>NC_066583.1:631168057-631480835 GCF_024323335.1 Lathyrus oleraceus | reverse complement strand
GGTATAAAGGGGTACCTATATGAGAGTGATTGGGATGTATTGTGGTACCTGTTAACAGGCCACAATGAAAGTATTTAAGGTAGGACGGGTTATAGGTTCTGGTGGATTTACTAAGGGTATTAAGGTTAGGGAGGTGAGGAGAAGGTTGGTTGGGTGAGGGGTCATAAGTTATGATAAAGAAAGGTGTTGGAGAAGGAGCGATGTTAGGTAAGGGTTCAGGAGTAGTAATTGGGGAATGTGAAGGAGAATGGTGAAGAAGAATTGCCATCCAAGGCGCAGCGAAATTTAAAAATTTCTCCATTTAGTGATCCTTACGAATGGGCATGATCAGTGATAGAATCGTTACCTCTTGTGGCGATTCAAACCTTTGGTGCAGATCTCTGATAATGATCAAAACCTTTGATACAAATCCACGGAGTGACCACGAACGTTGAACGATGACAACGTCTCTACTCAGTCCACACGAACGGATTCCTTCAATCGCAGTGCTAGCTGTTATGAATGAAGGCTTTGAGTGAGAGAGAGAGAGAGGGAAACCAAACTCCAAGTCTTCACTTGAGTTTGAGTTTGAGTGGAGTGACAATGCTTCTACCCAAGGGGTTCTATTTATATAACCACTTGTGTGGGCTTCAAGCTAAAAAGCCCACTTAAGTGTATTTTGGCCCATATCTCATAATATGCCAAAATCACTTAAGTATTTGGTACCTTACCATATTTCGTCTCCCACTTAAGTGCATCGTACCTTACGGTGTTCCTTAGTTACTCTATTTCTCATCAATCCGTCCTTTGTGTGTGACCCTGTAGGTTTTCGCGACATTGGCAATTATATTAAATCACGCATTTAACATAATAAACAGTGAGCGGTATCTAGCAACACATCACTGCTATCCAAGACACGAAAATGTCATGTGATCTGACAAAACCTCCTGTGATAATAATTATGTGTATAATTACCCTTTTGCCCTTATGTCTATATTGAACACAAGGTATAGACCGTGTCATCCTTGTCCAGTTCAATATTGAGCCCATAGACATTTATCCTGTTACGTAGGATGGGTAAATTCCATCTAGGACACTCATGTCCCTCAGCATGCTTTGTGGAGTACCCATCAACTGTCTTTATGGTTATCCAGTTACGGACAACGTTAGATCAGCAACAAAGCACTCGACTCTACTACATCTAGGATCCATAGTGGTTTCAGGTCGAAGAGTGGTATACACTATTATCACCATAAGAATAACTTATGACACTTTGCATAACTTTCTATATAGTATTCTCATAGCGGGTCAATCCGGTATAAATATTACTCTTAATATTCATACCTATGTTTAAGACTTGATAACTCTTTATCCATGATCCATGAGATGTGATCATCAGTCTACAAACATAATAGTCTTAATGCTTTAATGTTATCCTACTTCACACTAAAGCTCGACTACGGATACTTTAAGAATAATGTCGTTATGTTTAATGTGCTCTCATGATTAAGTCACACTTAATACATTAAACGGACTATCTATTCCAGGGACTTTATTAATCAACCATAATAAAGAAAATGCCTTTTATTATTAATAAATAATTCGATACAAGTACCAAAAGTATTGGCCTCTAGGGCTTACACCAACAATCTCCCACTAGCACAAGAGCCAATCAGGCATACCCCTTATGCCCATAGATCTAGTATGGCCATCATGCTTCTGCTGTGCAAGAGGCTTTGTTAGTGGGTCAACAATATTGTCAAGTGTTGGTACTCTACATATTTTCACATCTCCTCTATCTATTATCTCTCGAATGAGGTGATAACGCATGAGTATGTGTTTGGATCATTGGTGAGATCTAGGTTCCCTAGCTTGTGCGATAACACCATTGTTATCATAATAGAGAGCAATGGGATCCACTATGCTAGGAACTATGTCAAGTTCACTAAGGAACTTCTGATCCAAACAACTTCCTTTGCTGCACTTGAGGCAGCAATATACTCGGCCTCGGTTGTAGAATCAGCAACTGTATCTTGCTTTGAACTTTTCAAGCTCACAGCGCCACCATTTAAGCAAAACACATAACCATTGGAATCATCCATATTAAAGCGTCTCAGCACTTTGTCTATGTACCCTGACTTAGGCCAAGCATTTTGTGATCTATCTCTACAGATTCTGGTTCCTAATATATAGGATGCTTCACCTAGGTCCTTCATAGAAAAGCATTTCCCCAACCAAGACTTTACTCGTTGTAAGGTAGGGACATCGTTTCTAATGAGTAATATGCCATCTACATATAACATCAGGAAACAATCATGCTCCCACTAACCTTCTTGTAGACACAAGGCTCATCTTTGTTTTTGATGAATCCATGAGTAATACATCACCTTGATCAGATATCCATATATCTCAGGTAGGTGACGTATCCTGTCTGACCTACGCTGGTCTTGTTCTACTTGAGCAGGTTGCTCTTACACAACTACTTGTGTTTCCTACTCTAATTCCTCCATAGGTGTATCGATGCTTTGTGATTCTTGAATTTCATCAAGCTCTAATTTCCTCCCACTGATTCCTTTGGAAATAAAATCCCTTTCCAGGAAAACTCCAGTTCGAGCGACAAACACTTTGCCCTCTGAAGGATTGTAGAGGTAATACCCTCTTGTTTCTTTAGGATACCCCACAAATAAGCATTTGTCAGATTTGGGCTCAAGCTTAGTTGAAATTTGTCGTTTCACATAAACTTCGCAACCCCAAATCTTCATGTAAGACATATGTGGTTTCTTACCACTCCATATCTCATATGGTGTCTTTTCAACCTTTTTGGATGAAACACGGTTAAGTGTGTAAGCTGCTGTCAATAATGCATGTCCCCAAAAGGAGTTTGGAAGATCGGCGTGACTCATCATGGATCGGACCATGTTCAACAAGGTTCGATTTCTTCTCTCAGATACACCATTCCATTGGGGTTTTCCAGGAGGAGTGAGTTGGGATAGGATCCCACACTCTTTCAGATGGTCATCAAACTCTAGGCTTAAATACTCACCACCTCGATCTGATCGAAGAGTTTTAATATTCTTACCTAGTTGGTTTTGTACTTCATTCTTGAATTCCTTGAACTTTTCAAAGGACTCTGATTTGTGTTTCATTAAATACACATAACCATATCTACTGAAATCATCAGTGAATGTGATGAAGTACTGAAAACCTCCTCTGGCTGGTATGTTTAGTGGTCCACATACATCAGTATGTATGAGGGCCAAAAGATCATTAGCTCTTTCACCTTTTCTTGTGAATGGAGACTTTCTCATCTTTCCAATTAAAGAAGATCTGCATGTCTCATATGATTCATAATCAAAAGAGTCCAACAATCCATCTTTATGGAGTTTGGAAATGTGTTTCTCATTTATGTGGCCTAATCGACAATGCCAAAGGTAAGTTGGATTTAACTCATTAGGTTTCATCCTTTTAGTATTAATGTTATAAACTGGCATCTCAAGATCAAGGACATATAATCCATTGTTCATTTGAGCAGTAGCATAGAATATATCATTCAAATAAATTGAACAACAATTGTTCTTTATTATGAACGAAAAACCGAACTCTTCCAAACAAGAAACGAAAATAATATTCCTGCTAATTGCAGGTACATAATAACAGTTCTCTAACTGAATTATTAAACCACTAGGTAAAGTCAATACATAAGTTCCTACGGCTAAAGCAACAACCTTTGCTCCATTGCCAACTCGTAGGTAAACTTTACCTTTTGCCAATTTTCTACTCCTTTTTAGTCCCTGCACATTTGTATAAATGTGAGAACCACATCAAGTATCTAATACCCATGATGCAGAAGTAGATAAATTTATAACAAAAATACCTGAAGTTGAAGTCTCTACTCCATTCTTCTTATCTTCCAGGTATTTTGGGCAGTTTCTCTTCCAGTGTCCGGTCTTACCGCAATGGAAGCAAGTGCCTTCTTTTGCTATGCCTCCACTAGGCTTTAAAACAGCAACAGTGGGTTTGGGCTTGGCAACTTCCTTGCCTTTCCCTTTATCACCCTGCTTAGTGGGCCTTTTGTTATATCTCTTTCCATTTCCGATCATCAGAATGGACTTCCCTTTTGACTTCAGATTCTGCTCGGCAGTTCTTAACATGGTGAGCAGTTCAGGAAGCGATTTGTCCATATCAATCATATTGAAATTTAGGACAAATTGACTGAAACTATCTGGCAACGATTGCAAGATCAAATCAGTCGCAAGTTCCTTTTCGAGGGGAAAACCCAATCTCTCAAGGTTTTCCACATACCCAATCATCTTGAGCACATGGGGACCTACAGGGGCTCCCTCAGCTAACTTGCCTTGAAAAAGGGCTTTTGAAACTTCAAACCTCTCATGCCTTGCTTGCTCTTGATAGAGCATTTTCAGGTGTTCGATCATATTGAACGCTGCCATGTTCTCATGTTGCTTTTGCAATTCTGAGTTCATGGTAGCTAGCATGAGACAAGCAGTTTCATTGGCATCATCGACATGCTTCTTATAAGCATCTCTTTCTGCCTTAGGTGCAGAACTAGGAGGTTCCTCTTCAGGAATAGGTGTCTCCAAGACATACAACTTTTTATCATGCTTGAGGACAATCCTCAGGTTTCGGTGCCAATCCAGAAAATTTGTCCCAGACAATTTTTCCTTATCAAGGATTGATCGCAAGATGTTGTTAGAGGTGTTTGCTGTCATGGTAATCTACACAAGGATTAATGAAAATATAAGTATCATTGACATATTTAATTAGGCCTTTAATTAAATATGCTCCCACTATTTTATTCAAAACAAATGACCCTCATCATTTGATTCGGAAAATCCCGTTGGAAGATTTTCTAGTGGGTCGAGATCCATATTTCACTTCGTTCTAAGTCCGCGTAGGCGGATTACACAAAACTAGGTGATTTAGGTAGGAACTCCTTCCAATTGTATCTCATACAACTCTCGAAAATTTCAGTTGGGTGAATAACTCCTTATTTCAATCCATCATATGGATCATTCCCAACTCTTGCTTCTAAACATATATATAATCGTATTATAATTTGTTTAGTTAAGTTTGACCCATTATTTTAACAGTTGGATATTACAATTATCCCATCGCACCTTACTAATATATAGATCATGCACCTCGCGTAGGCGAAACCTACATTATCCATTACTAGTCTTGATGAGTGTTAAAACTTGGAAAGCATAAACTTAATATTTAATTTGAGGGAATTGCAATTTTTTTTGTTGATCTCACCGGCTTGTTTATCATATAAGCCGTCTCTCACATGCATCAACATACATTCACATGCATCAACATACATACATACATTATGAAACAGTTATGGCCCCTAGCGCAATTGTTCTACCAAGCCAATGAGAGAACCTAAGCTAACCTAACAACGATCTAAGCTTCTCCAAGCAAGATCTTCAAGGTTGTCCTCCTTTGGCATTGATTTCTTTGCTTTCTTCATATCATTACATTACATAAAAGAAACTCGTTTTACATACGAGGGAGTGAGATGAGAAAAGAAGTTACATTTGGTAGATAAAGAGAGAGGCACGACACGCAGGTCGTATTTAAAAACCCAAAGCAGAATAAAGGAAGACTAAGGCCATAACCGATCACCACAAGACAATAATAAACACTTTATTATTAATAATAATTCCTTTAATTAATTAAAATCAAATTAAATCTCGACGACCGATCACCACATTTTAATGAACAATTCATTTAAAATCAATGTCGCTTTTCGCATCAACACTTGATACTTTTAAAGCACTGAGTTAGTCGAACGGGTGAATTTTGCCTTGCGTTAACCGGTTAACCATATGCGTTAACCGGTTAACACTGTTTAAAATCTGTTCAAAAATTGTTTTCTGCCTCGCGTTAACCGGTTAACCAAATGCGTTAACCGGTTAACACTGTTTGAAAATGTCTTGGAAAACTGTTTTCCGTCTTGCGTTAACCGGTTAACCAAATGCGTTAACCGGTTAACACTGTTTGAAAAATTAAAAAAAATTATTTCGTATTGCGTTAACCGGTTAACCACAAGCGTTAATCGGTTAACACTATTCTAAAAAGTGTTTAGAAAGCACAACTCTTGTGCAGTCAAACCCTAATCGCATAACTCTCTGACAACACAACCCTTGTGCCGTCACTAACCCTGATGCACCAATTCCAGACCGTCAAACACATCTCGATTGTTAATTCAGTATGATTGATCAACATGTCATTGCTTCACCATACTAATGTCGGATCAAGAAGCAAATGACCATTGATCGCTCAAAGGAAAACAATCATTGAGTGTTTGAATGAACGAAACGAGAACACTATATCATATATAATGTATTTTGCATCAGGATTACATATATCATATATATGTAACTTGATCGATCTCAATTTAATCTTTGATTCATTCTGTCTTTAATCATATTAATACAAAACAAAAACAATTATCAGATTCATGGTTTCGTAAGTGGCTCTGATACCACTGAAGGAGAATTGCCATCCAAGGCGCAACGGAATTTAAAAATTTCTCCATTTAGTGATCCTTACGAATGGGCATGATCAGTGATAGAATCGTTACCTCTTGTGGCGATTCAAACCTTTGGTGCAGATCTCTGATAATGATCAAAACCTTTTATACAAATCCACGGAGTGATCACGAACGTTGAACGATGAGAACGTCTCTACTCAGTCCACACGAACGGATTCCTTCAATCGCAGTGCTAGCTGTTATGAATGAAGGCTTTGAGTGAGAGAGAGAGACAGGGAAACCAAACTCCAAGTCTTCACTTGAGTTTGAGTTTGAGTGGAGTGACAATGCTTCTACCCAAGGGGTTCTATTTATAGAACCACTTGTGTGGGCTTCAAGCTAAAAAGCCCACTTAAGTGTATTTTGGCCCATATCTCATAATATGCCAAAGTCACTTAAGTGTTTGGTACCTTACCATATTCTGTCTCCCACTTAAGTGCACCGTACCTTACGGTGTTCCTTAGTTACTCTATTTCTCATCAATCCGTCCTTTGTGTGTGACCCTGTAGGTTTTCGTGACGTTGGCAATTATATTAAATCACACATTTAACATAATAAACAGTGAGCGGTATCTAGCAACACATCACTGCTACCCAAGACACAAAAATGTCATGTGATCTGACAAAACCTCCTGTGATAATAATTATGTGTATAGTTACTCTTTTGCCCTTATGTCTATATTGAACACAAGGTATAGACCGTGTCATCCTTGTCCAGTTCAATATTGGGCCCATAGACATTTATCCTGTTATGCAGGATGGGCAAATTCCATCTAGGACACTCATGTCCCTCAGCATGCTTTGTGGAGTACCCATCAACTGTCTTTATGGTTATCCAGTTACGGATAATGTTAGATCAGCAACAAAGCACTCGACTCTACATCTAGGGTCCATAGTGGTTTCAGGTCGAAGAGTGGTATACACTATTATCACCATGAGAATAACTTATGACACTTTGCATAACTTTCTATATAATATTCTCATAGCGGGTCAATCCGGTATAAATATTACTCTTAATATTCATACCTATGTTTAAGACTTGATAACTCTTTATCCATGATCCATGAGATGTGATCATCAGTCTACAAACATAATAGTCTTAATGCTTTAATGTTATCCCACTTCACACTAAAGCTCGACTACGGATACTTTAAGAATAATGTCCTTATGTTTAATGTGCTCTCATGATTAAGTCACACTTAATACATTAAACGGACTATCTATTCCAGAGACTTTATTAATCAACCATAATAAAGAAAATGCCTTTTATTATTAATAAATAATTCGATACAAGTATCAAAAGTATTGGCCTCTAGGGCTTACACCAACAAATGGTTTGTGTGAGGATGAAGGGTTGTGTGTGTGTGTGGGGGGGGGGGGGGGGGGAATATGTGGTTCGGTTATTGGTGATAGGGTGGTGGGGTGGTGGGTTTAGTATTCAATATGGTCATGGAAATAGTTTTGGTTGGAATACTAGGTAGGATGGGCAATAATGGATTTATCTTGTTTATGTGTTTGATATGTGAAAATATGTTCAAAGAAAATGGTGTCACATGATAAAAACACTTATGTTGTGTGAATGTCAAATAAAACATGTCCTTTGACACCATGTTTGTTGCCAAGGTAGAGACATTTGCGAGACCTACTATCAAGTTTGGTTCGATGTCTTTTGGAGCTAGTGGTAAGGGCAAGGCAACCAAAGGTTCTAATAACATTATAATCAGGAACAATGTTAAATAGTAAAGTGTAGAGAATTTCGTATCATAAAAGTTTTGAAGGCATGAGCCCAAAAGATATTTGGTAAATGGGATTGGAATAGATTAACACGAGTAACATATAAAAGGTGTTAATGTTTTCTTTCCACTGTGCAATTTTGCTGAGGTGTGTCAACACACAAAGTTTGATGAATGACACCCTGAGTTAGATAAAAAAAATTGGGTGTAAACTCGGATCCATTATCAGATTTAAGTGTTTTGACACAAGTGTTAAATTGGGTTTTCACATAAGTAATAAAGGATTTGACTAAATTAAATGTTTCGGATTTTTGTTTCATTAAGAAAATTCAACAAGAACGACCCTAATCATCTACGAAAATTAAAAAATAATGATGACCAAACATAGAAGAGGTGGAAAAAAGGACCCCAAATGTCCATATGGATAAGGTCAAAACAATTTTTAGTAAGAGTGGTGCGGTCAGGAAAAGGAAGCCTCTTTGGCTTAGCATACAAACAAATATCACAGGGGGTGGGGGATTTTAAGACATTAGGCATAAGGACTTTTTTGTTAATGTGATGAATAGTGTCATTAGAAGGATGGACCAAATGTTGGTGCCAAAAATTACACTTATTAGTGATAGTAGATTAAATTTGTAAAACATGATTAAGGGTGTGTTGCAAGGTGGGGTAAGTCAGTACGTATACACCATGTTGAAGCCCAGCTGCACCAATATTCTTCAAGTTAAGGGTCCCATGTATGAAGCATTGGTGAGAGCTTAAAATAACATGACGGTGAAGGTTATTTGTCATTCTAGGAACATAAATTAAATTAGTGCAGAAACTAGGGATATACATAACATTAGTTAAGTAAAAATCATCATTAAAGTAAACAGTTCCAACATGTTAGGTTTGGATAATATTCCCATTGAGAAGTTTAACAAGGATAGGTTTTATGGAGAGTAAGTGAGTGAACATACTAGTCGAGTGACACACGTGATCAGTGGCCCCGGTGTCTAAAATCTATTAATGATCTATACTACTGGAAGAAGGAGTTAGGTTGATGTTACCTGAAGGGGATGCATAGGATGTGTTGAGGTGATGAGCATTAGGACTTATTGTAGAAGCAAATTGATTTAACAATGCCAGAAGAGCTTGTTGTTATTCATCTGTGACTCCAATGCCTTCAGGAGGGGCTTCATGTTGGTGTTGATTGTTATCCATGCCAAATTCTTCAATGGTTGTAGATTGAGTTGAATTTTCCTTCTTGAGGTATGGTGGTAAACCTTGTTTTTTAAAACAAAGTTCGATTGTGTGACTAGGTTTCTGGTAGTAAGTGCAAATTTTGATGCCTCGACCTCGACCAATAGAAGTGGATCTTTTTGTAGGAATCCCACGGTTTTGATTTGTTGTGAGGCTTGGAAACTTGAACAATGAATTTGTCTTCGTAAATTGGGGATGTGAATTAGGGCTCTTGCGGAATGAGTAGAGAAAATACTTTGTTTATGTATGGAAGAGGTTGGATAAGCATGATGTTAGATCAAACTGCGGAGTATTGTTCGTTTAGCCCTTTCAAGAAGTGTATGACACGGTAATCTTTGATAGACTATAAGAGGTTGCAGGAACATTTGATATTGCACACACATGTTGTGATATGACGAAAATTTCTGAGTTCTTACCAAAGTTTTTTCAGAGATGTAAAGTATTGGGTAATTGTCGAATCACCTTGTTTAAGAGTGAACATTTCTTCTTGAAGATCAGAAATCTTAAATATGTCACCTTGATGATATTAATCATGTAAATCTTGTTATATTTCATGCGTGGTTACCATCTACAACACACTTTCAACAATCTCAAGTTCGACGGAGTTTGTTAGCCATGCCATAACCATTGTGTTACAATGATCCCAAGCTAAAGCGGTGCGATCAGCAAAATCAGGCCGAATTAGGGTTCCATCTAGAAACCCTAATCTTTTCTTTGAACGAATGGCAAGTTTGATGGGACGAGACCAAGAGTGAACACTTGTGTTGTTTAAAGAAGGTGTGACAATGGCGATACTTGGGTTATTGCTAGGGTGCATGTAGAACGAACCTAGCATGTCTGTTTGGTATGAACAAGCAGTGTTATCAGAGTTGTTTTTGGTGTTGTTGTTAGAGGTTGAATTTTTTATTTTTTTTGTGGAGACGTGTGAGTAGGTGAGTTCTCAGAATCGAAGTTTGTCGTTAAAGAAGGATGAATTAGAAGGAGTTTAGGTTTCTTGTTTGTTCGATTGAAGGGATAAGATGGTGAAATAAGGTTTATAAGTTGAAGATTGTGATTTATGGGTTTATGAATCTTTGAAGGTTTGAAGGTTTGAAGATATCTTCAACGATTTCGGTGAAAATAAAGAAAGATAGATTTCATGGGACGGGGTTGATTCTTTTAGGGTTGCGAAGAACAAATTTTGTGTGAAAAGATTAAAAGATTACTTGAAAGGGTTTGAAGATGAGGATTTATGGGTTGTGGTATGGGGAAGGTTTGAGAGAATCTTCCAAGATTTTAAAAAAATCTTTGAATTTATGAATGTTGTAGAAAGATGTGAAAGCGATTTTAGGGGGTAGAGGGAGAAAAGAGAAAATTTTGTGAGAGTGAATCTAATGTGTTTGGATAACTTCGTTGAGAGCATGAGATATCGTAATCTGAAGAAAAAAATGACTGGTGAAGCAACACGTGGAATCGTGGAAGGGGATGAGATAAAGATGAGAACACAATCTGGATAAAAATTCCATATGATGGAGAAAAATATCAGAGTAATATTAAGCTGATGCCATATTAACATTTGACAAGAGAAAAAATATTATTGAAGATTTAATATAAATTATGAATACTTAGTTTACATATGACAGGGTGTCTCCTTTAAATAATATATTGCTGGCTACAAAATAGTCAATATTATTACAAACGTAATGGTTATATTTGTTACACAAAAGGGCCATAAAAGACGAAAATAAAAATATAAAGTTACAATTTAATAAGTATCTTCTTTATCGTATTTGAGTCCGATATTAAATCATGTTAGGCTCGAATTAGAGTTATTAGATTGACCTAATGACTAAAATAACTCGGTCTAACTTTTATAGATAACATACCCAAATGTGTCACATTCTATTGGATTTTGGTTGATCCCGGACTTCCTCGAAAAATGACTCAAGATTTTCATAAAATACACAATTCCTTAAGTATGAGGTTAGTATGGACAAGATGCTTATAATTGAAAAATGAAATTGTACACGGTCCTTCAAACATAAGATTTGTAGAGACGATATACTTTCAAATGAAAAACTAGATTGTATAAAGTCCCGCGAATATGAAACTTGTAGGAATAGTTTATTTTCAACTAAAAATCAGACTGAACAAGTTGAAAGCACTTGCTCTCTCTTGATAGCACTTGCTCTCTCTTGACATCCCTCAATGTCACCCCATATGATGACATATTCTGATAGTAAAAAACACATATATCCATCAATTGTCATTTTTTATGAGACGAACTCCTAAAACCATTTTAATTCACCATGTATCCACTAATATTCAACTAAGTGATATATTTAGTAAAGCATTGAGAAAACAACATTTTGAACATTTTAAATATATATAACTTAGCTTAAGTGAGTGTAAGTTTTTCCTTGATCACATATGTTTCACTTTCAAGCTGGTTGGTGTACACATGCAGGCCATGAAGGTTGATGATTACTGGTTGGTACAAATTACACAATAATGTCTATCAAGTCTTTATGATAGTTATGGACGGGTCAGACTAACTTGTTAAAATATTTAAAAATAAAATTTTGTTCTTCAAAAAGTTTATTTTAATTTTGAAAGATTAAATGCAGAACTTGTTTTTATACTAAGTTGCCTAACATATATCTTTATTTAGAAATTCCCACTTTTTAAAATCTTTAAAAGAAGCTTTTGGAAGAGTATGATGATATTCCCTTCCATGAGGAAACTTTATGATTTCTGAGATTTTAAGAAAATTGGATTCGTTTAAGGAATAACAACACTTCCTTTTTCATACTCAAACACACACACACATATATATATATATATATATATATATATATATATATATATATATATATATATATATATATATATATATATATATATAATTAATAAGAAATTGATTCATATACTAAGAAAACTCTTATGTTATAGAATATTATTGGTGAAACTCTTGAAATGTATTAATCTTAATTTTTGGTATTTTTATTTTATTTTATATTCAGTTGTACTATTCATCAAATGTTTGGATGACAATTAAAATAAATTATGATATGTTTTTACAAATAAAAATAGATTTATTTTTAATAAGAAAATTGATTTATGAGAACTAATATAGGACTCATTTTTTTTCAGTTTTTGTTAAAAATAATTTTTATAGTATTACATATTTTTGTTTTAAAAATTTTGCAATTTTTTAATAAAAAATTATTTATTTTTAGAATTTTATTTTAAATATTTTATTATTTTACACTGTTTTTGGATATTAAAATCTTAAATAATTTTAAAACTATTTCAAATAATTTTTCATAAAAATCAATTTTAAGATATATTTTTTTAAAAAAATTATGATTTCAACTATATTTTAATCTTCAATAATATATATTTATGAATAGAATATCAACATTAATCTTTCAATTTATAAAAAAATAAATTTAAATTTTTTTAATATTTCAAAATACATTTTTGAAAAAATTATTTAAAAATAAAATAAAAATCTCTTTTTTGGTAATGTAAAATTTTAATTTTATTTAAAAACCTCTGTTAATCTATCTACGGAAATCAATTAAAACTCATTTGTATCAAATCTAGAAATCAATTTATGCCTAGTGAAAAACAATTTTTTGGGCAATGTGATTCAAAAGATAAAACAATTAATCTTTTTAAGAGATCTAAAATCAAAATTTTTACAAAAATAACCCACTTTTTAAAGGAAATTCCCAAAATATCCCTGGTTCCAAAAAAAATCTCAAACTACCCCACTTTTAGGAGGAGTCGCCAATTGAATTGGAGACTCCTCTTAAAACTTGAATGGATGCGCCAATTGGATTGACTAAGGCAGGTGCCCTAGCCAATCCAATTGGCGCCCCTGCGTAGGGTTTAAGAGGAGGCGCCAATTCAATTGGAGATTCCTTCTAAAATGCAATTTTTGTGTTATAAATAGATGCGTTGTGTGAGTAATTGTTCCACATCTCATATAATCATTTGGCAATCATGTTTGGTGTTCCTCGCCGATACGGAAAGGTGATTTATGCGAGAGACAAACCTCAGATGTTGATGTTGTTCTGGAACATCACTACGTTCGATCAACTTAAAAGGGAGCTGGTTCGTTGGTTAGATGGGAAAATACCAAAAGGGGAAAAAATTAGAAGTATTGAGAGACTTGACAGTATCTTTGGTTGGATGCGAATGAAGACTGATAAGGATGCTAGGGAAATGATGTTCGGTCGAGACGACATCAATTTGATTGTTGTTATCAGTTAGAAATATTTCTGTTTTTAGATAGCTTATTTTGTACTGATGTTTGTTGTGAACCTCGTTGTAACAAAAACTTAATGATATATAATGATTGAATGTTACACAAATACAATGTTACAAAAAGCTTAAGACCTAGATGATGCTCCTCGATTGGGACAGTTGTTCTTGTTGTGTTCTGGTTGACGACAGATACTACATAATCTTATCATTTTATCTGTGGAATCCATCTCTGTTCTGATACGTGTGATGTTTGGCCTTCCTTTTTTCTTTCTATGCATCTCGTTATTGTGCCAAACAATATCACCTTCATATGGAGGCCAGTAATCCTTCATTGATAGTACTGAGAAGCTTTAATTATATACATTCATGACGGTGTCGGTCTTGTACACATCAGATAAATGGTTGTAAGCATCTTGACGAGCATAAGCGCGTGTTGCAATGACATGGGAGCAAGGTATGCGGAAGGCCTGGAATTTTCCATAATCGCACCAACTTCTGTTTAGTCTAACAGCGTAGGCTAAATTTGGTCTCCCCTCGTTGTGGTCCATTGTTTCCTGGACGCTAAAATTTTGCCTATGACGGTCAAAGACTGTTACAGCGTGTGTGCTAGCTTTGATGCTCTTCTCTTTCATGACCTTCATGCAATACTCACTGAATACTTGCCCGGACATTAACACCGCACTCCATCTTTCACCTCTGGTTGCGAACGTAAAAGCCAACCTATAATAGGTTGATCTAACCAAGGCGGTTATCGGCAGATTTCGAATTCCATTGAATACCCCGTTCATGCATTCCACAAGGTTTGTTGTCATGTGGCCCCATCGACAACCTCTGTCAAATGCCCTTGTCCACTGCTCTACTGGTATGTTATTTAGCCATCTCCCTGCGTCTTCATTAGACAGTCTAATTTCATCACGATAATGTTGAAATGACGGCTGAGTTAGAGCATACCCAGCATTCACCACCTTCTTGCGAAGATTCTTATCTTTTATAGCACGCGTGAAGTTTTGTGCAATGTGTCTGATGCAATAGACATGGGTAGAAGGAGGATCATGCCATTCGTTCTCATGGTTGTTGTAGGCACTCTCAATGGCAGCATGTCTATCAGAAATCAAACAGAGATTGGCTTATGGAGCCACATGCGTTCTGAGATGTCGAAGAAAGAAACCCCATCCACCATCCGTTTCACCTTCAACAAGAGCAAAGGCAATGGGAAAGACATTGTTGTCGCCGTCTTGTGCAACCGCCATGAGCAAAGTACCCTTGTATTTTTCGTATAACCAAGTGCCATCAATTTGAATAATAAGTTTGCAGAATGCGAAACCTTTGATGCACGGGTCAAATGCCCAAAAGAGACGGTGAAAGATTCTATTACCTGTAGCACAGGTTCCGTCTGGCATCATCGCTGGCAATGTCTCCATAATTGCCACAGTTCTTGGGACATATGTCTTTAGTGCCCAGAAAAACCGTGGAGATTCCTTGTATGAATCCTCCCAGTTGCCAAAAACTTGTTCAACAACCTTTGTCCTCGCAATCCAGGCTTTCTTGTAAGATGGAGTATAATTATATGTTGTTCTGATATGGGATATAATTATACTCACCTTCACTGATGGGTCTTTATTGACCAACGGCAGAATGTCTTGACATATCAACATTGCGCTTAGTTTACGGTGATCTTGTTCAACGTTAGTTGCAATGCAACTGTGAGGTGGGTCTATTGAAGCGATCTCCCAAGAGTCGTTTTTCTTCTTGTAAGACGCAGCCAAACGAAACTTACACCGCATGTTACGACATTCGATAACATACCTTCTAGAATTAGTGTGTTTCACTGTAAAATCAGCAGAGTTGTTCATGTGGAATTTTTTGATAGCCAGAACACATTCTTCTTTGGTACGAAACATGTCTCCCACCTTTAATTCGCCTTCTGATCTCGGATACGGATTATAGAAAACACTGTTGGATGTTTCATCGTCGTGAAGATCCATATTTGTCATATGTTGCGGCGGATTATAGACATGACTAGGAGGTATTGGTGGTGGTTGATCATCATCTTCATCGTCGTTGTTCAGCATGTGATCAACCTGTATCTCGGTCTCCTCTTCTTCTTCATCAATGACGTCCACTTCTGCTTCTGCTTCTGGGTTGACGTCATCTGAGCATTGTGGATCAAATTCACCAGATTCATCTTGACTGGTTAGTTGAGACTGTTGAGATGGTATACATGGTTGAGGAGTAATGTACAACTCAATACAGTTGCAGCCTGAATGTTCATGACTAACAAACATGTATTCAACATCTTCATCGTTTCGTACCTTAAGGGGGAAATACTTGCATTGACTATTCTAAAAAAATATTGGATTTTGATATGTGATCTTTGACACAATACCCGATCCTATAGAAAACACTATTGGATCAATTTGCATGGATCTCTTGGAGACTGATTTGTTAGATGATAACGCAAGAGGTCAAGGTATACTACTCTCACGCCTTAAGTCGTACTATAATAGTTTATACTTAGATGAGCATTCTACCGAAGATGCTCGAATAATAAAAACTAGGTGTTACATTATGCTGTTAATTGGCTCATTTTTATTTCCCGAAGATAGTGGTTCTAGCATGCATATTATGTATTTACCTCTACTTAGACATGTAGATAGAATAGGAAGTTACAGTTGGGATCTGCTTGTCTAGATAGAATACGAAAATAACCCACTTTTTCAAGGAAATTCCCAAAATACCCCTGGTTTCAAAAAAAAATCCCAAACTACCCCACTTTTGGAATATGATCGAAAATCTGAACAGAAATTCCCACTCGTCGCCCATATCCAATTTGACTTCCTTCAGCCACTCATATCCAATTTGACCGCCTTTTGTCACCAGAGTTACACCGCCACCACCAACCGAGCTTTTATTGGCCACTCTCACACAACTGATTGTTGCCATCGCATGGCATGTCAGTCACGACCATTGTAGTTATGACGCCTTTCGTTGTCCTTCTATCTATTTTGTGACGTTCAACAACTTTGGGTTTTGATAGCATCGAAATATGTTTTATTCTTTTCATTATTTAAGTTTTTAAAAAGCACATTTCTATAGGTCTCCACCTTAACTTTAAACTATAGTGATATTGATTTACCCATGAACCACATTGTTTCTCTCTCTACCATGTTAAAATAACTATTCGACAACTTTGATTAAGTTCGAGCTAAGCTTGAACCTTGATCTTGCCACATACATCCACTTGCTTTCAACCACGTTTTCATGTCCATGTAATCTAATAAGCCTACGAGTATGTTTCTTCAAAAATATTTGACTCCACCTACTTTCGAGTGTCTCCCAAAAGATCTTTATTTCTGAGTTTTAAAATCCATCAACCACATTAAAAGCATGTCTTACAAGGTCAACACAGTCGTATTTCTGAGATGGTTCAATCTCTCTTCTTATCTTATCACGAGTCAAATTGAGATATCTGTAATTTTTCCTTTACTACTACTAGTATCCATTGCAGGAACCTTAATCTAAAACTAAGTTTTTCCCGCCATAGTTTTTGAAATCTTCATCTCCATGTCTTTACTCTTCCTCCATTTTCAGGACTCACTGAAAGTAATATATCTACAAATTGTAAACTTTGATCCATTAGATTCCATTTCCCACAGCTAATAACATTTCCCACCTCATGGATAATCGTTGAAGACACAAGTCAAAATCTTGCCATAAAGCTTAATTAGCTTGATTTGATCAATAAGCAAAGTTTAGACGACCTTCCTAGCATATTAGTCTTAATATTAATTCATGTGTGTGAATATCTATTGACCAGGTAAGATGCTTTGGTAAGAGTCTTACCCTATAAACTCAATGAAAACTTAGCGATCAAATGTGTTTTATCCATTGTCCTACAAAATTCATCGAAGTGCTCAGAAACATCCTATAAGCCTCTACCATGTCTTGACCTCAAATGTCATAGATTGATCTTTTCATGAAAGTCTTCAATAGGTGATGATGAATGAACAATGTGAAGAAATGTTCTTCTTGTCCTTGGTTATAGTTTTGATGAAGGCAAACACATCAACAAAAAGAAGAAGTCAAAGCTTGAAGACTAGAGCAATCAAGTTCAAATTATCAAAAAAAATTGGAAAGTTAATGGAAGAATCAAGATGGTTGAATATGTATTAAAATTCAAGTATATATATCTTAATTGCTCATAAAAATCATTAATATTCATCTTAAACCTTTCATGCATCTTTTAAAATGATTTTAAAACTAACCATTCTATTTTTGATAAATTGTGGCATTTAAAACTGATGTAAAAGTAATCTAAAACCCTCACACTTTGCATCATTTACTCAAAATGTAAAAATACCTTAATTTTTGAAAATGTGTCAGGTGTAACCGGTTACACATTCTAAAATTTCAAATTTTGAATACTGCTTTAGGTGTAATCGGTCACACCATTTCTGATAACCGGTTACCACTGAAGCAGTGGCAGTGATTCACTTATTTTTTGATGCAAACGAATTTTTAAAATGCCTTTTGAACCATGGCATTTATTCATGCATTTGTACTCTTTTGTAAAGGTATTAAGGCACTATATATATATCATACATTTCAGAATTTGAAACTTATCTCTCTTTCATAGCAATTCAAACTTATTACTCTCTCATTTTCAAAACAAAATGTCTTGTGACTTAACTTTTTGTTTGAAATTTTCTGCATACATTTTCATTCATCTCTGAAAGTTTCGACACTATAATTATTGAACACTTGTGTTACATATTGTGAATTGCCTACTTGATAGAGAAGATCAATTCTAGGAATTGATATACATTGTTATACAACTTCAAACACTGTAAAAATTCATATTGTTGTGATTTCCTTGTTGTTCAGGATTGTTGGAAGCAAAAGAGTGAATAAGGGAGGATTGTTCTCTTGTTGTACTTTATAAATATCATAAGTGAATTGTCCTTATTGACTGTGTTGCTTATGTTAGAAGATTGTAGGATAGGTCTTGGTGGAGGACTTGTACAAAAGATCTAACATAGTGGAAACTCTCTCACAAGGAGTGAGGGGACTTGAGTACTCTCGGATTGTAAGGGGAACCAAGATATATCGTTGTGTCCTTTACTTTCTGCATTTATTTTTCAGCATATTTATTTTCATATCATTTCTGAAAAATAACAAAATCAGTGGTAACGCTTCAAATTGAGAAAAGTTCAATAAATCTAATTCACCCCTCTTAAAAATTGCGGATAAACTTACAAACAACAATATTACAATATTGAAACTTTCTAAAATATATTACTCATATATATTAGACCCTTTAGCCATGATCATTTGATAATGTGAAATCTTTAACATTTCATATTCAATTTTATTGTAATACTCTAGATCATCAAACATGATTATGGATAAATAAATTTCGCCTGAGCTTAGGAACATTCCTCACATTATGTATAAGAAATTCATAATCATCAAATATTTTAAGTGTTAATCGGAAGTCTCACATTTTTTGAAAAAGTAAAAAATGAGTAATTTATAAACTAGATGACTCATATACTCAATGCTTTACAGTTTTAAATGAATATGTAGTGTCTCTTTCATTTATGTGTTGTTCTTGATCCAATATATATTCTCCTCCTAATAAGCCATCAATAAATTGGTATGAGTTCATCAAATATAACAATTGACATTGACACTATAATTTTCACCGATGAAGATCCACCAAAGCTTTTAAAAGCTGGAATCTTCCTAAGCAAGTGAAGCATCATGTTTCCTAATATTTTTGATTTTCTACTTTTATCCGGTTTAATTTTACGTGAGCATTATGACTTTTGTTTATCCATTCATTATTTTCTATTGAACATTTGAATTGACATATCAACCACATTTCGTTTATGTGTAATTATTACAAACATACTCCAATGCTTTTATTTATATACACACAATTACCACTAAAATATAGTCAATAATACTATTTTATAAATTAGCGTGCAAATGCGTTTAAGAAGTTTTTACTAGTATTGTTTTAGAAGTTTTTGTTTGAGTTTCAAATTAGATTTTAAAATCAAAACAATTGAATGATGAAATGACAAAATGAGAAGCATCACTAATACAACTTGCAATTTGACTTTTGAGATGGTCATACAATTGAGTATCGTGTCAATTTATCAAGTTGTTGGTGCATTTTATATTTGTTGTTGAAAGTGATACATACTACATGGCTTAAGATAAGAGGTGGAAGGAAACGTACGCAGTGCTTAATTGCAGAAGTAGCAAGCTTAATTGAAAATTTTCCGGCCATGACTTTTTATTGTCCACTTCTATAGTAGTAGTGTGTAGGGCCATGCGTCATTTATGCACCTCGAGAAAAAAATTGAATGAAATTAAAAAATACTTTTTGAATTTTAAGAATTAAAACATTGTTCTATGCCGGGCAAAGACCTGGAGCCGGCCACTTTAGGTCGTCAAAACCCCAATAACATAAGGTAAGGTAATGTATAAATACTTTCGTAAAGGATCCTAAGGTATATAATATCTAATCTCCACTTTTACTACCTTCAATCTTGAACCCTGGACTGACTTGGACGTTTGAGTGCTATCAATGTTGGTACCCCAAGGTCTGTCGTATTGGAGATGACAACACTATTAATCTCATCACATCAACACTGATATCTCTGATTCAAGAAGCATTGTGATCGCAACCTCAGATTCACGGTGTCATAGCAACGTGTGTGTGTGTATATATATATATATATATATATATATATATATATATATATATATATATATATATATATATATATATATATATATATATATATATATTATATATATATATATATATATATATATATATATATATATACACTCTTGATGTTCTGCTTTTTGCCTTGTCTTTTTTTAGGGCATCAAAACGCAAATGCATGTTGCAGGGAATCGCGGAACAACTGATATAATTTTTGCTTGTTCTTGGAATTTGGGGATGCTACCAGATGCGCTTTGAGCATTCGAATATAGTAATTAAAACTCCAACACTTTGCATACACGAAGTCAGGGGTGCTGTCAGATACGTTTCGAGCGTCTGACTACAGTAACAAAGTTTTTATCACAAGTTTCACCCATAACCTCTTACACAAACTTTTATCTCAAGTTCAACTTGCAATCTTTATATTATATAAGTTCAATAGAACAACGGTCTCTTGATTTTACAATGCAAGTCAAAATTACATCAGTGGTTTACACAAATTATTTTATAACAGTTACTCTCTCAATATTAAAGATATATGTGAAGTGCATAGGAAAATGATAAAAGAAGTGTAAAAGTAAGGGAATGTGTTTTTTGATTTCTTGTGTGTTTTTAAATGGACACGTTTCCTTCTTTTATAGTAGAAAAATTTGTAAAATATAAAACCTTGGAAATGCCAAAAATGGATTGTAATCGATTGTGGCAAGGCTATATTTGATTATGTACTTGCAAATCATGAATGTTTTGACTAATATCATCCCATAATCAATTACTAAGAGAAACATGCCTCATAACCGGTTACACCAACATCATAATCGATTAGAGAGATTAACATTCCATAATTGATTATCTAAGATCCATAATCGATTATGCTTTTGTAAAATTGGTTTTTAGCTTTTCCAAAGATTTTTTCAGACATATTAAGAAAAATATGAAATTTGAAAGGAGTTTTTCATGAGTGTTTGTTCTGCTTTTTGGCTTGTCTTTTTTTAGGACACCAAAACATAAATGCATGTTGCAGGGAATCGAGGAACAACTGATTTAATTTTTGCTTGTTCTTGGAATCCGGGGATGCTACCAGATGCACTTTGAGCATTCGAATATAGTAATTAAAACTCCGACACTTTGCATGCACGAAGTTAGGGGTGCTGTCAGATACACTTCGAGCGCTCGACTATAGTAACAAAGCTTTTATCACAAGTTTCACCCATAACCTCTTACACGAACTTTTATCTCAAGTTCAACTTGCAATCTTTATATTATATAAGTTCAATAGAACAAGAATCTCTTGATTTTACAATGCAAGTCAAAATTACATTAGTGGTTTACACAAGTTACTTTATAACAGTTACTCTCTCAATATTGAAGATATATGTGAAGTGCATAGGAAAATGATAAAAGAAGTGTAAAAGTAAGGGAATGTGTTTTTTGATTTCTTGTGTGTTTTTAAATGGTCACGTTTCCTTCTTTTATAATAGAAAATTTTATAAAATATGAAACCTTGGAAATGCCCAAAATGGTTTGTAATCGATTGTGGCAAGGCTATATTCGATTATGTACTTGCAAATCATGAATGTTTTGACTAATATCATTCCATAATCAATTACTAAGAGAATCATGCCTCATAATCGGTTACACCAACATCATAATCGATTAGAGAGATTAACATTCTATAATTGATTATCTAAGATCCATAATCGATTATGCTTTTGTAAAATTGGTTTTTAGTTTTTCCAAAGAGTTTTTCAGACATATTAAGAAAAATATGAAGTTTGAAAAGAGTTTTTCATGAGTGCTTGTATACTTTTAATACTTATGGAGCATCACACTATCTTTACACGTTGATACTAAGAAATTATTAAAAACTTGAGCTTCGTAACAGAGGTGTGCTTTGAACAATCAGATATGTTTGTTGATGAAGTTCATTAGAGATTGAAATTTGTTGAGTCATTCATCAAAAAGTATATTTCACGTTTTTTTTCTTCATGTCCATTTTATTTTTATGTTCGTTATCTTTGATCTTGTTGTGTCATCATCAAAAATTGTATGCATATATAATCATAATATGATATTCAATAGTAGAGGAACTTGTTCATGTTGTATTTGATAAATCTTAACCCCAAAAATATGAGAAAAGTGTTTCTTCTTATTATGTTTCAGGTGTTGTGACATAAGACATATTCAACGATGATGTTCCTAAAGAAGATCATCTAAATGATATGGATAGTAAGAAGAACAAAAATGATGATAATGATAATGTGTAGAATGGATCAAGTGTTAAATGATAGTAAGAAGATCTCAATTTACATCATCGTTGTCATTCTACATTTTACCGCTAACATCATAAAAAAATATATTTATGTTTTAGGTGTTTTGTATGTGAGTTTCTTTTATTTTCATTTTTTAATTTGTGGACGAAATGATAATAACCACTAAAAATTAACACACATAATTGTAAGAGTCATGATTCGAACTTTGGTTGACGTTCAATCTAACAATATCAACTTTTTACTAGTCAAGGTAATATTTGTGAACTTCTCCCATTTTCATTTTAATTATACAAAAATAAAAATACGTCACATTTATTTGATCATGTATAAAATTTATAAAATAACTTATTTATTGTAATATATAATGCTTAGTAAAATATATACATATTAGCATAATAAATAATACATACGGATATCTAAATGCTAATTTATTGCAATAAAAAATACTTTAATAATTAATAAAAATAGATAATAAAAACATAATATTTTGCCTGTTTTTTGTGAAGTCACTTGGTTTGTAATTGATTTTTCAACCTTGTGAAATAGGTTCGAAAACACGGTTTGAGACTTGGGAAAACATAATATTTTTATCTTATTTATAATTTTTCTTAACCAATGTAAAATATAAATTAGTCTAATGTGGCAAATATTGTTTAAATTGAAAATATCATTTAACTTGGATCCATTCAAATGGGAAGGGACAAGAAGTGTTGGGACAACAAGCTAACAAAACCACCCTAGAGTCTTAGGTCCAGGCCAGTCAAGCCACGTCTCTTTTGTTGGAATTTTTAACAACAAGATTCGTGAACAATGATGGAGATAATTGAAATATGGGGAGTGAAAGAGGAAAATTGAGAGAGAGATAAAGAGGGAGGGTGAGAAGTGATTAATGCATTAAACTAGGATGAGAATGCATCCAATACATTTATACAAAGGTTGTAATATAATTGGGATCCCAAAAAAACAAATGAAATAACAAAAAAAAAGCAAAACTCGGGCTCGTAACTGGTTACACAATTTCGTTAACCGATTAAAGTTGGCAATAAATTAAAATTACATTCAGTGGTAACAGGTTACACCTTTGAAAATTCACTATTCTCCTACTTCATAGGTGGTTCTGACTTTGCTGTAGCCGATTACCCCCCCCCCCCCCCCCCCTCTTTTGGACTTGTGGAACTCAATGCCAAGGAAGTATGTCATGAGACCAAGGTCAGTCATCTTAAACCCTTTCATAAGTTCACTCTTGAACTTAGAAATACACCTTTTGTTGCTTCTCGTTATCAATATGTCGTCTACATATACACAAAGGATAATCACTCTTTCACTTGTATTCGTCTTCACATACATTTCATGCTTAGATACACACTTCTTGAAGCCAACATCCTTTAGGAAACCATCTATTCTTATATTCCAAGATCTTGGAGCTTGCTTCAAACCATATAATGCCTTCTCCAACTTGTAGTCCTTCAACTCTTGGTTTCTCACAACAAAACCATAGGGGTTGTCCTACATATACCCCCTCTTCAAGCGGTTCGTTCAAAAATTCAGATTTGACATCCATTTGGTAGATGGACCAATTATGGTTATTTCCAATGCCAACAATAAGCCTAATGGTTTTAATCCTAGAAACCGGTGCATATCCCTCTTCAAAGTTTATATCTTCTCTTTGCAAAAATTCTTAGCCACCAATCGATTCTTATGCTTGATTATCTCACCCTTGGGATTTGCCTTCACTTTGAACACCCATTTCACACCAATTGGCTTATTTCTATCCGGTAGATTAACCAACTCCCAAGTATTGTTCTTCTCAATGGATTCCATCTCCTCCTTCATAGCATAAATCCACTTTAGATCACTTAAATCATCTTTCGTATTAACGGGTTTGGATTCAACCATAAGTGCAAAATAGACGAAATCACCATCATCATTGACTTCATTGTCTCAGAATAGCTCACGATCTTGGAGTCTTTGAGGCAAACCTATTTTCCTTGTTGATCTTCTAACATCTCCTTCATTTAAGGCTTCGACAACGGGTTCTTCTGGACTTCCTGCTTCAACATAATCTAGAATTTCGAAGTTATAACCGGTTACAGCTTTCTGGTAACCATTTAACGACTGCATGTAACCAATTAACAGCTGCTTATAATCGGTTAACGACTGCTCCACTTGCTTTAATTCATTGACCACAACGTCCCAACTGAGCATGATCCTCTTGTTTGTAGCATCAAACTGTTTGTAACCACCGATGGAGTGATACCTTACAAGTATCATCACTTATCCCTTATCATCCAACTCTTTCTAAGTTGTCCTGGAACATGTTGGTATGCAACGGAACCAAAGACTCTCAAATGGTTCATATTTGGTTTGAATCCCAATTATGCTTCCTCCGGCGTTACTTTCTTAAGCTTCTTTGTGGGACACATATTCAACAAATAAGCAGTTGTGGATACTGCTTCTCCCCGCAACTCTTTCAAAAAGTTCTTCCCTTTTAACATGTTTTTCACCATGTTCATTATCGAGTAATTCTTTCTTTCGGCAACATTATTTTTCTGCGGTATATAGGGTGGTACTACCTCATGTACAATGCCTTCTTGATCACAAAACCTCTCAAAGTCATTTGAGACATATTCGCCTCCACCATCTGATTTGAGCACTTTTAATTTGTGACCGATTTTCCTCTCAACCATGGACTCGAACTTCTTAAACACTTCAAATAACCCATCCTTTCTCTTGATTAGGTATGTTCATAGCTTTCTACTATGATCGTCGATAAATGTGACAAAGTATATATTTTCACAAATGGAATCTACTTACATCGGTCGACACACATCTGAATACACCACCTCAAGGTGATTCTTGGTTCTACGATCTGCATCCTTTCTGAATTTACCATTATGTTGCTTTGCTTGCACACATTCTTCATAAATCTCATCTGGTATGTTTATCGATGGCAACCCCATTACCATTCCTTTCATTTGCAAGTCTTTGAGATCTCTAAAGCTGAGATGCCCAAGACGATAATGCCATATCCACTCTTGTCTACTTGCTGAAGTAGCAAGACATTTATGCTCCATAACCTTTAGCTCAACCTCATAGGTGTTTTAAGGACCAGGGCTTCTTTTGCATCCATAATATGCAGTCCCTTGTTTTTCATGTGAATGTTGTAACCCTTCTCAAGCAATTGGACAATACTTATAAGTTTACATTTGATTCCTATAATGTATAATACATCTTTGATCAAGGAATTTCCACCACCCCTTCTCATGATCAAAACATCGTTTATCCCATCGCCGCTAGAGTGATGTTATCCGCGAACTTCACTTTGTTTTTCATGGCACGGTTGATTTTAACAAGACAATCCTCCCTCCTCGTCATATGAGTAGAATAACCCGATTCCAAGTACCATTCCTCGCTACACTAAACACCTTTCGTGCTCATCATGGCATTTTCTTCTGCATGTAATCGGTTAACCGTATCATGTAACTGGTTATAACTCAATTTTGCAGCATTCCTAGAATTGTTGTTGTTGTTGCATTCTCCTTACGTGATCATGACCAAGAGTGTATTATCTTCATCAAACTCTTGTCATTCAACCTTGGCTTCATCCCCTTGAGGTTCCTTCTTGTTCTCATTTCACTCTCTTACAAAATGACCGAACTTTTGACACTTAAAGCATTGCTTCTTGCTTTTGTCAAACGTCTTTTTTTCACCTCTAGAGTTGTCTTGACCACCATTTTTATTGCAGATTCTCTCACCCCTTTGACAAGTTTAATTCTTTTAATTTTGAGACTTTCTTCCACCAAAAGTTCTAAAAATTCCCTTTAGTCTTCATTGACCATTTTCCTTTTGTTCTTTTGTCCTTCCCGTTGAAATGGGCTTGCAAAGCAATCTCCGCCTTTGCCTTATTGGAATTTCTCTCCTCAATCATTTTCTCATGAGCATCAATAGAGCTTTAAAGATCTTCTTTGCTCATCATCAAAAGATCATTTGATTCCTCAATCGCCACAACTACAGTGACAAACCTTGGTGTTAAAGAATGTAAGATTTTTGTGGCAACATACTACTCCATAACAGTTTCTTCGTATGCATTTACTTGGTTCATCAATCGAGTGATTCTTGTTATAAAATTGTTGATTGTATCATTTTCTTTCATATGAATCAATTCGAGTGGACGCTTGTGAGTTTGTAACTTCACCGTCTTTGCCTTGTCAACCCCAGTATAGGCCTTCATTAAGATCTCCACACTTGCTTTGACGATTTGCAATCACCAACTTTCTGAAAGTTATCACCATCCACACATTGATGGATCAAAAACAGTGGCTTGAAATCTTTCTTTTTCTCTTCTTATGGGTTTCTTGTTGTGCATTTGTTGCATCCATGACAAGAGGTGTAACCCCGTTCTTGATCACTTCAAGAAAATCTTGGTAACCAAACAACACCTTCATTTGCTTTCACCGATTTTCGTAATTCTTCGTATCAAGGATAGGTAGGTCTGAAAGGATTCTTTCATTAGAAATAGAATTCATTTTTAACATTAGGTGTTTTTGGATCAGAACCAGACTCTTGAAGCCAAATGTTGGAACTTTGAACCATAATATTGGTCAATAATGGTTAAGAGAATTAGAATGTGGAGAGTGAAAGAGGAAAATTGTGTGTGTGTGTGTGTGTGTGTATGTGTATGTGTGTGTGTGTGTATGTATTTGTGTGTGTGGGGTGTGTGTGTGTGTGTGTGTGTGTGTGTGTGTTTGTATGTGTGTGTGTGTGTGTGAGAGAGAGAGAGAGAGAGAATTGAGGGTGAGAAGTGATTACTGCATTAACCTAGGATGAGAATACATCAAATACATTTATACAAAGGGTACAATATAATTGGGATCCAAAGCAAACAAATGAAATAACATAAAAAATCAAAACTTGGGCTTGTAACCGGTTACACCAATTAGTTAACCGGTTATAACTGACAATGAATTAAAATCCCATTCATTGGTAACCGGTTAACGCATGAGGTTAACCGGTTACGCCTTCGAGAACTTCATTATTCTGCTACTTCATATGTGATTCTGACTATGCTGTAACTGATTACCCCCTCCCCACATGTTAACCGATCATAACACTTGAATTACCACTATAACTTTCAACATCTTTAGTCAAATAAACTTCTTTTTTTCAATATTCAATTTAATATATAACATGTACAATATATACTCCAAAATTAAACTCAACATTTTAAATTACATAGCTATGATAAATTATTTAAATATAAATTGTCAATGACGCTACATAAAGTGTTCCCTTTCGCAAAAAAACTTATAGATAAGAAACAAAATGCACCCGGGGGAACATAGAAAAATATGGACCTTATTGCCAAAATTCAGAGGATCTAACTTTCTACCCCCAGTTATATCTAACACTTTCACACATTGAGTGAACTTACCATGTTATTCTTGACACAACTTTAAAATTATATCATCAAATTCACTAAAAATTTACACAAATCTTGAAATCTCCCTGACGATACTGGAAATCATGAGAAGCGTACCGGAAATTTCTAAAAAGTGAGTTTTCTTTGTCCTTTATCATGCGTTTTACTGCCAATCGGTAAAAAATCATAAATTATATGAGTTTTTACTGGGATTCTGAAATTTGCGGTATATTTATGTTGTAGATTTCAAAATTCCCAGTATATTTATATAATTTATAGCGGGAATTCCAACATTTCCGATACATATGTACCGGGAATTCCCGGTAGTTGTATTTTTTACATATATTACCGAAAATGTTGAAATTTCCGAAAGAAATTCAATTTTTCTGAAAATTTTGAGTTTTACGGTAGTTAGTTCAATTTTTGATTTTTTTTCATCTTTTAGTGCAGACCAGAGGAAGGGACAACAGTCACAACACCAACGCAGGTAGGACCACTGATAGAGACACAATTATGGTCCGTGTTAGGGCAGTTGAGGAGGAGGTAGCGGCCAGGGAGACCAGCTCTGGTCGGTTCTTACCAAAAACGGATGGCTGATTAGTTTCGTGCACCACGTACCACCAGACATCGAGTTATTGTTGTTGAGCAGCCTGTAGATGTGCAGGTTGTTAATCCTGTTCATGTTAAGGATGTTCAGGTTATTGAGCCTACTCATGAGGAGGTGCAAGATGTTATTGACCCATTTATGGTGGATGAGACAGATACGACCCCAATTTCTAAGGCCGAGCCTGCTACCGTAAATTTTATTAGGTTAAAAAATTTGGTATGACATGCGAAATTGCAAAAATACTGGTAATGTATCACATATACCGAAAATTCTAAAATTTTCGGTATATAACACCTATCGGACGAAAATTTAAATTACACTACCGAAAATTTAGTTCGAAGATTTCCATAAAATTTTGACCAAGAGCAGTTTTAAAATTAAAGAAACGTGTGGGAGTGTCAGATATAACTGGAGGGTGACAACTTAAATCCTCTAAAATGCATGTGTGAATTGAACATAAGAATGAGAATCGATTAATACCAAAGGTTTATCTAGATGAAAAAGTCTTTCAAAGAAAGTGCTCACCAAGAAGAAAAAAAATACTATAATGGTGAAGCTATGATGAAGTATTAAAAATAAGTATGTTTTATATATAATATTCATATGAATTCGTGCAATAATTGAAAATAATTTAACAAATATTATAGCTTTAAATAAAAATGATTTGGTTTGATTTTGGAAAACTAAAGAACTATTAGAAACAACTTCTATTTGGACATGTGCGATGTACCAAAGATTAATTAATTTTAATGGCTAATAAATATAAAATTGCAATATCATATATTTCTATGCTATAAAGATGAAATGAGATTTTAGATTGGTGGAACAAATTTTCGATGTCACATAGAGTGGGTTGACATGTAAGTTTAACATTCTAATACCCAAGTCAATGAGAGAATTTGAAATAATGTGAGAGTGATAATAAATTTGAATACCTAAAATAACGCGTTTTATCCTTATATATCAATAGTGATTGAAATCCTTCGCGAGTGATGTTGTGTGCTATGTTAATGGTTGTCTAATGGAATTGGATGATGATAGTTGTGTTGGAGGGAGGAGTCCTCTGCTTCTAGGTAAACTAAGGTCTATCAGTTCCTTGCGCATATATCCTTGGAGTTTACTCTTGGGACTATTGTCATGGACCTTACGGACGGTCTAGAACAGTTTCCCCTCAAGCCCTTGATGGGAGGTCACTGGAATTGAGAAAGGATGCATCAAATATATTTCATGTAGTTGGAAGTGTTTCACATTAAAGTCTCTACGCATGTCCCGAGTTCTGAAAATAATAATATCCTCTCTAACTTAGGGCACTCAAATGCTTGGAATGGTTCACGATGAAATCTCGACTATTGGTGGTGTGGTATGCGCTTCCTAACATAATGGAACACAATGTTCACCCTTGAGATATATGAGGAGTTCTTAAACTACTAGTTTCTTTTTCTTCGTCATTGTTGAATTTTTAAACTATTCTCTTCTCTTTTTGCATTTGTCTTCATTTTGGACTCGTTGGTTCTCCCTTCTTATAGCGTGTAAGCCTTCGAACTCATCTCTTTAAGAAAATATACATGCTCCTCATTTTCTATTTTTCTTTCTCCATTATGATTTCTTGATAAGAGACTTACAGGGTTTCAGATCTATTTGCTTCGCATTTTGACGAACCTCTTTGACATAGATATATTTTGATGGGGATGACATATTTACCTTTTAATCTTCTTTGGGAATCTACTTGTATTTTGTTTTATATGTTGATGGAACCCTCGCAATGGAAGACCTCAAACCTGAAACTCAGAAGGAAATAGGGGATAACTCGTCATTGTGGATGGACCAAGAGACATTAAATACTGACTTCGTCTTTACTACTCAGGGAGGTTTAGACCATGGCTTTATGTTGGTGAGACCTTACAAAGATTATGGGGGTGATTCCCTTTGAGGAAGACAATAGGATATGAAATAAATATGACGGGTGTGTCTTTCCTCTTCATGAATGCTTATTTTCCTTGATAAATTTTTGTCTTCACTTCATCGATTTGAGATTATCGTGCTTAACATTTTTCCACTTTACAATTGCATCAGGTAAGATAAACATACATTAAAATCTTATAGTATTTGTGTGAGTATAAGAAGGGTGTGTCGACCATGTCGCTCTTTATACATATCTTTAAAAATCAATGTAGCTCTGCTGACTCGACGCAGGGTCAAGGTATCATAGCTCCCATGCAATGTATGGATCTATGTGTTTTCCATTATGAAACTAATGATCATGGTTTTATTGACGGTTTTGGTATTTTGATGACGATAACACTGATGTTTGTTGAAGTCAGTGGTGATATCTTTCCAACTCTATGATGATGGTGACTAATTGAAGATACCTCAAGCCTTATCAAGTGGAAGATTCAAAGTTCCTGTGAAGTGCTTATATGATCAGTAGATTTGGGAAAAGAACTTGAAGCTTTAGAGTTGTAAAAGAGAAGAAGTGTAAAATCTCCCCTAGTCGTGTCTGTCTAAGTGATCAAAGTCTTATGAAAGTAGGATAGTAACTTTAAGAAACTAAGGCAACTCTCTCTCTCTCTCTCACTCACACACACACACACTTAAAACCTTTTACAAGACTCTCTTTATTTGCTCAAATCACCTAAAAATATTTTTAAGGCCTAGCCAATTGATTAGGGAATTTTCTAATCAATTAGGAGTTGATTTACAACTAAATAAATTATTAGCCCTAATAATCTAGTCGATTGTTTTTCTTTGTAACGCTCATAGTTTATTGGAACAATGCTCTTAATGATTGACAACGACTAAGTATCAAAACCTTCCATTTGTGGCATGGACAATCAGTTATTTAGGTGTAATAATTGATTGGCCTAATCGATTATCACATTAATTCAGTCCACGGGTTGTTTCCTTTTTTTACTCATATTTTTTCCTATATAAAGGAGTTTTCTCCTTGGTTGAAATCACACCAGAATTCGGGATTTTCCTATTTATTACTATTCTATTACTTTTCTCAGTGATATTTTTCTTTCACCAAAAGTTGGCTTAGTACCTTATGAGTGAAAACTATTTGTGTGAAAAGTTTTGTACTGGTGGTGTGCCTTATTTGTTATTTCAAAAGTGTGATTCTTTTTAAGGTTCTTGTGTTGGTTCTAGAGATAAATCAATAAAAAAATTTGTTTGGTTCTAAAACTTAGCCCGATCAAAGTAATTTTGGTTATTGAGATAGTAGGTAAAATCTCTACTTAGTTTGTGAGTTCATCTCGTGGAAAAGCTCTTGTTTGGTTAGGAGGATAAGCTTGTGTAAAATCTCTCGATTCGCTTGTAACGAAGGTTCGTGGACATAACCTGTAAATATTTAAATCATTATTAATACTCTCAAGAAGATCTCTTGGGGACAAGAGTAGGCCAACATTTGGCTGAACTTGTATAAATCTTGGTGTCATCTCTTTAACTCTATCTCTTTACTTTTTATCATTTACTTTGTTGTTTTTCTTTCTTTCCACTTCTTTTCTCTGTGATATTTCAATACTAACACAAATTATTATATTAAGCAAACAATTTTTTTAAATTTATCATGAATATTAAATACCACAGTTCAACTCCCCCCCCTCTTATGCTTGGAGTCACTTGCTCAACACAATGTATCAAGATATTCTAAGTGTACTCGGAGATCTTGAAGCATTTCAAATATCAATACTACTTGGTTACCTCTATCAATGAGGTGGTTTATACCAATATATGTACAAAGAGAACATGTCTAGATCCTGAAGCGTTTCCTGGCAGATTTTGAATCTTATTCTATAAAATTGATGATTTGTCTCAAGACGAGATTTACCTAAAGAGGCATTTGAAATCGTTCTTTAAAGGTGTGGGTTACGTCGGCGTTGTTGTCCCCTATGTTGCAGCGCCAAGAAACAAACGTGCATTACATAAAGACACTGGTAGGCGTCAGCACGAAAGAGGCTAGGAAGATCATCTTTGGTGAGTAACATAAGAATCTTTTTCTCTCGAGGTTTTTTTGGTGATTCTTTTTCTAACTTGTCTACTTTTGGTGTGTCGATAAGAGAAAATATTACAAAATAATGCAATGGATGAAAAGGACTCCACAAGTTATTCCTCTATTGGTGGACGCTACCAACGCTTCAACTATTGGTGGTTTAGACCGCGAAGCCCTCTGCTGGATTGGTCACTCTCTACTCACCTACCCTAGCACGGGTGGAGATTCGTGATTCTCCCAATCATATCATAGTGGAATATGCTACGTGTCATTCCTCACATATAACTTGAGGGAGTCTAATCATTTGCCTGGAGCTTGAGGCATCTCATGGTGAGGAGCCAACTGCTAGACGACCCTAAATGTTTGAGCAAAATTCAAGGGAATTTGTTGCATTGGAAGACTCTTTGTCATCTATAAATTTATATTTTTTAAATAAACAATTAATGAATGAAGAATACCTTTTAATGAATGAATGATTATCTTTTAATAAAAATATATTTTTATGGGTGAATATATTCTTTCAAGATAAATTATTTTTATGAAAAAATATATTAATTTATTGGAAAAAAATATTTATTTTAAAAGTATTTAAACATTATAATATATTTAAATAATTTTATCAATATTTTAATATAGTGTTTTGTCATGATACATCCACTTATTTTTATAAATGCGTGTTTTAACAACATCATTTTAAGGTATATTTAATGAATTTTTTTGCTATTAATTACTAACACTCCTTCTAATAAAAAATAAATAAGTGTATTTTAAGAAATGTTGCTAAACTTACACATATTTATTTTAGAAGGAGTATTTGAATAACATGCATTAAAACTTACTAAAATCTATCTTCATAAAAATAAGTGGTTATATCTAGTAAAAGGCTAAAGTAAATAATTAAATAAAAAGTCTGGATGAAATGAAAGTTATTAGAAGTCAACACCAGAGCATGCACTAACGGAGGTTTGCGGTAGAGCTCCGACAACCCACAACAGTGCGCGGTGGTTTTCTGGTGACATTGCGAAGTAGATTCGGGTGATTTTCTAGTAACCTGCTTACGATATTCAGAATTCTTCAACTTTTTTTTTCTTCAGATTTTAGTATATTAATATTATTAAATGCTTGTTTTTTGTTTTTCTATATTTTCCCCACTTAGTGTTCTATAATTAGAGGTGGCAAACCGACATCTCCATTCTATTTAAATTTATAATGCAAAAAAAATAGAACGGACAAGGTGGATATTATGTGAATCGCGAGCTTAAAACTTTATCTTGCTCCGAAAAAATAAAGTTGATAGGATAGGCCGGTCATTGCACATTTTTAAACTAAAAATTATAAAAAATTTATATTATTGTCCTCGCCCGAAAAAATCGGAATGAGGAAGAATAAACATATTAAAAAGTGTGGAACTAAATCTGCAAACAAATAGAAGCAAAACGAACAATGCCCAACAGATCGGATTCATTTTGCACCTCTATCCACAATGTCTGATTACCTGCTGAAGTGAATCTAAAAAAATGTTGTCTGCATAGTGTTTGATTTTATTCCTAGTTGAAGAAATTCATAATATTTTTCCAAGCAGAGGTAGCACGGCAAAATGTGGTTAAGAAACTCGTGGTTGAAGCAAAAACGTGTAAATAGGATAGCCGTGAAGGGTTGAACTGTGTGACTTAACAGTTAACATCAATAACTGAATAATTCCACAAGTTTTCCCAAACATTTCTATTGCATTTTAAGATTCCCTTTGCTTCTACATTTCAAACACCAAGATTCCCTTTGCTTCTACATTTCAAACACCAACCTTACAACCTTTATATATGTCACATGTAATCGTGGTGACATATAATTAAGGATCCCTCCACAAAGGTCAAAGCAAAGTTCATACTTTTTTTGTTTCTCTTGTCTTCTTCTTGTGTGGAATATTTGAAGGATATTGCAATGGACAAAAGGCCTGACCTCATCCATGGAACAATTGAAGCTACCATCTTCAATGCAACTCCTTACTCTCCTTCATTTCCCTTCAATGTAAGCTCTAATAAACTATAGGATTCAATATACTATTATGATCTATATAATATTGACAAATTTGATCCTTAACTTTTATTCCTACGTAGTCATGCATGTAACTGTTTTATTCTATTTTTGGTCCTAATAAGTGGTGAAGGACTAAAAAGTAAAAACATACCATTTTATTAAAATATAATGATTAAAAATAAATATATTTTTAGACAAATATGTATGTGAATTGAATTAATTTATATCATTAAAATTATAAGTCATGTCTCTTATCTCATCGATCGAACGGTCGGATTCTCTTCTCTTATTTCCTCAACTAAACTAATTAGTTTTTTTTTAACTCACCAATCAGTTTGATTAGTATTTTTCAATGCATCTTATCTCATCAACCGAATTGTCTAATTAGCATTTTGAATGTCTCTCAGCTAACAAACTAAATTGTCAGATTAGTCTTCTTTCAGTGTCTTTTAGCTCACCAACTGAAATGTTTGGTTAAGTATTTTTTTTACATCTTTATCTCACCAACCGAACTGTCTAATTAGTATTTTTGGTGTCTCTTAACTCATTAACCGAATTGTTTGATTAGTTTTCTTTCGGTGTTTCTTATCATACCAACCGAATTGTCTAATTAGTATCTTTTTTAATGTATATTAACCGAACTGTCTGATTAGTATTTTTTCAGTGTCTCTTAGCTCATCCACCGAACTAAATTTTGTCAATATTTTATTGCAAACTCAAAAACTTATCAATTTTCTCTCTCTTTTTACAGTGTTTATGCATAAATGGAAAACCTGCTTATGTGACAATCAAGATAGACAACAAGAAAGTAGCAAAAACAACACAAGAAAGCGAACGTATTTGGAACCAAACATTTCAGGTTCATTGCGCTCACCTAGCTGATTCAACTATCACCATTACACTGAAAACATCATGTTCCATATTAGGAAAATTCCACATCAAGGCACAACAGTTGAAGCAAGAGAGTTTGATTGATGGATTCTTCCCTCTCCTCATGGAAAATGGTAAACCAAATGAAGAACTAAAACTAAGGTTTATATTATGGTTCAAGCCAGCAAATTTGGAACCAAGTTGGTCAAAGCTATTAAGTAGTGAAGAGTTTCAAGGGCTAAGGGATGCTACATTTCCACAAAGATCTAATTGTCATGTTAAGCTCTATCATGATGCTCATCATTCACCTACTTTCCAACCTCCTTTAGATATTTGTGGAGTTCCAAGATTGCTATGGGAAGATGTTTATAAAGCTATTGAGGGTGCAAAGTATTTAGTTTACATTGCAGGATGGTCTTTCAATCCAAAGATGGTTCTGGTACATATATAATCTCATTGTTATACCCTACTATTGGATCGGTTTAGTTCGGCTCGGTTTTCCTTTGTTATCCGAACCATTAACGGTCCTTGTGATGTTTTGCAGGTTAGAGATCCTCAAACAGAAATCCCACATGCAAGAGAAATAAAGTTAGGTGAACTGTTGAAGAAGAAAGCAGAAGAAGGTGTTTCTGTAAGGATTATGATTTGGGATGATGAGACATCATTGCCACTTATTAAGAACAAAGGTGTGATGAACACACATGATGAGGATGCATTTTCTTACTTTAAACATACAAAAGTAGTATGCAGAAAGTGTCCTAGATTACATCATAAATTCCCAACAATTTTTGCTCATCATCAGAAAACCATAACCATGGATACCAAAGCTCCTAACTCTGTCAATGACAGAGAAATTATGAGTTTTTTGGGCGGTTTAGATTTGTGCGACGGACGGTATGATACCGAGAAACATTCGTTGTTTCAAACACTTACTAAGGAATCACATTACCATGATTTCTACCAGACAAGCATTGTAGGAGCAAGCCTCAAGAAAGGAGGTCCAAGAGAGCCTTGGCATGATGCCCATGCTTGTGTTACTGGCGAGGCGGCTTGGGATGTTTTAACCAATTTTGAACAAAGATGGACCAAACAATGTGATTCATCGCTTCTAGTCCCTGCAAACACCTTACAAAAATTCATTCCTATTTCCTCAACAAGCACTTCCATTGAGAGGAATTGGAAAGTACAAGTATATCGGTCGATTGACCATGTCTCAGCTAGCCAACTGTTTCGAAAACTAACAGTTGAGACTAGCATCCATGAAGCTTACGTCGAAGCAATTAGGCGCGCCGACAGGTTTGTGTACATTGAAAACCAATATTTCATTGGAGGGTGTCATTTGTGGCGGAAAGATAGAAACAGTGGCTGCAGAAATTTGATACCTATTGAGATTGCACTCAAGATAGTCAACAAGATAAAAGCAAGAGAAAGATTTGCAGTGTATATAGTCATACCAATGTGGCCAGAAGGAGGACCTGAGAGTGAACCAGTTCAAGATATACTACATTGGACAAGAGAAACAATGACAATGATGTATAAGTTGATTGGAGAAGCAATTATAGAAAGTGGTGAGCCAGGACATCCAAGAGATTATTTGAATTTCTTTTGCCTTGCAAATAGGGAAAACAAGGAAAATGAAGAATATATTCCTCCACATTCCCCTCATCCTGAAACTGAATATTGGAATGCACAGAACAATAGAAGATTCATGGTTTATGTTCACTCCAAACTCATGATAGGTAAGATTACATCATAAATATATGTTGGCTTAATTACACTTTTAACTCTCTATTTTCATTCGCTTACGAAATTGTTCTTGGTTAACTAAAATGTTGTTTTTTGTTGCTCTTGTCACCAGTGGACGACCTATATATATTAATAGGATCGGCAAATGTGAACCAGAGATCGATGGACGGGCAAAGAGACACAGAGATTGCGATCGGAGGCTATCAATCTCAGGAAGGAATTGATCACCACATGACCAAAGGTGATATTCATGCATACAGAATGTCAATGTGGTACGAGCACACAGGGAGAGCTGAGAACTTGTTTTTAGAGCCAGAAAGTTTAGAATGTGTGCAGAGAATGTGTTCAATAGGAGATAAAATGTGGAAAATCTATAGTAGTGAAGAAATTGTGGACATGGAAGGTGTACATCTAGTAACTTACCCTATGGAAGTAACAAAAGATGGATCTGTGGAGGACTTAACTAACGGTGAGGAACATTTTCCTGATACAACATCTCTAGTGAAAGGGAGAAGATCAAAGTTATTACCCTCTGTCATTACTACTTAGCCATGGAATTGTGGCATTGGGATGTACACACAAAATTACTGACCATTCTTTAATAAGTGCTGACATTATCACATTATAGTTACACCAGATAAAATACAGAAAAAATAAGCTGAGCACAATCCAAGAAGCGTATATACAGAGCCTGTTGTCTGGTGTAAGTAAAATATTTAAGTGTTATTTTTAATCAAGCTGAGAGGATAAATTTGATAGGCACAGCCAAAGTTTTAACTGAACAATGTTCACACTCCCTTATGTACATAACAGAGTTTGACTTTTTAATGTATACACGAGAATTCAATAAAGATATTTAAAATAAATCCACTCGATTTGAGTTAGAATAGCAAATTGAATCTGACCACAAGCAATCAAAGGTTAAATCACATAAACCAAATGACACAATCAAGAGCAACCTAAAAAAGGGGGAAGAAATATGTAGAGGAAGTAAATCTAAAGGAACAGCATAAAATCACTGAAGCATGCTAGTAAATAACATCTAAAACTGTCTGATCAACCAAGATGAAGGAGGGAACAACCAAAGCCAACAAATTATGGATATCCCAAGTCCTGTGTAGCCTACCTGTACTAGGAAAAAAGTCATATTTCTTACTGAGGCATCCTTTCTTTCACAAACACATGAAATAACATACAAGGCAAGGATTCATGATCCCATTTAAGGCCTCATTTGGGTGTTCGTTAGAGAAGAAAAGAAAGATAAATCTTCACCAATTTTCAAGTGTTTTTTTAGAGAATGTACGTGATTAATAAGTTTCTAATTTTATTATAGAGATATGAAATGATTTGAAGAAACAGTAGTAAGAATTATCCTCCAATATATTTTTTGAATTCCCTCATGTTAAGGGAATTTTGTTAAGAACCTAATTCAAGTGGGACTATCATTTTTCCTAAACAACCTAATCTTGTAGAGTCAAGCGCTCCTCTGATATCAATGGAACCGAAAGAAACACAAAAACCCAGTGTTTTGTATAGATCTAGAGTTTTAGCTGGATTCTTTACTCGTGGCGTACTGGGATGGGCAAACCTGCCTAAACGAAAGGCTACCGACTTGGCTCTTCCAAACCTTTCATTTCCAATCTCACAACTAAACGTTCAATACACAACAAAGGCAGGCTAATGGGTTATCTCGATCCAGCACAGCCAGATAAAATGCATCCTACCACCACCAGTGATCTACCTGCCTTCAGCCCACAGTAAGCTTCGTCTGAATTTTCATTTTGAAATAATAATCTGCAAAATCTTATTCATCTTATAGTCAAAAGATGTTTCTGGGGATTCATCCTTACTTTCCAGTCCCAAACAAGATTTCCAGCTTTTCATCTGCAATCGTAAAAAATACAAGATTAGTTAGAAATAAATGGTAAGTAACTTGAATATGCAGATAACGTTCAGCATAAATCTTAAAAGACAAATGAAAGAACATAAATCTTAATGCTAAATTATATACTGATATCAGTGTACAAAACAAAACAAAATGACTATTTATATAGCAAGTGTACAAATCTTCTTCAAAAGAGGAGTACTGCATAAGCAAAATACCAGACTGATAAGGTCCATTAGCAACATCAAGATTTACGAGATTAATTGCCTAAGTACTAGCTAAAAAGAAATGAAAACTCGTATTTTCAGACCTAGCCTGAAAGAGGGTTTCTTTATAGGTTACCCAAGACCTTTACCTTACTAGGGAATCTGGTGGTTCATCTTTTCCACTGTAATCTCATAATTAAGTTTATCCAAGAGACTGCTTGTTCCAAGCCATAAAATGCATGCTCAAGTCGGAAGTAACAACTAATAACAAGATCATAGCCTAAATGTACTAGCCCCTAGCTTTTAATGCCCTTCAACAAGGTAGTTTTTAAAATTCCAAATTCTGCAATATGTGAATCTCCATAGAGAAAAGTAATAGCAGCAGTATACTTAACCCAACACTGGATACAGCTTCAACTTATAAGGTGCAAGCATTTAACTTTAGCTACTAATGCATCCAAGTTAACTGAGTTGTCCAGCAATTGAGAGGCAATTAACAATACAGGATGATATGATTCCTGACCTGATTTGTTACACAAACAAATCAAGCTAACTTTCCTTTGCTCGTATTACAAGCCCAGTAACAACTGAGACCTATAAGAACAACATGGAAGTGAAGGTATTCCACCCTACAACTTCTGACAGCTCCAAATATCCATCAAATCATTTTAGCCTCTAGAAGATCGTAACGACAATGTAGTGATGCACTACTACTACTACCATTACTTATTTATGATGAATTAAGATTTTAAAATCCTGACTATTATGCTGAAAATTCTGGTACACTAGTAACTAAATCTAAAGATCATCTAATGCTAACCTTGTATCCTAATTTAGGGGTGCAACAATCAATTTTTGTATTATGCAGCATACTAAACCTTACATGACTGTAATCAGCAGCGTAAATAGCAAGTTCTACATGGTTAAATCATTGACACTGATAAAGAGAAGCAAAATACTTGCCTATGAGCTTCAGATCAACAGCTGGTCTTCAAACTTTGTGCAGGCTCCAGCCTACTCCTTAGATATTCCACAGTGATACCAGCAACATAGGAGTATCTTGCAAATCATCAACAAGCTTGACCAGAGAGATTTTGGCACCTCAATCAATATAGAGAACTTTGGTGATCGTACAAGAAACAACACTACCAGACAACTATTCCTCTCCTTCAAGGTTAAAATTGGTACAGACAAAACTTATAGCGTCAGGCAGATTTGTTGGGCAACCTTTCATCCATGAGGACATTGACCAATAATAATTCAACACCTCAACCAACATAAAGAACAAGAAACTTACTGGTGGCATGATAAACAATACCACCAGACAGTTGTTCCTCTATTTCTCTCTTTCAAGCTTCAAAAGGGTACAAAACTATAACATCCCCCCTTAAATCCTATTGTTTACAGGAGTAATAGAAGACCTATAGCGCTTCCATCTAGCTGGGGGAAATATAACACTTCCATGAAAGAATCTTTTCATGTACAATAATAATTTGTAACTAACTTCTATCTCAGTATTGGAAATTACAACTCCCTAAACAGCTACAACTTACAATGCAATGCGCCGTCAGTAACGCCACTTCAATACAAAGGCAACACACTTACACCAGCCACCCTCCACCCTCCACGCCAGCAAAGAGCAGTAGATACCACCAAAACTTTGCAGAGAAGATATGGACGATCTGGCATCAGAGGACCTTGACCACAACTCAACCACTATAAAAAACGAGAAACTGTGTGTTATGAAACCAATACGACCAGAGTCCAGAAAGTTGTTCCTTTATTTCTCTCGCTAAAGCCTAAAAAGGGTACTCATAACCCTCCCCTCCCCCTTAAATCCAATTGTTAGGCAGATGGGGGTAGGATAACTCTCAAGTCTCGACAACTAATCTATCTTCAGATTGACCAATTTCTGGTTCATTCAAGTAATTGTTTGGAAGAGAAGTAGAAAACCTATAGCAATGCCATCTCGTTGGGACATATAAAATTCCCATCTCATGTTTGTAACTGACTTCAATCTCAGTATAGCAAATACAAATTACAGCATCCAGAGTCTAACCAAACAATTTTAAGCTTTTAAGAGCAAAACTAAGCAGAGTGGACCAAAATCAATCTGAAGTTGTATCACTCCATCCACATTTGACATAGTTGTGGTTTTCTCAATCAACAAACGTAATAGAATGCCAGAGTAGCTTAATTGGAAAATACAAGCCTCTGCATTGTTACAACTTACAATGCAAATTTGCCATCAATAACACTACTTCAAACAAAGGTAGTCCACTATAACCAGCCCCCCTCCACACCAGCAAACAGAAGTAGTTACCATCTGAAATAAGGAGCAAAGAATGCTTGAATATTCCCAATCTAACACGTCTTTTGCAGGTACGTACGTTGACTCCAAATGTGAGCACAGAAAATTCCAATACAATCATCTGTTCTGGCATATCAAACAACATAAAATCCACTCGTCATTGAGAGCTTGCAACCTCATGCTCATGAAATGAGTATTGGCATCCTATATTTCCATACAACCCAAAAATCATTAGCTCCACAAGTTACTCACAAATTTATATTCCTAATAATGTGTGCAGGCAGCTTCCTTTACCAATTGGACAACTAATCTGGATATTGCCAAGTGAAGTAGGCCACCAGATATCACCAGCACTCATGGGCAACTTTTATCCAATCGTACAAACAACTGTAAACTACAATCTAACATTCTATCCTACAAGAAACACAGTCTAATATCAAGAGAAATGAAACTTCTCATTCCGGTCACTGTAGTAAATACAAAAGCATAACATGATTAATTATTCGTCGAATTCCTCCACATGCGTGACTCCTCCAACAGTAACAAGTATCCACTGCATAAGACTAATTCCAAAATCACACTCTCAATCCTTGGCATAAAATGCAGGCAGTACACAACACCACTCATTTAACAACGCATGAAGAAATAAAAAATCTGTGTTGAGTCTTCTAATAATGGCAAACCCGTCATATACTGAACTTCAGCTAATATGACTCAAGCTACAAAACCTCAAGGTTGCAACGCTGAGATCCAGTCAATGAACAACAGAAAACATGCTTTAACCCAGAAGAAAAAATAACAACTAATAACCAGACAAAAAGCACAACAATCACAATATTAAATATGAAATATTATCAATGGAAGATAGATAATTGAAGAATTCCAACACACTAAGTTTTAAACTTAAAGATACCGCAACAATGTTTTCTCCAAGTTAAAAACGATAAAGCAGGAGTAAACCTACATATGCCAGTTTAGATTAATAATATATTTAGAACAGCAAATAAGAGACCATTAACATGGTATGCATACACAGGACATCAATCCGCTACTCTGCTAACACAGCCAAAGGGATGGCAGGCCTTTCTTCATCACCAACATCAATCACTTGCATTCAACGACGATTTGTGCGAGGCTTCTCATGTGCTTTCCTTGAAGCAGTACCCACCCCATAAAGGGGACCTTTCTCTGCAGAAGACTAAACAGAACCAGAAGCAAAGTAAATAAAACCTTGGATAATTGAACTCTAAGTAGAAACTTATTATGTTGAGGAAGGCACTTACCATGTGAACACCATATCCATCTGCATATGGTGGTGGGAAACCCCCCTCTGGGCTACCAAAATTCGTTCCGTAAGGCACACCTTCAGGAATGAAGCAAACATGAAAAAAAGGGACAACATAACAAGAATAATATCTCAGTAAATTGGAATTATATGATTAATGATTTTAGTCTCCAGTGAAGCACAGATACTCCAAGCCGGATGACGTGTATGTATAATATGAGTATCTAACCAACACTAACAATAGGATGATGCAGCATCCACATTTTTTGACATATGCCTACATATAAACCTTATGGGATACCACCACCCTCAATACTGCCAGTCAAAAAATTGAAAGATACGGATACAAGTCATGTTCTCACATAGACAAGTTAGAGAAAGTGTGGGAGTTGAGGAGATTAAAAATAGAAAAAACTTAAAGTATCTTTTTTATCGTATTAAAAAATAGATATAACATTTAGATGTAATACAGTATATATTGCCTTACCTGTATCTGTACATAGTATCTTACATTCTAAAAAAACGCAATTTCTTTCAGACAATTATGAAGGGCTTTCAAATATTAAATGAAATGTTTTTTTATGACAAATATTAAAAGAAATGTTGTTCTTACCGTTTTCCGTGTCTTTTTAATAACTAAATGACTCTCCAATTATTCATGTCAATTTCATTAGATCAGACAAGACAATTGCAATTATATTTGCAAGTCACAACTCATATTGCTAATAAAAACACGTTGACTTAGCGATAGAAGAAGAATAAATTCTGCAAGCGAAAATATAACAAACAAGTCATACCAGCTCCCCAACGTCTTCCATCCATGCTAGCAAGCTCAGCACGAAGTTTCTCAACTTCTCGGGCCATGGAAACCATGTTTTTTTCCATCGACTGCCTCTGTTCCATGAACTCCATGTTTGCCTTCTTTTCATAATCCACCATTGTTCTAGAAAACAAAAATAAAATTATCATCAGTTTAAGAAAACAAATGCAGAAATACCAATCAAAAGGGCGCTTAAAGATAGAAAACTCATTTCACAAACCTAGCACGCATCAGTTCTTGGTGCAATCCATCAATCTCAGCCCGCATTGAAGGAATTTGTTGATTATCATTCTGTAACCTAGCAACATCTTTTGTGAGTGTCTGAACCTTCCCAGAAAGATCTTGTTTGATACTACTAAGCTTCTGAACTTCAGCTCGTAGTTGTATAACTTCATTCTTCAACGGCTCATTCGCCCTAAGGTCAGACTCCAACTTCATGCTTTTGTCAACTAGCTCCCTCGAATGCATCTCATGCTCAGCACGAATGTCACCAATTGCAAGATTCATGTGATGGAGCTCTTCCTTCGCAGCGGCAAGATCGCGCTGCAAAGCCATCCGCTCATCAATCAGCCTCCTGTTATCTGCTACTATCCTCCTCATTTCTGCATGCTGCACTTCAAGCTCTTCCTCTAACAATGCCGGGTGAGGAGGAAGATGCGGCCGCTGCATAGCTGGGCCGCGAGCATAAGGCCCTTCCTGTGGATACCCCCTTCGAGGATTCAATGGCTCTCTGTGAACACGGTGTCTTGATCCCATTTCAAGTTAACTGAAAAAGGAAAACACAGACAACAAACACCATCACAAGTCACAACAATTACAATTAAGCCTATGTTGATATTCTGAAAAAGCTAGAATTTTGGCAATGAAACAGGCTATATAACAACACAACATGTGAAAACCCCCAAAATAAATATACATGTGAAACGAAAATTTCTACAGGAAACGAAAATCATAGAGAAAATAGGGTAAATATATGGTATAGAGCTAAACCTAATTAGAAATTGATGGATTGAAGAGATTGAAGAAAAGAACGAACCTTGTGAGAATTTAGAAGGAAGAAGAGGAGAGAGAGGGTCTTGGAGTCGCGTAAGATGGAAGGAGAAACCCAGGTTAATCACGAGAATAAGCCCTCAGAAAAATTGTGGATTTTTTACTTATACGGCGTCGTTGCATAACATTCGGGTCATAAGCCTTTGTGCGCATTTAGTTTTGGAGATTGGCCTCGTAAACTTTGTGTTTTTTTTTATATGAAGTTATATATAGTACTAGTATCATTTAATATTCATACACATAATTATGAAATTTTGGTATCATATGAAGTGGTAGATACCACTTTAAATTCACAAACATGTTTTTATTTCAACATATGTGACTTGTTGATTCTAGGATTCTTAATTTTATTTGAAAGAGTACTAACACCACTTGTATTTATTTGGTTGGTTGAAAAAAATCACACGTTCCAGGAAGTTAGGTTGTCTGAGGGTTCCTTCACTTCAAATAAAAATGTCAACACATCCTTCTTTAAGAAATTTGTTTAGAATATATTTCAAAATACTGATAAGTTGTAAGTGAAGCTACGCGAAAAATATTTGAGCACATTGCACGCTCGAAGATGCAACAGAGTCGTTATCGAACTTTATTTATTTCCGAAGAAAAGGAAAAACATAGATAAAATCTGAGAGAATAGAAAATGGGTTAGAAAGTCGATTATGTAAGGGGGAGGTATTAGCACACCTCACATCTATTGTACTCAGCGGGAACCGTTTTGATTGTTCTTTGCTCATATGGGTGTTATATTTAAAGGTTACTCGCGAAAGAGTAAAGGGAAAAAGAATAGAATAAACAAAGTGCTCGGTGAGGATTAGGGTGGGAGATGAAAGAAGTTCTGATGAAATGTATGGTTTGAACCAAAGGATAATGTTGTTTGAACCCATATGGTATGTATATCTGAACCAATGGGAAAAACTGGCATCAAGCCAAAAAATAAAGGGTTTTGCATATATAAGGACTTACAAAAAAAGTGAAACAAAAGGGATAGTTTGTCTACGAGACAAAAAAAGGCTCTTGGTTCATAGGCATGCACTGGTTATTTGCCCAAAAGTATGTATGGAACCCAAAGAAATAGTATATTTGATTCAAAGAGAACAATATATCACATGGGTGAATGATTGGCATAAGGTATTGAATGTAGGTAGTGAATAGTGAATGATGATAAGTGACTAATTTGAGAAAGGGGATGAATAAATAAATGTTCTCGGGGAGGATTTGAATCCTCGTGCCTACGTATTCTCACTGTGCAATGAGAAAGTTAGAGCTCTGTAGTTTGGAAAACTAAAGCAGAACAAAGAAATAAAGAGTTTTTATTGGGTTGCCAAAAGGCAAAGCAAAATGCTTGAATAGCAAGAGTGTGGCATTAACCAATGAGTGGTGTTTAGCCCAAAGAGAATTTGTGAATGCATGGTCTAAACCAAGGATGCTACCAGAGTTTGAGACTTTACAAGTTAGGAAGAGATGTTTGTTGGGGTATGTAACCCTACAGGATAACATGAGAGAAAGTCACAATCTGTAATTGTATAGGCAGGACAAAAGAGTCAAAGTTTATTTTGCCAAAGTCTGTAACTTTGTAGGGAAAAGTGCAATGATATGTGTGCCATATTTTGTACTATACAAGGCATAAAGAAATGGATGCCAGAGTCTGGAATTCTATAAGGGCAATGAGAAATGATGTCACAGTCTGTAACTGTATAGGCACTGAAAGAGGTAGCCAGAGTCTGTAACCCTATAAGCATAAAGAATGAATACCTAAGTTTGTAAATTTATAAGTAGAGAGGAATAGAGCTTTGCCAAAGCCTGTAACTGTGTAGGCAAAAAGTAAGATTGTCATAGTCGGTAACTCCATAGGGAAAAAGAGAGTTTTCCAATGTCTGAAACTCTGTAGGGCAAGAAAAAGAATGTCAAAGTCGGTCACTGTATGGGCAACGAAAGGAGGATGTCAAAGTTTGTAACTGTAGGCAATGCATGAAGTAATAAGAAAAGGATGCCAAAGTTTATAACTATAGGCAGTGCATGAAGCAATGAAGAGAGGATATGGGTGTGTGAACCTGAGGTAATGATCCAAAAAGATGTATGGACATCAAGGAGGGGAGTGTGACACTGGATCCAAAAAGGAAAGTGTGATAGTGTTGTAGTGTAAAAAGAGTTGAGTGATTGATGTGCTTGCCTAAAAAAGACCTTGTCAATTACCTGATTTGAATTGCAATAAAGTCTATGATTGAAGGAGAATACCTTAAGTAGTTGGGGTTTACGCCTCATACCCAAGGATACCCTAGACAAGGATAACAATACTTTCTCTCATCATTCCTCGTTACTTAAGGCTCATGGCGTGTAAATCCCATCGTGATTGACAAGTTGCTGATAGGAGATTCTGATTATTGATTCTGATGATGTAGTATTTCTTGTTATGGGTGGAGACTTGACAGTCATTTGATTCGAATTGTACTAAAGTATATAAGTAGAGGTGAATACTCTAAGCAACTAAGTCATTCGTCTCGTACCCAAAGATATTCAGACTGAGGATATGAATGCTCCCTCTCACCCGTTTTCTATTGCTTAAGGCTCATGGAAAACAAATTAAATCATGATTGACAAGTGTTAATACACATTTGTTGTGCTTGAACTATAGTCCAGTATGTCTACAATGTGAATGCCTTATACTGACTTTGAAGTCTTAAACTTGAATTTGAATCTTGATGTCTTGAGCTCCAGAGATCCAATACAGCTTGAACACAAGGGACTTGCCTTATCAAATGATCAAGGGTCTTTTGATCACTTAAATAGGCTTGGGAAATTGAGCATAGTGTAAAGGATTTAGTTTATCAAAGTAAACTTTCATCAATACAATTAATGGGATTGAAGAAATATATCAGTTGAATCATGTACAACCTAATGGAAGGATCAGTTAAATTATACCATTTGAAATCTACACAAAACTTAAGCTAAGGGAGCATGCATCTCAGGAATGTCCTAAACCCTAAAGGTAAAATTGTCATTGTTCAAAAACTGATTAATATAGAATTAACAATCAAGATATAATCAAAGTTAATTAAAACTAACTAATCCTAATTAATTTTAATATGATATTACATGATTAGTTATTTTTAATAATGATATTACATGATGAGAAAAATTAAGCTAAACTTAATTAACCTAATTCTAAAATTATCAAATTATTTTATACAGCAAAAGTATAAAAATCATAGATCAATAGTTAATCAAAATTAATTAAGAATAATTAATTAAAAATTGTAAAAAAAAGGATTTAAATTATATTGAGGCAAGGGTATGCAGGCTTTGAAGGAGGTGCGAATAGGAGGTTTGGGCCTTAGGCTCAAACAAATCCAATCTTCCAATAGTCCCATCCAAATGAAATCGGGCCCTATGCAAAATGATCACAAGACTTCATCAGTGTTCGATCCTCACTTCAACACTCGTTATCCCATTCTCGAAGAAGATTTAAAATGAAAGCCAAGAAACAACTCCAAATTTCATGCCAAAATCGAATAAAACATGCATCCCTCATCTTCATTTCACTCTGGTGCACGCATAATCGAGGAGGATTGAATAATTTCGAAGCAAGCAATGCAATGAATCATGGATTGTAACCAAATCGAATCGAGGATTGAAGCAAGAAGGTAGAGGAAAACTCGCCAAATTTGAATCTGACGCGGTGGTTCTCCGACAAGCAACAAATATTGAACTCTTTCTCGGTATGCTCCTTCTTCTTCTCACGAGTTCTTCAACTTCTCGTAAATTCTTCCCTTCTACCACTTTGCTCTTCTCTTATGTTACTGCATGAGAGAGAGTGGATAGTGTGTTTGAGAGTTGTTGAACTGCGAGAGAGAATTGAGAGGATTGTGAATTGTTGAAGAAGAATTGTGAATTGTGAAAATTGTAAAGTTACGAGAGTGAGAATCGTTAATTGAAATAGTGAATTGTTCCCTGAATTTTACAGTGAAGAAGAGTTTAAATATTATCCTTGATTTAATAAAGTGTAAACTCTATTAAACCTTTGAGGTATTTTGATAACACGAAATTATATCGCTTTTTAAGACTTAATTCAATTAAATTATTTTATCATTTACGCTAATTTATCCCATTTCATCAGATATTATGCAGTATTTCTTTTCTATTTACATCAGGTACCCATTTTGAAGCAAAAGTGAAAAACGAAGAAAAGGAGGTGTAAAAAGCAACAAAAAGGAGAGAAAAGGAACCAAAGGCCAAAGCCCAGCCCAAAGCGCACAAGTCACCAATGCTGTGCCTGTGACGGACGTCACAGGACGCGTGACGAGCGTCACGCGAAGTAGCTTTGTGACGGACGTCACACATGGTGTGACGAACGTCACACAACCCCACTACCTTTGTGGCGCAAGTATCGCCCTCAGAAGGACTTGAAGAATAACGTTAAGGAGTTGGTCTCCTATATGCACGCCGTGGATATAGCCACGCTGAAGAATGGGAGAAACGGAATGCTGCTACCAAGGCTATTATAAATAGCCATCTCACAAACCAAAAGAACACACAGTTTTTGCACGCTCAGTTCTGCGGAAGCTCTGCCAATTTTATTTTTCACGCCTTTGCCTATTTTTCTTCCTTTCCAGCATCGTCCACTTTATTTATTTTATTTTGCAAGCTTTGTTTTGTTTTTCCCTTGCAATTTATTTTCCCCGTTCTTAGCTTTTAGATATTTTTCGCGTAGTAGTTTCTACACCGGAAACTACTGGGCAACTTTATACCGGATTTAACCTTACGTTATATTCGAGTTTTTTATTTCCTTGATTTAATTTACCGTTTAATTGAAGAATCGAAGAACAAATCCTACCGGCTTGTGGAGGAGTGTTCAAAGACCATTGTATTACGCATTCAGGTTCTTTAATAGCTATTTAATTTTTAATGTTTTATTCTACTGTTTATTTACATTGCATGCCTGGAATGAGTCTGTTTATGCATGATATAGATTCTTATTTATTTAGCATGTCTGGCTAATTTGCCTAGGTATCGGTATGTAAAGTAAGCAGAAAGAGGGATCAAAACTAAGTCGGTCTATTCAAACTTAAAATTAGAATCAATCTTTTTATGGTCTTAACTTACAGGTTTAATAACAAGATTTTTTACAAAAGTAAAGGACATAAAGAAGTTGAAACCAACAGAGCGAGAGTTTGAGGTTTTAACTGGACAGTGTAAGTTAGTCATTAAATCTATCTCAGGGCGAGAGCAAGTTTTAGAATTAATTAAATTCTGACCTTTTTCCAAAAAGTATTTTTAAAGATTGAATGTGAGGACGAGAGTTAAGCATTTAGATTTAATTGTATAACCTAAGTCAACAGAGCGAAAGTTTGAGATAAGGGTGTTTAAAACGGTCAGTATTTTCTTAAGAAGAGTTTCTGCAACTTTATTGTTTTCAAAATATGATTTTTGACTTAATTATAAGTGACAGCAACATTAACATAAGATCATGGTTTCTTCAACAGAGCGAGAGTTTGAGATAAAACCTTTAACCAATAAAGTTAGTCGGAACGATTTATTTTAAAACCGAGAGACCGACAAGGAATTGATTCCCTAGTTTTGACGAACTACATACCGATATCCGTTTTATTAATATTTAATCTAGATCTTAGTTTAGCTCTTAGCTCCTTTCCCCAAACAATCAAACATTTTCACCTTAGATTTACATAGTAACCAAAGATAACGGTACATCGATTCATAAGTCCCTGTGGGATCGATATCTTTTAAAACTACGCGATAGAACTGTGCACTTGCAGTTTGTATCCCATTCTCGACTCACACAGTCGAGCGATCAAGTTTTTGGCGCCGTTGCCGGGGACTTCTATTCAATCGATATCGTAACTCTTCCGTTACGCTGTAGAGACTAAGGTTTCTTTTTCCTTCTATTCTTTCTTTCGTTGATTTGTATGCCACGCACTCGCTCTCAAGGCGAACCGCTCTATTTACGAATCAACGATATCGAACTATATCTCCGAGTCTTACGACGAATTCGGGAATATCGTGCTGAAAACAATCTCCCTCCTATAAACCTTCCTGATATCAAAAACATTTTTCCTTCTTTAACCGAGATGGCAGAACCAGCTCGTGCTCTTAGAGATTACGCCGCTCCATCGCAAGATGAACCGCATTCAAGTATTGCTCCTCCCGCAATCGAAGCAAACAACTTTGAACTTAAACCTTCACTGTTGCAGGCTGTGCAACAGAACCAATTCTCTGGAAATCTTACCGAAGATCCAAACCTTCATTTATCCATATTTGTTCAATATGCTGATACTGTTAAAGCTAATGGTGTCACTTCAGAGGCAATTCGACTTCGTCTTTTTCCTTTCTCATTAAGAGATAGCGCTAGAAGATGGCTTCAATCTCTACCTTCCAACTCAGTCACCACATGGAACGAGTTGAAGAAAGTTTTTCTTGCCCGATATTTTCCGCCAAGCAAAACAGCTATGTTAAGAGCCCAGATAAACGGATTTAAACAGAAAGACAACGAGTCTCTTTTCGAAGCATGGGAAAGATACAAAGACATGATGAGACTTTGCCCACACCATGGTTTGGAAGACTGGTTAGTAATTCACACATTTTATAATGGTCTCTTATACAATACAAGGTTAACAATAGACGCTGCTGCAGGTGGTGCACTAATGAACAAACCTTATGCTGATGCTTACCAGCTTATCGAGAGCATGGCCCAAAACCACTATCAGTGGGGAACCGAACGAACAACAGTGGAAAAACCTCAACCGAAAACTGGCATGTACGAGATAAGTAACCTTGATCACGTTAATGCAAAAGTGGATGCTTTGGTCCAGAAAATTGAAAGTTTAAACGTATCACCACCAACCGCCGTGGTTGCTATAACTCAGAATTGCGAGGTCTGTGGAATCCAAGGCCACACTCCTACGGAATGTCAACTCTTGACTGGAATCCAAACAGAGCAAGTAAACTATGCTCAAGGAAGCCCCTATTCGAATACCTATAACCCAAATTGGAAAAACCATCCAAACTTTTCATATAAGAGTAATAATGCTTTATACGCACCTGGACAGTCTCCGAATCAAACCCCATCTATACCTCCGGGATATCAGAAACCAAATCCTAACAATAATACCCCTAGAAAATCCAACTTGGAAATCATGATGGAAAACTTTATAGCTTCCCAACAACAAACCAATAAAGATTTCTTAAACCAGAACATACACACTGGCGAACAACTTAAACAACTAGCAAGCAAAGTAGATGCCTTGGCTACGCATAACAAAATGTTAGAAACCCAAATATCTCAAGTAGCTCAACAACAAGCACCTACTGCTGCACCAACTGGTACATTCCCTGGACAGCCCCAACCTAATCCGAGAAGCCAAGCTCATGCAATTATATTAAGAAGTGGAACGGAAGTGGAAGGACCGTCTGATCCAAGGATAGAAAACCAAAACCCTAAGAAATCTACTGAGGAAAGTGAACCTAAGGAAAAGGAAGAGAGTAATAAGGATACCCTAGAAAAGAAGGAACCTTATGTACCTCCACCACCTTACAAACCACCTATACCTTACCCTCAAAGGCTTGTTAAAACCAAAGATGTAGGCCAATTTAGAAAATTTGTCGATCTCCTTAAGCAATTAAACGTTACAATCCCATTTACCGAAGCTATTACGCAGATGCCCTCATATGCTAAATTCTTAAAAGAAATTCTTTCTAATAAAAGGAAACTTGAGGATAGCGAAACCGTTACACTCCCTGCCGAATGTAGCGCTATAATCCAAAACATGCCCCCTAAACTCAAGGATCCGGGTAGTTTCTCTATACCCTGTCACATAGGAAAATTTGTCATCGACAAAGCCTTATGCGATTTAGGAGCCGGAATTAGCGTTATGCCTTTATCCATATGTAAGAGACTGGAAATGGGAGAATTAAGACCGACCAAGATGTCTGTACAACTAGCGGATCGTTCCATCAAATATCCTGTAGGAATCCTTGAAAACGTTCCCGTACGCATAGGTCAGTTTTACATTCCCACTGACTTCACAATTATGGACATTAGAGAAGATGATACTACACCTATTATACTAGGAAGACCATTCTTAGCAACTGCCGGTGCAATCATAGACGTAAAACGAGGACGACTCACCTTCGAAGTAGGTGAAGAGAAAATTGAATTCATTCTTTCCAAATTCTTGAAAGCACCTGCAATAGAAGATACATGTTACTTCATGGATATCATCGATGAATGCATAAAAGAAGCAGAGTCAGGAGAAGACAAATCATCAGACCATCTTTTAGAAGACAAATCTAAACAATGCTTAGCAATAACACCAGATCCTACGCAGTGTCTTAACAAACCAACCCCTGATTTGAAAACACTTCCCAAAAATCTGAGATATGAATTCCTAGACTTAGAACTTGAACGACCCGTGATAGTCAATGCAGATCTAGGAAGACTCGAAACAGAAAAACTCCTACATATCTTAAGAAAATATCCAACCGCACTAGGATACCACATAACCGATCTTAAAGGAATAAGCCCTTCTATTTGTATGCATCGCATCATGTTAGAAGAAGACGGTAAAACCTCTAGGGAACACCAGAGAAGACTAAATCCGATCCTAAGTGAGGTAGTAAAGAAAGAAATAACCAAGTTATTAGAAGCAGGTATTATATATCCTATATCTGATAGCAAATGGGTCAGTCCTGTACACGTTGTACCAAAGAAAGGAGGCATAACCGTTATTGAAAACGAAAAAGGAGAAACTATAACTAAACGAATCGAATCGGGATGGAGAATGTGCATTGATTATAGGAAACTAAACAAAGCAACCCGAAAAGATCATTTCCCTTTACCATTCATTGACCAAATGTTAGAACGATTAGCTAAACATTCACATTTCTGTTATTTAGACGGTTATTCAGGCTTCTTTCAAATACCAATTCACCCTGATGACCAAGAAAAGACAACATTCACATGCCCTTTTGGTACCTTCGCGTATAGACGAATGCCGTTTGGTCTGTGTAATGCCCCTGCAACTTTTCAAAGATGCATGATGGCAATTTTCGCCGACTTTCTCGAAAACATCATGGAAGTATTCATGGATGACTTTTCTGTATACGGACAAAGTTTCGAAGAATGCCTTGAAAACCTGGAAAGAGTTCTTGAACGATGTGTAAAAGTAAACTTAGTACTTAATTGGGAAAAGTGCCACTTTATGGTACAAGAAGGAATTGTTTTAGGACACATTATCTCGAACAGAGGAATTGAAGTAGACAAAGCCAAAATAGAGGTAATCGAAAATCTTCAACCCCCAAGAACCGTGAGAGAAGTACGAAGCTTTTTAGGACACGCCGGTTTCTACCGACGATTCATCAAAGACTTCTCTAAGATAACTAAACCCTTAACCGGACTATTAATGAAAGATGCTGAATTCATATTCGACGATAACTGTTTAAAAGCATTTCAAACTCTTAAACAAGCATTGATCTCCGCACCCATTATGCAGACACCAGACTGGAATGAACCATTCGAAATAATGTGCGATGCCAGTGATTATGCTGTAGGTGCTGTTTTAGGACGAAGAAAGGATAAAAAGCTCCATGTTATATATTACGCTAGCAGAACCCTGGATGAAGCGCAGATGAATTATGCCACAACCGAGAAAGAACTCCTAGCAGTAGTATTTGCGCTAGATAAATTTCGTTCTTACTTGGTAGGAGCCAAAATAATAGTTTACACTGATCACGCTGCTATCAGGTACCTTCTAACAAAAAAGGATGCTAAACCTAGACTCCTAAGATGGATCTTGTTACTACAAGAATTCGACTTAGAAATCAAGGACAAGAAAGGAACTGAGAACGTAGTAGCAGACCACCTCTCTAGACTTGAGAACCTTGAACCAGAAAGAACATCCATTAATGATGATTTCTCGTATGACAAACTCATAGCTACTTTGGAAGAGAACAACTCTGACATGCAAGTAGAAACCACCTTAGCTATATCTGTCATACCATGGTACGCTGATCTAGTTAATTATTTAGCTGCCGGCATAGTTCCACCTACTTTATCTTACCAGCAGAAGAAAAGATTCTTCCACGACATAAAACACTATTACTGGGATGATCCCTTACTTTTCAAAAGAGGTCCCGATGGTATTTTCCGTCGATGTGTACCCGAAGAAGAGGTAGAAAATATAATCCAACACTGTCACTCCGCGCCTTATGGTGGACACACAAGTACATCCAAGACCTGCTCTAAAATCCTACAAGCTGGCTTTTATTGGCCAACTATATGGAAGGACGTACATGCGGCTATTAAGGAGTGTGACAGATGTCAACGCACGGGAAACATATCTAGACGTGACGAGATGCCACAAAAAGGTATTTTGGAAGTAGAGATTTTTGACGTGTGGGGAATAGACTTCATGGGACCGTTTCCGTCCTCTTTCGGTAACAAATACATACTCGTGGCGGTTGACTACGTATCAAAGTGGATCGAAGCTATAGCTTCTCCAACTAATGACACCCGAGTAGTAACTAGACTCTTTAAAAATATAATATTTCCGAGATTTGGCATCCCAAGGATAGTAGTCAGTGATGGTGGATCGCACTTTATATCCAAGGTACTCGAAAAACTACTACTTAAATATGGAGTGAGACATAGGATAGCAACACCTTACCACCCTCAAACCAGTGGACAAGTGGAAGTATCTAACAGAGAAATCAAGCAAATACTAGAAAAAACGGTCGCCACTTCAAGGAAAGATTGGTCATTGAAATTACCAGAAGCTTTATGGGCATACCGAACTGCTTATAAAACTCCCATAGGGACGACCCCATTTAAGCTCATTTATGGAAAACCCTGTCACCTCCCGGTAGAATTGGAACATAAAGCCTATTGGGCTATTAGAAATTTAAATTTGAATTATAAAGCCGCCGGTGAAAAGAGAATCCTTGACATAAACGAATTAGAGGAACTCAGAAGAGACGCCTATGAAAATGCCAAAATCTATAAGGAAAGAACAAAACAATGGCATGATAAGCGTATATCAAGGAAAACCTTCAAGCAAGGCGACGCAGTACTCTTATTTAACTCCAGACTAAAATTATTCCCGGGAAAACTACGATCCAGATGGTCAGGACCTTTCCATATCACTAAAATCTTTCCCAGTGGAGCGGTAGAAATTAAAGGACAATCTACAGAACCGTTCACCGTAAACGGGCAACGTCTGAAACACTATCACTATGCGGAAACCAACGAGGATTCGCAAATTCTACACTTAGACGAAACGCCCCCAGGACTCATAGACAATATTTAACAGTTTCTTTGTCGAGCTTGCGACATTTAAACAAAGCGCTTAGTGGGAGACAACCCACAAATTAATCTGTTATTTTATTATTTTATTATTATTATCATTTCTCTATTTCTCTCTTAATTATTCTTTTAATTTCTATTTAGTATTCATTATTGATTTATTCAAAAAGAAAAAAAATATATCTATATATATTAATAATAATTCTATTCTTCTTTCGGCATTTGGCCAAATCCTGACTTAAACTCATGTTTTCTTTTCTCTAGTTAACACTAACCAGATGGGACATTTTGACCGTATGGGTATCAAGTTCAGAGGAATGGCTCAGAAACGAAGGTTTGAAGAACTAGCCACTAGAGAGATGCTACCTAGTTTATATCCTGATGATTGGGCTATGACTGCCCTTGGACTGAGACAGAGTGTCCTGTTTTTGCTGAATCAGATAGGATGGGAGACCTCCCCTATTCTGAGACCTTTCACCACCTACCGGAGGCTCACACTAGAATTCCTTAGTTCATTAATCTATCTACCTAGCCATGGAAAAGGAATTACCAGAGGTTTTATCCAGTTCAGAATGTTCAATATGGAGTACCAATTTAATACTAGAGACTTCACCAACCTTTTGGGTTTTCCTACCTCCTTTGATACATTCACTATAAGCCAGGAAGAACTTCTTGAATATAGAGAGCTTGAACACTTTTGGGGTAAGCTGACTGGAAATGATGAGCCCGAAGAACATGAGTTTCTCTCTGGAAACATACATAACCCGGCTTTTCGCTATTTCCATAAGATCCTGACCCACACTTTATTTGGGAAGAAGCCAAATAGTACTTCAGTTTCACGTGATGAACTCTTCATCATATTTTGTGCTTCCCAGAACCGTCCAGTAAACGGTGCTACTTTTATGTTAGCTAATTTGGACCACCTTATCCAGGATGAGAGAGCACCCATTAGAATAGGCGGCCTGATAACTATGATAGGTAATGCTATTGGATTACGTCAGCCTATGCTTGACCTGAACCCTTTTTGTGGCATTACCACTATGAGTATACCTTTCCTCTTCAACACTATGTTTATAGCAAACATAGGGTCTGATGAGTTTGAGCTTGTTATTGATAACCAGGTTCTCTGCCTATTCACCCTGCCCGATCCTAGGACTAGTGTTCATAACCAAAGGAACTGGCTCTATAACCTGAATGAAACCCCAACTCCTGCTGGATCCACTGAATCCATCCAGGATTATGAGATTTGTGATGACTATGAGCACTATGTTGACCATATCTCTCTTGCTGAATCTGACCCTCAGACTCCATCCGGCTACCATGATATTGATCCTCCTCCTCAGCCCGTCCTGACCGAAGAATCAGCCATGCCTGATCTCCGACATCATATGCCAGGAACAGATATTAAAACCGTCATTGAAGCTTTGATGTCAGAACAAAACGCCCTCAGGGAAGATTTCCACAGCTTGAGACTTGCAGTCCTAGAACACATGAGCAGCACGGCAAGCCAGTTACGTATGTTACGGCATCATGTTAACTCTTTTACTCCTCCGGCCAGAGATCCGAAGATAGATGGAATTTAGTTATTTTTCTTTCTAAGTTATTTAGTTTTAGGCTAGATTTTTCATTAATGTTATTTGAATTCATGTTTATTTCTATTTCATTTTATTATTTTCCCTTCCTGTAATACATTATGATCCTTTTTATTGAAGCTGTTTAGTTAATCTATTTTGCAATGCCTATTATGCTCTACTGTTATTACTTATTATTATTATTATACAAAGCAAGTAAGCATGCATACTAAATTAAGCTACAGACTAAAACGTTCATAAGCAGAATAAAATATTAAATTACGCTACCAAGTGATTCTGTGAAGCGCTACTAAGCCTTTCCAAAAAGGAAGTGTGACGAGCGTCACACCACCCATGACGGACGGCACACTTAGTACTTGTTACGAGCGTCACAGCTTTGTGACGAGCGTAACGCCTCTCAGATATGTGAACGTTAGGTAGCCGTTGGAGACGAACGTTACACCCCTTACCTTTTTACATTCCCCATTCATTTTTCATTTACCACAATTAATTACTTTTCAACCACTCTTTCTTTTCACCTCCCACATTTTACCTATAAATACCCTCCAAACTTCCTTCTTTCACCACAAACAATTCTCTCATATCAAATATACACTTCTTTTCTTTTCCAAATCACTCATTCAAAAATTCATCACAATGGCGGGAAATCAAAATTTCGGAAATATCATCTTCCGATCCGGAGATGACAACTATCAGCAAGAGCAATTCGAGCGCTTCCAACAGCGAGGCGTCGCTCCCACCAGGTACCCCGATTTAACTTGCTTACAACAATTGGGCTTACTCCAAGGTATCGAGTGGATGCTCCGTAGAGCCGATTTAACCTTCCTTTGCACCCATAACCAACCCACCTATCCTTCCCTAACCTTAGAATTCCTAAGTTCTTACGACTACACCACTCCCGCCGGTGAAGGTGAATTTCTAACCGGTACAGCAACCTTCCGTATGTTTAACACCGAGTACTCTCTAACCCAACGCCAATTGAGTGCCATGCTACAATTTCCCACAGAAGGTCTGCTCCATGCCAGAATTCCCCCAACCTCAAACTGGAACACAGTTCTAGTTTTCGACCTTTTTAAGAAAATTTCCGGTATAAATACCTACAACTGGGAAGAACTCCTTCTCTCCCACATCCATAACCCCACCATCCGCTATTTTCTCCGTATCCTGCAAAACACACTCTTTGGAAGACCAAACAACAGTAAGGTCAACTCAAAAGAACTCTTTTTCCTCCAGTGCGTTTTCGAAACGGATACTACGGTAAACGCCGCCTCTTTTCTCCTTCATCATATCCGCACCTTATGTGCTAGAGGCCGGCAACCATTCATAATTGGTGGATTAATAACCTCCATAGCACTTGGCCTGAACCTAGGGGATAAACTCCAAACTTTAGAATCCCTACCACCCCTGTCTATGGATATCAGCTATTGTCGCTCCAGCCGCCTGATTAAAAACAGAGTAGGCGGAGGCTATTATCTGATGGTGAACAACCAAGCAGTCCCAAGTGTTGTGCTACCCAATACCACCCTAACCGATGTCACAAACCCGAACCGCCACCTCTACGATCTTAGCGCTCCTGAAACCACCGACCCTTCACAAACAAACCAGCAAACAGATGAGTTTGAAGAAATGGAACAAGGTGATCATCCGCCAACACAACCGTCAGTCCCGCTCAACCCTTCCAGTAATGCAGCCGGCCCATCCTCCCAACGTCGTCGACGACGAAGGCCTGCGACCAACGATGACATTATGGATGCTATCGATGGAATGCAGGCACAGAATGCAGATATGATGCAGCTGATGCGTCAAATGCAACAGCAACAGGATGCTCGGAATGCCATAACCGACCAGCGGTTTACTGAGTTGTTTAGCAGATTCGACAGCTTAGACATACGTCAAAGATCACCAGGACCAAGAACCAGAGGTGGAAGGCAGCCTTAGTTGTATTTTTCTTTTTCCTTTCCATTTTGTATTTCTTTCCCTTCAAACATCGAGGACAATGTTTAGTTCAAGTATGGGGGGGAAATTATTCTTTCCATTCTCATCTTTGTTTCAAGTTTGTACTCTCCCTTTTCATTGTTATTTCCTTATAAAAACAAAATATTTTTTTTAAGTTAAGTCCTTAAGGTGAAAAAGTTTCTATTATCTATTTCCCTCAACTTTCTTGAGCCATAACAAAAATTTTAACACACCCAATAAGTATAAAGGTCGCCTACTTTATAAAATTTGAGTGAAATCAAAACAAAATCATTACCATAACAACGCTCTGAGAACCTCAATATGTTAGATCAGGATAAGTACCTATTATACCGAACTCCTTGAACTTTTAGTTCTATGGCAACCCCGAGTAGTTTATACAGAAGTCAGCACCATCTTAATAGCAAACTACGTGGAGAGCCGATGAATATAAGTGAATGATCCCCAAAGTAACCTAAGAAAATTAAACTAGGTGATCCTTACCAGATCATTTAATCTAAAGGTTGCAGATCATGCAAAAGCACAATACGAAAGATCCATTATGAATTGGTTCAGTAGGAATCTGGTACTGAACTTGGTAGGGCGGACTACGGTTCGATCCCCCGCAATTTGCAATGGACTGAATAATGAAGTTATCCGACTTATGTACCAGAACTTCTAGCTAAAAGCGGATCATAGTCACTAACCGGTTACTCCACTATGTGCGCGAAAGGATAAAGGGCTTAATGTGATTTCACTAGAATGAAAACGGGCAAAATAAGACTAAAGGAACCAGGATAGCTATCATAGGGTACTTGAACTGATTGGCATAAGGTAGGGTTATCTAAGTTGTGACGGTAGTTGTTGATGTCAAGATTAAACTCAAGTCCTCCTAAACAAAAAATCCATTGGCAACCTAGTACGAATTGATGTGTGCTTTAAAATTTCATCCGGCTAAAACTTTTAACAAGTTCTATACTGAATTTTGCTTGAGGACAAGCAAAGATTTAAGTATGGGGGAGTTTGATAACACGAAATTATATCGCTTTTTAAGACTTAATTCAATTAAATTATTTTATCATTTACGCTAATTTATCCCATTTCATCAGATATTATGCAGTATTTCTTTTCTATTTACATCAGGTACCCATTTTGAAGCAAAAGTGAAAAACGAAGAAAAGGAGGTGTAAAAAGCAACAAAAAGGAGAGAAAAGGAACCAAAGGCCAAAGCCCAGCCCAAAGCGCACAAGTCACCAATGCTGTGCCTGTGACGGACGTCACAGGACGCGTGACGAGCGTCACGCGAAGTAGCTTTGTGACGGACGTCACACATGGTGTGACGAACGTCACACAACCCCACTACCTTTGTGGCGCAAGTATCGCCCTCAGAAGGACTTGAAGAATAACGTTAAGGAGTTGGTCTCCTATATGCACGCCGTGGATATAGCCACGCTGAAGAATGGGAGAAACGGAATGCTGCTACCAAGGCTATTATAAATAGCCATCTCACAAACCAAAAGAACACACAGTTTTTGCACGCTCAGTTCTGCGGAAGCTCTGCCAATTTTATTTTTCACGCCTTTGCCTATTTTTCTTCCTTTCCAGCATCGTCCACTTTATTTATTTTATTTTGCAAGCTTTGTTTTGTTTTTCCCTTGCAATTTATTTTCCCCGTTCTTAGCTTTTAGATATTTTTCGCGTAGTAGTTTCTACACCGGAAACTACTGGGCAACTTTATACCGGATTTAACCTTACGTTATATTCGAGTTTTTTATTTCCTTGATTTAATTTACCGTTTAATTGAAGAATCGAAGAACAAATCCTACCGGCTTGTGGAGGAGTGTTCAAAGACCATTGTATTACGCATTCAGGTTCTTTAATAGCTATTTAATTTTTAATGTTTTATTCTACTGTTTATTTACATTGCATGCCTGGAATGAGTCTGTTTATGCATGATATAGATTCTTATTTATTTAGCATGTCTGGCTAATTTGCCTAGGTATCGGTATGTAAAGTAAGCAGAAAGAGGGATCAAAACTAAGTCGGTCTATTCAAACTTAAAATTAGAATCAATCTTTTTATGGTCTTAACTTACAGGTTTAATAACAAGATTTTTTACAAAAGTAAAGGACATAAAGAAGTTGAAACCAACAGAGCGAGAGTTTGAGGTTTTAACTGGACAGTGTAAGTTAGTCATTAAATCTATCTCAGGGCGAGAGCAAGTTTTAGAATTAATTAAATTCTGACCTTTTTCCAAAAAGTATTTTTAAAGATTGAATGTGAGGACGAGAGTTAAGCATTTAGATTTAATTGTATAACCTAAGTCAACAGAGCGAAAGTTTGAGATAAGGGTGTTTAAAACGGTCAGTATTTTCTTAAGAAGAGTTTCTGCAACTTTATTGTTTTCAAAATATGATTTTTGACTTAATTATAAGTGACAGCAACATTAACATAAGATCATGGTTTCTTCAACAGAGCGAGAGTTTGAGATAAAACCTTTAACCAATAAAGTTAGTCGGAACGATTTATTTTAAAACCGAGAGACCGACAAGGAATTGATTCCCTAGTTTTGACGAACTACATACCGATATCCGTTTTATTAATATTTAATCTAGATCTTAGTTTAGCTCTTAGCTCCTTTCCCCAAACAATCAAACATTTTCACCTTAGATTTACATAGTAACCAAAGATAACGGTACATCGATTCATAAGTCCCTGTGGGATCGATATCTTTTAAAACTACGCGATAGAACTGTGCACTTGCAGTTTGTATCCCATTCTCGACTCACACAGTCGAGCGATCATATTTATCAGCTCACCGTTTAATTACTCTGTTAGATCTAGGTTAGTGAGTTAGTTGAGATTCAATTCAGTTAGTTGGTGTAGCTTTAATTCTGTGTGGCGTGTTATCATGGAATCCAGTGGATGCGGGGTTATGTTAGTTTTTCGTCAAATGAATTTCTGCAGGGGTGCTTTGTATTATGAACTTGACTTGGTGTGATGTTGAATGGATTTGCAAGGAATATTTGTTTTTTTGATTATGCAGGTGGCAATGTTATGATGGGGGAATCTGATTTGAATGAATTATAGGTGTAGGGTTTTACATTTGGCCTAGTTCCCACTTGGTGCGTGTAGGGCTTGGCGTGTGGAGGAGCTTGGACTTGGTGGTTCTGTGTAAACAATGGTTTACAGGTTGAATGCATTTTGCTGAGTTATGCAGGAGCTTCATTTATGTGTTGTTCTGTGTACAAAAATGCAGGGTGAACATTGAATTCCCTGTTATGCGTTGCTTTTGTTTAAGCTATTTGGTTAAGGACTTGTTTGGAATCAAAATGGAAGTTGGGATTATGGATTGTATTGAATTAGATTGGAAAATGGGGTTGAAATTTAAACGCAGGACTTTGTTAATTTGTGAATGGGATTATGTAATGAGTTTTTTATTGAATGAATGTTATTGAGTTTGATTTTGTATGGAAAGTTATTTATGGAAATGGCTTGAATGTGTGTTGAATGGAATGTTTTATTTGAATGAATGGATGAATGAATGGTATTGGATAGTTATGGAAAGTTTAATTTGAATGTGCATTTATAGAATTGAATTGGTATGGAAAGTTATGAATGTTAATTTGAATGTGGAAAGCTATATGGAATTAGTCTTATGGAATTGAATATAATGGTTTATAATGCTATGTTATGGATTGTAAATTGAAATGAAGAATAAACACAAGTTTAGGTTCAAAAAGTTAGTAACAAAAATGAAATGAATTGGTTTGCTAAAAATGATGTGAATTGAACCAAATGACATGGACATGATCAATGATATCAAAACATGGACCAATGGGTATGGGTTTGAAACTGACTTAGGGAAGTTGGTTGACTTTGTCAACTAGTTGACAAAAAAGTCAACTATATATTTTAAACTAGGGTTTTCTGATGTAAAATGGAGTTATGTAATAGACTTGTAATGTAAGCAAGGTATAGAATGAATATGACATGAAACAATGGTTTATATTCAAACGCTAAGCAATATGAATGAGCCTGATCAAATGGACTAAAATGTATAGATGAACCACTAGTGAGTGACCTATAATGCCTTAAGAATATCAATGAATCAAATACAAGCCAATGACCTAAAAGACCAATGCACTAACGCAAGCATGAACCCAATGACCAAGGTCTTGAATGGATGCTGTAACACCCTTCTAAATACCCCAAATTATTATAATTAAAATACACATATATTCATCAGAGTAATTATGCCCCGAAGGGTGTCACACAATCATTTCACTTCATTTATCAAAATATCCTGTCATGCTCATTTATTTAAATCAAAATAAGATTCTTTTGCATAATTCGCAGCGGAATAATTCAACTCAATGTAAAACATGTAACACAATACATGTAAATCATTCAACAACCAATATCAATTTAATTAAAACATCCCCTCCCCGATGTTACATCTATCAGAGCATGACCCATAAGAAACTACTCTAGACTCCAAGCATAAGCTTCTACTCAACTCATTTCTCGTTACCTGAAAAATAGGCGTAAGGGTGAGTTCCTCAATCAATATAATAAGCATTATAGAACAACATGTAATGCCAAGTAATTAACACATTAATTCACCCTAATTAGACTACGCATTCAGCAACAGTAATATCCATTCAAACATCATACTCAACAGTACAATTCTCCATCATATTCAATCATTAACAACACAACACACAACACACATATGATACTGGAATACATCCAATCATATCATATGCCACACATTCATTATGCAATGAGACTCTATGCATGCGGTACCGACTATTCGTGAACTTATAGTTCAACCTCACCGTCCAAATCCAGGCACGGCTACCAAGCTCACTAGTCCCACTCATTTGAGACATAGTGACTCACTCACTAATTCCTCACCATGGGAATTAGCTACCACCCCAAATGGGCCATGAAATGCACGCTACTCACCTAGCATGCAAACAATCAACAACAGTCCAAAAATGACTAAACTCACTAATTCCTCACCATGGGAATTAGCTACCACCCGAAGGCCACAATATGCATGCTAATCACCTAGCAATGCAACATCAACAATAATCAAGAATAGACACATGCTCACACTCTAAGCCATAATACAGTCTATTCACAAATGTATACATTCACATCATCACGTATACCATCACGCATCATCAACATAATTAATCACAAAAGCATATCATGTCATGCCACAAAAGCAAACACAGCATTAGCACACTCTACTAATACCTATGCCACTCAAAACAACGGGAAATGATCCCTATCACATCATATCTCAGCTAAGTCGCATCACTCAGCCTAAACAACCACAAACTGCACAACAGTAGCACAGCAAAACACAATTCTGCCCATACGCGTATTGCCTCTTCCATACGCGTATTGCCCAAAACTGGCCAATCCCATACGCGTAATGCCCACTCTCATACGCGTATTGCGCATTTCCTCGCCCAACTCATACGCGTATCACCTGTCTCATACGCGTATGCTACGCGTAACAATATCCCATTACGCGTACCACCAGAGACCAATTCACGTTCAAAATGTCATCTTTCTCTCCCATACGCGTAAGGCTTCCCCCCATACGCGTACCAACACCTCATACGCGTATTGCCTAGTGCCATACGCGTATGACCAGAGACCAGAACTCTCAGATCTGCAATGGCTTTCTCTGCTACGAGATCTATCCAATCCCACCTTCCACAGTCCAATTTTCACCTAAAATTACTCATATCATCTAATACGAATCATCTCCTATTCGATTTCACAATTCCTAATATCATTACATATAATTTCTACAAATTCCTTCGATTAAGAATCCCGATTTCGTTCATCCCAAAAGTTCACAAATTCAACAGATTTCCAGCATACAACCATCTAATAGAGGTAAAATAATGGTCTATCGCTACCCATGACATATCATCCCATAATACCCGTTAATTGATGATAAACCCCCCTTACCTGAGTTAATCCGGCAAATTCTGCAGCTTCAAGCTTTTTCCTTCCTTCAACCTTCGTTCTCTGGCTTTTTGCCCTTTCTGCCTCTTTTCCCTTTTCACGTGAAATATAGCCTTTTTACCAAAATGGGACTTTTATTATTCCAACTTATTTTATTTTCCAAATTATATTATTATTCCAATAATAATAATTCAATAGTTCCAAAATAATAATAATAATAATAATCCAATTATCTAATTAAATTAATAAATCTATTATTAACTTAATTTAAATAATGATCATATTATTATCGGGGTGTTACAACTCTCCCCCACTAAAAGAGTTTTCGTCCTCGAAAACATACCTCAATCGAACAACTCCGGATAAGACTCCTTCATCTGGCTCTCAAGTTCCCAAGTCACATTGCCACCTGCTGGTCCTCCCCAAGCTACCTTCACTAAGGCAATCTCTTTACCCCGCAACTGCTTCAACTCTCGATCCTCGATCCTCATGGGTGATGTTTCAACAGTCAGGTTATCTCTCACCTGTACATCATCTAATTGGACAACATGCGACGGATCATGAATGTATCTCCTTAACTGAGACACATGGAAAACATCATGCAAATTTGCAAGCGACGGCGGTAAAGCGATACGGTAGGCTACTTCTCCTATCCTCTCTAAAATCTGATAAGGACCAATAAATCGAGGTGTCAACTTCTTCGACTTCAAGGCTCGACCAACACCAGTTACCGGAGTAACACGAAGAAACACATGATCTCCCTCTTGGAACTCAAGTGACTTCCTCCTCTTATCATGATAACTCTTCTGACGACTCTGAGCAATCCTCATCTTCTCCTGAATCATCTTAATCTTTTCCGTAGTTTGTTGAACAATCTCCGGTCCAACCACAGCACTCTCACCGGACTCATGCCAACATAAAGGTGTCCGACATCTCCTACCATACAAAGCTTCAAACGGTGCCATACCAATACTCGAATGAAAACTATTGTTGTAGGTAAACTCAATCAAAGGCAAATAACAATCCCAAGCACCTCTCTTCTCCAAAACACAAGCTCTCAAAAGATCCTCCAATGACTGAATCGTCCTCTCAGTCTGACCATCAGTCTGCGGATGATATGCAGAACTCAATCTCAGCTTAGTTCCCAAAGCCTTCTGCAAACCTTCCCAAAACTTCGATGTAAATCTAGGATCTCTGTCCGAAACAATACTCAACGGAATACCATGCAAACTTACAATCTTCTCAATATACAACTCGGCTAGCCTCTCTAACGGATAATCCATTCTGATCGGAATGAAATGAGCCGACTTCGTCAATCTATCAACAATCACCCAAATAGCCTCAAAATTCTTACTTGTCCTCGGCAAACCAGAAACAAAATCCATACTGATACTATCCCACTTCCACTCTGGAATAGCCAACGGTTGCATTAGCCCAGACGGCTTCTGATGCTCAATCTTCGACTTCTGACAAGTCAAACAGGAATACACAAAACTTGCAATTTCTCTTTTCATTCCCGGCCACCAAAATAACCTTTTCAAATCATGATACATCTTCGTAGCTCCAGGATGAATACTCAAGCCACTACGATGTCCTTCTTCAAGAATACTCTTCTTAAGCTCAGTAACATCCGGAATACACACCCGACTACCAAATTTCAAAACATCATTCTCATCAACTCTGAATTCACCACCTTGGCCTTGATTCACTAAAGTCAACTTATCAACCAAAAGCATATCAGATTTCTGACCCTCTCTGATCTCCTCCAGAATACCACTTGTTAACTTCAACATTCCCAATTTAACACTATTGTGAGTACTCTCACACACCAAACTCAAGTCTCTAAACTGCTCAATCAAATCAAATTCCTTAACCATTAACATAGACATATGTAATGATTTCCGACTCAGAGCATCAGCCACTACATTTGCTTTACCCGGATGGTAATTCAAACCAAAATCATAATCCTTCAGAAACTCTAACCATCTCCTCTGTCTCATATTCAGCTCTTTCTGATCAAACAAATACTTTAAACTCTTATGGTCACTGAAAACTTCAAATCTTGACCCATACAAGTAATGCCTCCATAACTTCAGAACAAATACCACAGCTGCCAACTCTAAATCATGCGTCGGATAGTTCCTCTCATGAACCCTTAGTTGTCTCGAAGCATAAGCTATAACCTGCTTATTCTGCATCAACACACCACCTAAACCCAACAATGAAGCATCACAGTAAACCTCAAATGGTTCCGACGAACTCGGTAATATCAGAATAGGAGCAGTAGTCAACCTTCTCTTTAACTCTTGGAAACCTTCTTCACATTTTGAGTCCCAAACAAACGCTTGCCCCTTTCTGGTCAACATTGTCAACGGTAACGCCAACTTAGAGAATCCCTCAATAAACTTCCTATAGTAACCTGCAAGTCCAAGAAAACTTCTTATCTCAGAAACTGACTTCGGAGCTTCCCACTTAGATACCGCTTCTATCTTAGAAGGATCAACAGCAACACCACCTCTTGAAATCACATGACCAAGAAAACTCACTTCTTCTAACCAAAATTCACACTTCGACAGTTTAGCAAATAATTTCTTTTCCCGTAGCACTTCCAAAACCACTCTCAAATGCTCGGCATGCTCTTCTTCAGATTTCGAATACACCAAAATGTCGTCAATAAACACTACAACAAACTTATCTAGGTACGGATGGAAAATCCTATTCATATACTCCATAAATACTCCAGGTGCATTAGTCACACCGAAAGGCATTACAGAATACTCATAATGTCCATACCTTGTTCTGAAAGCAGTCTTCTGAATATCCTCAGTTTTCACACGTATCTGATGATACCCAGATCTCAAGTCTATCTTGCTGAACACACTTGCACCAACCAACTGATCCATCAAATCATCAATCCTCGGTAAAGGATACCGATTCTTGATCGTCACTTTATTCAATTGCCTGTAGTCCACACACAACCTCATAGTACCTTCTTTCTTCTTAACCAACAACACTGGTGCACCCCACGGTGACACACTCGGACGAATAAATTTCTTATCCAACAAATCTTCCAACTGACTCTTCAATTCAGCTAGCTCAGCAGCAGACATACGATAAGGAGCCATCGATATCGGTCTAGTACCAGGTACCAAATCAATCGAGAACTCAACTTCACGCTCTGGCGGTAATTCATTCACTTCCTCCGGAAACACATCAGGAAAATCACACACTACCGCTAGATCGCCAATCACCAGTTTATCTTTAGCTTCCAAAGTCGCTAACAGCATAAACAACTCTGCCCCATCTGCCACTTCCTCATTCACCTGCCTGGCTGATAAAAACAAACTCTTTCCTTCTTCAATCTCAGGAAATATCATAGTCTTATCAAAACAGTTGATGGAAACTCGGTTAAACACCAACCAGTTCATACCCAGAATAACATCAATCTGCACTAATGGAAGACACACAAGGTCTATCCCAAAGTCTCTACCAAAAATACTCAAGGGACAACTTAGACAAACAGAAGTAGTAGTCACTGAACCCTTCGCAGGAGTATCAATCACCATACTACCAAGCATCTCAGATATCTCTAACTTAAGTTTCACAGCACAATCCAAGGATATAAAAGAATGAGTCGCACCTGTGTCAATAATAGCTACAAGAGGAAAGCCATTAATATAACACGTACCTCGGATCAAACGATCATCTGCAAAAGTCTCAGAACCTGATAAAGCAAAAACCTTGCCTCCTGACTGATTCTCTTTCTTCGGCTTAGGGCACTGTGGACTGATATGACCCGCCTCTCCACAGTTGAAGCAAGTCACAGTCTTCAACCGGCAATCTGCAGCCAAATGACCACCTTTTCCACATTTGAAACACTTCTTCTCATTACTGGTACACTCATGGATACGATGTCCAGCCTGACCACATCTGTAACACTTAACAGGAGCACTAGAGTCTCCCCCACTAGGCCTCTTCATCCCACTCTGCCTCTGGAAACCTTTGCCAGCTGCGTACGGTTTCCCACGATCAACCTGATTCTTACCCTTCCTATCAACCCTCTGCTGATAGCTCTCTGCTCTGGCTTTGGAATCCTGTTCAAAAATCCTGCAACAGTCAACCAAATCAGAAAACACTCTAATCCTTTGATATCCAATAGCCTGCTTGATCTCGGGACGCAACCCGTTCTCAAACTTCACACACTTTGAAAATTCCCCAGCAGCCTCAGCATAGGGAGTATAATACTTCGACAGTTCTGTGAACTTAGCAGCATACTCCGTAACGGACCTGTTACCCTGCTTCAATTCCAAGAACTCTATCTCCTTCTTCCCTCTGACATCCTCGGGAAAATACTTCCTCAGAAATCTCTCTCTGAACACAACCCAAGAAATCTCAGCATCTCCAGCAGTTTCCAACTCAGTGCGGGTAGCAACCCACCAATCATCAGCTTCCTCTGACAGCATATGTGTACCGAACCTGACCTTCTGGTTATCAGCACACTCAGTTACTCTGAAGATCCTCTCAATCTCCTTCAACCACTTCTGAGCACCATCTGGATCGTATGCTCCCTTGAACATTGGAGGATTGTTCTTCTGGAACTCACTCAACTGACGAGCAGCTCCCATTCCCATAACATTCGGATTTCCTCCAAGTACTCCAGCTAGCATACCCAGAGCCTCAGCAATCGCAGCATCATCTCTACCCCTTCCAGCCATCTCTATTCTGAAAACCCAAACAACTAAAACAAATAAGTACTGATAGGGTTACACAACACCTATCCCGTACAGGGGAACAGAATAACTACGACTCAACACGACCGACTATGCTCTGATACCACTAATGTAACACCCTTCTAAATACCCCAAATTATTATAATTAAAATACACATATATTCATCAGAGTAATTATGCCCCGAAGGGTGTCACACAATCATTTCACTTCATTTATCAAAATATCCTGTCATGCTCATTTATTTAAATCAAAATAAGATTCTTTTGCATAATTCGCAGCGGAATAATTCAACTCAATGTAAAACATGTAACACAATACATGTAAATCATTCAACAACCAATATCAATTTAATTAAAACATCCCCTCCCCGATGTTACATCTATCAGAGCATGACCCATAAGAAACTACTCTAGACTCCAAGCATAAGCTTCTACTCAACTCATTTCTCGTTACCTGAAAAATAGGCGTAAGGGTGAGTTCCTCAATCAATATAATAAGCATTATAGAACAACATGTAATGCCAAGTAATTAACACATTAATTCACCCTAATTAGACTACGCATTCAGCAACAGTAATATCCATTCAAACATCATACTCAACAGTACAATTCTCCATCATATTCAATCATTAACAACACAACACACAACACACATATGATACTGGAATACATCCAATCATATCATATGCCACACATTCATTATGCAATGAGACTCTATGCATGCGGTACCGACTATTCGTGAACTTATAGTTCAACCTCACCGTCCAAATCCAGGCACGGCTACCAAGCTCACTAGTCCCACTCATTTGAGACATAGTGACTCACTCACTAATTCCTCACCATGGGAATTAGCTACCACCCCAAATGGGCCATGAAATGCACGCTACTCACCTAGCATGCAAACAATCAACAACAGTCCAAAAATGACTAAACTCACTAATTCCTCACCATGGGAATTAGCTACCACCCGAAGGCCACAATATGCATGCTAATCACCTAGCAATGCAACATCAACAATAATCAAGAATAGACACATGCTCACACTCTAAGCCATAATACAGTCTATTCACAAATGTATACATTCACATCATCACGTATACCATCACGCATCATCAACATAATTAATCACAAAAGCATATCATGTCATGCCACAAAAGCAAACACAGCATTAGCACACTCTACTAATACCTATGCCACTCAAAACAACGGGAAATGATCCCTATCACATCATATCTCAGCTAAGTCGCATCACTCAGCCTAAACAACCACAAACTGCACAACAGTAGCACAGCAAAACACAATTCTGCCCATACGCGTATTGCCTCTTCCATACGCGTATTGCCCAAAACTGGCCAATCCCATACGCGTAATGCCCACTCTCATACGCGTATTGCGCATTTCCTCGCCCAACTCATACGCGTATCACCTGTCTCATACGCGTATGCTACGCGTAACAATATCCCATTACGCGTACCACCAGAGACCAATTCACGTTCAAAATGTCATCTTTCTCTCCCATACGCGTAAGGCTTCCCCCCATACGCGTACCAACACCTCATACGCGTATTGCCTAGTGCCATACGCGTATGACCAGAGACCAGAACTCTCAGATCTGCAATGGCTTTCTCTGCTACGAGATCTATCCAATCCCACCTTCCACAGTCCAATTTTCACCTAAAATTACTCATATCATCTAATACGAATCATCTCCTATTCGATTTCACAATTCCTAATATCATTACATATAATTTCTACAAATTCCTTCGATTAAGAATCCCGATTTCGTTCATCCCAAAAGTTCACAAATTCAACAGATTTCCAGCATACAACCATCTAATAGAGGTAAAATAATGGTCTATCGCTACCCATGACATATCATCCCATAATACCCGTTAATTGATGATAAACCCCCCTTACCTGAGTTAATCCGGCAAATTCTGCAGCTTCAAGCTTTTTCCTTCCTTCAACCTTCGTTCTCTGGCTTTTTGCCCTTTCTGCCTCTTTTCCCTTTTCACGTGAAATATAGCCTTTTTACCAAAATGGGACTTTTATTATTCCAACTTATTTTATTTTCCAAATTATATTATTATTCCAATAATAATAATTCAATAGTTCCAAAATAATAATAATAATAATAATCCAATTATCTAATTAAATTAATAAATCTATTATTAACTTAATTTAAATAATGATCATATTATTATCGGGGTGTTACAGATGCAATGACTATGAATCAAAACTTAAGGTCTTGAAATCACCATATGAATGGATGAAATGACCAAACCTTGAACCAGATGCAATCCCAAACAAGTAGACATATAGGTTAGATGAATGAATTTTATGCACAAAGCAAGTTTAATGGTTGATGATGCATGACAAGATGGTCAAGAGTCTTTTCCCAGCGAGTTAGGGTTTCAGTCAATCCCATGGTCAAAAGTCAACTTAAAATGGCACACAAGATCAGGCATCTTTGATTAGGGTTTCATGATGCACACTCCCTAACCAATGTCTTCAAACTAAGCATGAAGCTCCAGTCAATCTCCCAACACATGGGCATACAATTAGGATTTAGATGCACAGATGAAAGCTCATAAGGTTAATGAATGACAAAGTTAAAAGTTAGGGTTTTTAATGCACATATGAATACCATGTTGTGATCTTCTTTAATCAAGATCCAATAGGGCATAAAATTAGGGTTTCCCCTCATATGATGAGCAATATCATAATACTCAAGCAAAACCCTAGTTCTTATTATCCATCAACTTTGAGTCTATGATTCTTATTAGCAAGTATTATCATAAGTGGATGATGCATATGAATGAGGCATGAATGAGTACACATGAATATAAAGTCATATGTTAGATGAAAAATGAAAAGAGGAGGGTAAGTTTTGGGGTATGACAGTTGCCCCTATTTAATCATTTTAAACCTGAATGTATGAATTGTGATTGTTTTTTGGGTATTTGAGGTAGAAGAAGATTAAATACCAAAAATTTGCCCGTTGAGAATGGTTGTAATATGATACAGGTAAACGTATATGGAATACATAACGACGGGTAGACTTTCATCTGCTAGGGGTTGATTGAAAATATTCAATGGGGAAAACATATCAATTGTAATGGAAACATGATATGCATGTTATATGTAATGCATGATTCATTTTTATGATGCATGAAGCCATGTACTCTATGTATCAAAGGTTAGAGACAGACTCTGGATCTGGTAGTGAATGGAATCAAAGCCCATAAATTTAAACATGAAGGTTCCAGAATGTCCATGCATATAAAGAGGTTTCAAATGAATATTTTTTGACAGGGATCTCAAATAAATCATCAATTCAAAGATTGGAAACAAGGTTAACCATTGAGATTTGAAAAAAGGATTATTAACCATGAAGGATGGAAGCAAAGATCGTCAACTATAAAGGTTAGAAAAAGATTAATGCTTATCAACCATGAAGGTTGGAAATAGCAAAAATTATCAACCATGAAGGTTTGAAAAAGGTTCATCAACCATGAAGGTTGGAAACAAGGAGCGTCAACCAAGAAGGTTGGAAGCAAGGATCGTCAATCATGAAGATTGAAAACAACAGAGGTTATCAACTATTAAGGTTGAAAAGAGATTCATCAAGCATGAAGATTGGAAACAACAAAAGATTATCAACCATGAAGTTTGAGAAAAGTTTCATCAACCATGAAGGTTGGAAACAAAGGATTATCAACTGTGAAAATTGAAAAAGATTCAGCCACCATGAAGGTCGGAAACAAAAGGATTATCAATTTGTGGAGATTGGAAGCAAAAGAGCATCAACCATGAAGGTTGGAAACAAGGAGATTATTTACCATGAAGGTTGAAAATGGTTATCAGCCAGGGAGGTTGAAAAAAAGATAAACAATCATGGCTTTAATAAGATGGACTTTAAGAATACCAAACAGATTGGGCTTAAAAAGATGCCAAGCAAGTTGGTTTTTGAGGAAAGTGCCAAACAAGACTAGGCTTTAAAAGATGCTAAGCATGTTTGGGATTTGGAGATGCCAACAAATTCCAGGCTTTGGCTTTTCTGGTTTACATACATGGCTTCATGTTATGCTAGATGAATGATATACATGAGTGGAGCGACGTGGTTAATGCATGATGATGATTTATGCAATGGTTAAATCAAACGCTCATATAGAGGGGGATGGAAACTTTGGGCTAGGATAAAGGTCATAAGCGCGTGATTCTCCGAACCTAGTTCAGGCTCCACAGTTGTTGTCACACCTCTGCAATTGATTTGAAACATGGAGAGAGCTTATACCTTCGTAGTTTACCTCTGCCCTAGTCTGTTGGGTATCTGCATGAATTTCCCCAATCACAAGCTATGAATTAGTCTTATCATCTGAATATCTCATATTGGTTTGCCCCAGGGTCTCAGAATTGTATCCCCTTGATTAACCATCTCTGGGAGTGATTGATTTCTCGTGCTCTTGAGGTGACTTGCCTTAATATGAGCCTTGAAGTAACTTTGCCCCTGTTTGGCTGATTCAAAGAGATTTTTCGAATCTCGACATGATTTCCCTAGATTGACTAAATCATGAAGAGATCTATGCTTCGGGAATCAAAATAAATGTTCATTCTTCCTATTGTGTAAGCTTTCTCGATGTCAAGTGCTTGTTCACAAGTAAAAATGCTCATTTTGAAAATGATAATTGTAATGTCATGCTCATGTAAGTTTTGAAATTCAAACATGTTCACTAAGATTATGACATATAGTGAATGAATCCCTAGTCAGAATGCCATCAATATCAATACAAATGACAAGCAAATCTTTAGGAGTCAACTTTGACGTGATCTTACGATAGTATGCTTTTGAAATAAACTCTGCTTAAATTAGGACTTTTATGGGTTGTAACATGGCCTGACTCACAGTTTCAGAAAGAAAGGACATAAGGCTTGAAACCTATTATAACCCACTTATTATTTGTGATGTTCTCCAGTCATACATTCAACTAGCTTGACACAAGCTTTCATCTTTCAGGAAAAAAAATGTGTATGTAGCAATGATGGTTATGGAACCCGCTTGGAATGACAATCACTCACCTTTTTCTTTTGTTTGCAGCCACACAAATTTGCTCTTGTTGAGTGATTTTGTTATTGATCCTTTGTTTTGTTTTTCTTTCCCTTCCCTGGTTTTTGCCTGGACTAATCCTTTAGGTTTGTAGTGCATCGGGATGCCCTAACGTTTGCCTAAGTCACTCGTTTTCAAGCTTTTGACTTAGCATTCTTTTCTTTTGATTTTGATTTTTTCATTTCTCAATTTTTTTTATTGGAACAATTCTTGTGACATTTGCTTGCTTGATCTGTTGCAATGGTCGTGATTGTCTCACTCCTTTTATTGGTAAGGGATAACCATTGTGAATTTGTTATTCAATCCTCTTGAGAGGGATAAAATATGTTTAATCCTCAAATAATATGCTTCCCTTTTGAAGGTTGAACGCAAGGTCAAACTAACTGAGAAGTGTAACACCCCGATAATAATAACATAATTATTTAAATTGAGTTAATAATTTATTTATTAATTAAATTAAATAATTGGAAATTTTATTATTATTATTTTGGGATTATTGAATTATTATTATTATTGGAATAATAATATAATTTGGAAAATATATAAGTTGGAAGTTAGAAAAATCCCATTTTTTTGGTAAAAAGTTATTTTTTCACGTGAAAAGGGAAAAGAGGCAGAAAGGGCAAAAAGCAAAAGAACGAAGGTTGAAGGAAGGGAAAGCTTGGAGCTCAGAGACTGCCGGATTTACTCAGGTAAGGGGGGTTTATCATCGTTTGATGGGTCTTATGGGATAGCATGTAATAGGTAGTGATGAACCTCTGAATTTGACTCTGATTGAAATGATATGTGATGAATTTGTGAAATATTGATGAACGGAATTGGATGATGATTGATGAAATTGTAGGAATTAGATGTAGTAAGGTTAGCGATTTGAGAAGTTGAATGTATCTGAGTTGTAATTGATAAAACGAACGAACGTGTATGAAAAATTGGACTATGAGAGGTTGGATCTGAAGGATCTCGTAGCAGAGAAAACCCATAGCAGATCTGGAAAACTGGATTCTGGTCATACGCGTATGGCACTAGGCAATACGCGTATGGGATGGCTTGAAAATGGGGGTTTTGGCGCTGGTACGCGCCATACGCGTGTGATACGCGTATCCCTGGAGTGGTACGCGTATGGTGTATGCTATACGCGTATGAGTGAAAGAGATGATGTTTTGAACGTGAAAACGTCTCTGTTGGTACGCGTATGAGGATGTGGTACGCGTAGCATACGCGTATGGGCGTGGGCGATACGCGTATGGGATGGGCGAGGAAATGCGCCATACGCGTATGGGCATAGGCGATACGCGTATGGGCAGACTTGTGGTTTTTCTGAACAGTTGTTGTGCAGTTTTTAGTTGTTTAGGCTGAGTGCTGTAACTTAGCTGATGTATGACGTAGTGGGGATTATTTCCCGTTGTTTTGAGTAGTATAGGTATTAGTAGAGTGTGCTAATACTGTGTTTGATGATGAGGTATGATATGATATGCCTTGTGATAAAATGTGTTGATGATGCTGTGAATGTATCAGTTATGTATGCATTTGTGAATAGACTGTTTTATGGCTTAGAGTGTGAGCATACGTCTATTCTTGAGTTGTTGTTGTTGTTGCATTGCTAGGTGATTAGCATGCATATGGTGGCCCATTTGGGGTGGTAGCTAATTCCCATGGTGAGGAATTAGTGAGTAAATCATTTTGATTGTTATTGATGTTTGCATGCTAGGTGATTAGCGTGCATAGCATGGCCCATTTGGGGTGGTAGCTAATTCCCATGGTGAGGAATTAGTGAGTGAGTCACTATGTCTCAAATGAGTGGGACTAGTGAGCTTGGTAGCCGTGCCTGGATTTGGACGGTGAGGTTGAACTATATGTTCACAAATAGTCGGTACCGCATGCATGGAGTCTCATTGCATAATATATGTATGGCGTGTAATATGAATGGATGTATTCCAATATTACACGTGTATTTGTGTTGGTATTGTTGTGTTGTTATTGAGTATGATGTTGAATTAATATGCCGTTCCTGAATGTGTGTTTTGATTAGGGTGATGAAGTGTGTTGAATCACTTAATATAACATGATATTTTATAATACTCATTATATTGATTGAGGAACTCACCCTTACAACTATTTTTCAGGTAACGAGAAATGAGTTGAGTAGAAGCTAATTGTTGGAGTCTAGTGTAGTCTCCGTAGTGGGTCGTGCTCTGATAGATGTAACATCGGGATGGGTTGTCTTAACTTGTTTCGAATGTTTTATTGTTGGTTGAGAACCATTTTCCATGTAATGTTTTACATGATTGATGAAATTATACCCGCTGTGTTTTATGCAATTGTTTAAGTTTGAAATTAATAAAAGAGCATGACCGTTATATTGTTGAAAAGTGTGGAAGATTGTGTGACACCCTTAATGGGCATAATTACTCTGATGTTATATTTTGATATTTAATTAAATTATTGGGGTATTTTAGAAGGGTGTTACATTAGTGGTATCAGAGCATAGTCGGTCGAGTCGTAATTATTCTGTTTCCCCTGTACGGTATAGGTGTTGTGTAACCTATCGGTACTCATTGTTTTAGTTGTTTGGGTTTCAGAATAGAGATGGCTGGAAGAGGTAGAGATGATGCTGCGATTGCTGAGGCTCTGGGTATGCTAGCTGGAGTACTTGGAGGAAATCCGAATGTTGTGGGAATGGGAGCTGCTCGTCAACTGAGTGAGTTCCAGAAGAACAATCCTCCAATGTTCAAGGGAGCATACGATCCAGATGGTGCTCAGAAGTGGTTGAAGGAGATTGAGAGGATCTTCCGAGTGACTGAGTGCGCCGAAAACCAGAAGGTCAGGTTCGGTACGCATATGCTGTCAGAAGAAGCTGATGATTGGTGGGTTGCTACCCGCACTGAGTTGGAAACTGCTGGGAATGCTGAAATCACTTGGGCTGTGTTCAGAGAGAGATTCCTGAGGAAGTATTTTCCAGAGGATGTTAGAGGGAAGAAAGAGATAGAGTTCTTGGAATTGAAGCAGGGTAACAAGTCTGTTACAGAATATGCTGCTAAGTTCACAGAGCTGTCGAAGTATTACACTCCCTATAGTGAGGCTGCTGGAGAATTTTCGAAGTGTGTGAAGTTTGAGAACGGGCTGCGTCCCGAGATCAAACAGGCTATTGGATATCAGCGGATCAGAGTGTTTTCTGACTTGGTTGACTGTTGCAGGATTTTCGAACAGGATTCCAAAGCCAGAGCAGAGAGCTATCAGCAAAGGGTTGATAGGAAAGGCAAGAATCAGAATGATCGTGGAAAACCGTATGCAGCTGGCAAAGGTTTTCAGAGACAGAGTGGGATGAAGAGGCCTAGTGGGGGAGACTCTAGTGCTCCTGCTAAGTGTTACAGATGTGGTCAGGCTGGACATCGTATCCATGAGTGTACCAGTAATGAGAAGAAGTGTTTCAAGTGTGGAAAAGGTGGTCACTTGGCTGCAGATTGCCGGTTGAAGACTGTGACTTGTTTCAACTGTGGAGAGTTGGGTCATATCAGTCCACAGTGTCCTAAGCCGAAGAAGGAGAATCAGTCGGGAGGCAAGGTCTTTGCTTTATCGGGTTCTGAGACTTCTGCAGATGATCGTTTGATCCGAGGTACGTGTTATATTAATGGCTTTCCCCTTGTGGCTATTATTGACACAGGTGCTACTCATTCCTTTATATCTTTGGATTGTGCTGTGAAACTTAAGTTAGAGATATCTGAGATGCTTGGAGGTATGGTAATTGATACTCCTGCGAAGGGTTCAGTGACTACTACTTCGGTTTGTTTGAATTGTCCTTTGAGTATTTTTGGTAGAGACTTTGGAATGGACCTTGTGTGTCTTCCACTAGTACAGGTTGATGTTATCCTGGGTATGAACTGGTTGGTGTTTAACCGAGTCTATATCAACTGTTTTGATAAGACTGTGATTTTTCCTGAGATTGAGGAAGAAAAGAATTTGTTCCTATCTGCAAGGCAGGTGAATGAGACAGTAGTAGATGGGGCAGAGTTGTTTATGCTGTTAGCGACTATGGAAGCTAAAGATAAACTGGTGATTGGTGATCTAGCTGTGGTGTGTGATTTTCCTGATGTGTTTCCGGAAGAGGTGAATGAATTGCCGCCAGAGCGTGAAGTTGAGTTCTCGATTGATTTGGTACCTGGTACTAGACCGATATCGATGGCTCCATATCGTATGTCTGCTGTTGAGTTAGCTGAATTGAAGAGTCAGCTGGAAGATCTGTTGGATAAGAAATTTATTCGTCCGAGTGTGTCACCGTGGGGTGCACCAGTGTTATTGGTTAAGAAGAAAGAAGGTACTATGAGGTTGTGTGTGGACTACAGGCAACTGAATAAAGTGACGATCAAGAATCGGTATCCTTTGCCGAGGATTGATGATTTGATGGATCAGTTGGTTGGTGCGAGTGTGTTCAGCAAGATAGATTTGAGATCTGGGTATCATCAGATACGTGTGAAAACTGAGGATATTCAGAAGACTGCTTTCAGAACAAGGTATGGACATTATGAGTATTCTGTGATGCCTTTTGGTGTGACTAATGCGCCTGGTGTATTTATGGAGTATATGAATAGGATTTTCCATCCGTATCTAGATCAGTTTGTGGTGGTGTTTATTGATGACATTTTGGTGTATTCGAAATCTGAAGAAGAACATGTTGAGCATTTGAGAGTGGTTTTAGAAGTTCTCCGAGAAAAGAAGTTATTTGCTAAACTGTCTAAGTGTGAATTTTGGTTAGAAGAGGTTAGTTTTCTTGGTCATGTGATTTCAAGAGGTGGTGTTGTTGTTGATCCTTCTAAGATAGAAGCGGTATCTAAGTGGGAAGCTCCGAAGTCTGTTGCTGAGATTCGAAGTTTTCTTGGTTTGGCCGGTTATTATAGGAAGTTCATTGAGGGATTTTCTAGGTTGGCGTTACCGTTGACGATGTTAACTAGAAAGGGGCAAGCGTTTGTTTGGGACTCGAAATGTGAAGAAGGTTTCCAAGAGTTAAAGAGAAGGTTAACTACTGCTCCTATTCTGATATTACCGAGTCCGTCGGAACTATTTGAGGTTTATTGTGATGCTTCATTGTTGGGTTTGGGTGGTGTGTTGATGCAGAATAAGCAGGTTATAGCTTATGCTTCGAGACAGCTGAGGGTTCATGAAAGGAACTATCCGACACATGATTTAGAGTTGGCAGCTGTAGTATTTGTTCTGAAGCTATGGAGGCATTATTTGTACGGATCGAGATTTGAGGTTTTCAGTGACCATAAAAGTTTAAAGTATTTGTTTGATCAGAAAGAGCTGAATATGAGACAGAGGAGATGGTTAGAATTTCTGAAGGATTATGACTTTGGTTTGAATTACCATCCGGGTAAGGCAAACGTAGTGGCTGATGCATTGAGTCGGAAATCATTGCATATGTCTATGTTGATGGTTAAAGAATTGGATTTAATTGAGCAGTTTAGAGATTTGAGTTTGGTGTGTGAGAGTACTCACAATAGTGTTAAATTGGGAATGTTGAAGTTAACAAGCAGTATTTTGGATGAAATTAGGAAGGGCCAGAAATCCGATATGCTTTTGGTTGATAAGTTGACTTTAGTGAATCAAGGTCAAGGTGGTGAATTCAGAGTTGATGAGAATGATATTTTGAAATTTGGTAATCGGGTGTGTATTCCGGATGTTACCGAACTTAAGAAGAGTATTCTGGAGGAAGGACATCGTAGTGGCTTGAGTATTCATCCTGGAGCTACGAAGATGTATCATGATTTGAAAAAGTTATTTTGGTGGCCGGGGATGAAAAGAGAAATTGCGAGTTTTGTTTATTCCTGTTTGACTTGTTAGAAGTCGAAGATTGAGCATCAGAAGCCGTCTGGGTTAATGCAACCGTTGGCTATTCCAGAGTGGAAGTGGGATAGTATCAGTATGGATTTTGTTTCTGGTTTACCGAGGACATTTAAGAATTTTGAAGCTATTTGGGTGATTGTTGATAGATTGACGAAATCGGCTCATTTCATTCCGATCAGAATGGATTATCCGTTAGAGAGATTAGCCGAGTTGTATATTGAGAAGATTGTAAGTTTGCATGGTATTCCGTCGAGTATTGTTTCAGACAGAGATCCTAGATTTACATCGAAGTTCTGGGAAGGTTTGCAGAGGGCTTTGGGAACTAAGCTGAGATTAAGTTCTGCATATCATCCGCAGACGGATGGTCAGACTGAGAGGACGATTCAGTCACTAGAGGATCTTTTGAGAGCTTGTGTTTTGGAAAAAGGAGGTACTTGGGATTGTTATTTACCTTTGATTGAGTTTACCTACAACAATAGTTTTCATTCGAGCATTGGTATGGCACCATTTGAAGCTTTGTATGGTAGGAGATGTCGGACACCGTTATGTTGGTATGAGTCCGGTGAGGGTGCTGTGGTTGGACCGGAGATTGTTCAACAGACTACAGAAAAGATTAAGATGATTCAGGAGAAGATGAGAATTGCTCAGAGTCGTCAGAAGAGTTATCATGATAAGAGGAGGAAGTCACTTGAGTTCCAAGAGGGAGATCATGTGTTTCTTCGTGTTACTCCGATAACTGGAGTTGGTCGAGCTTTGAAGTCGAAGAAGTTGACGCCTCGTTTTATTGGTCCTTATCAGATTTTGGAGAGGATAGGGGAGGTAGCCTATCGTATCGCTTTGCCGCTGTCGCTTGCGAATTTGCATGAAGTTTTTCATGTGTCTCAGTTGAGGAGGTACATTCATGATCCGTCGCATGTAGTCCAAGTAGATGATGTACAGGTGAGAGATAACCTGACTGTTGAAACATCACCTATGAGGATCGAGGATCGAGAGTTGAAGCAGTTGCGGGGTAAAGAGATTGCCTTGGTGAAGGTAGCTTGGGGAGGACCAGCAGGTGGCAATGTGACTTGGGAACTTGAGAGTCAGATGAAGGAGTCTTATCCGGAGTTGTTCGCTTGAGGTATGTTTTCGAGGACGAAAACTCTTCTAGTGGGAGAGAGTTGTAACACCCTGATAATAATAACATAATTATTTAAATTGAGTTAATAATTTATTTATTAATTTAATTAAATAATTGGAAATTTTATTATTATTATTTTGGGATTATTGAATTATTATTATTATTGGAATAATAATATAATTTGGAAAATATATAAGTTGGAAGTTAGAAAAATCCCATTTTTTTGGTAAAAAGTTATTTTTTCACGTGAAAAGGGAAAAGAGGCAGAAAGGGCAAAAAGCAAAAGAACGAAGGTTGAAGGAAGGGAAAGCTTGGAGCTCAGAGACTGCCGAATTTACTCAGGTAAGGGGGGTTTATCATCGTTTGATGGGTCTTATGGGATAGCATGTAATGGGTAGTGATGAACCTCTGAATTTGACTCTGATTGAAATGATATGTGATGAATTTGTGAAATATTGATGAACGGAATTGGATGATGATTGATGAAATTGTAGGAATTAGATGTAGTAAGGTTAGCGATTTGAGAAGTTGAATGTATCTGAGTTGTAATTGATAAAACGAACGAACGTGTATGAAAAATTGGACTATGAGAGGTTGGATCTGAAGGATCTCGTAGCAGAGAAAACCCATAGCAGATCTGGAAAACTGGATTCTGGTCATACGCGTATGGCACTAGGCAATACGCGTATGAGATGGCTTGAAAATGGGGGTTTTGGCGCTGGTACGCGCCATACGCGTGTGATACGCGTATCCCTGGAGTGGTACGCGTATGGTGTATGCTATACGCGTATGAGTGAAAGAGATGATGTTTTGAACGTGAAAACGTCTCTGTTGGTACGCGTATGAGGATGTGGTACGCGTAGCATACGCGTATGGGCGTGGGCGATACGCGTATGGGATGGGCGAGGAAATGCGCCATACGCGTATGGGCATAGGCGATACGCGTATGGGCAGACTTGTGGTTTTTCTGAACAGTTGTTGTGCAGTTTTTAGTTGTTTAGGCTGAGTGCTGTAGCTTAGCTGATGTATGACGTAGTGGGGATTATTTCCCGTTGTTTTGAGTAGTATAGGTATTAGTAGAGTGTGCTAATACTGTGTTTGATGATGAGGTATGATATGATATGCCTTGTGATAAAATGTGTTGATGATGCTGTGAATGTATCAATTATGTATGCATTTGTGAATAGACTGTTTTATGGCTTAGAGTGTGAGCATACGTCTATTCTTGAGTTGTTGTTGTTGTTGCATTGCTAGGTGATTAGCATGCATATGGTGGCCCATTTGGGGTGGTAGCTAATTCCCATGGTGAGGAATTAGTGAGTAAATCATTTTGATTGTTATTGATGTTTGCATGCTAGGTGATTAGCGTGCATAGCATGGCCCATTTGGGGTGGTAGCTAATTCCCATGGTGAGGAATTAGTGAGTGAGTCACTATGTCTCAAATGAGTGGGACTAGTGAGCTTGGTAGCCGTGCCTGGATTTGGACGGTGAGGTTGAACTATATGTTCACAAATAGTCGGTACCGCATGCATGGAGTCTCATTGCATAATATATGTATGGCGTGTAATATGAATGGATGTATTCCAATATTACACGTGTATTTGTGTTGGTATTGTTGTGTTGTTATTGAGTATGATGTTGAATTAATATGCCGTTCCTGAATGTGTGTTTTGATTAGGGTGATGAAGTGTGTTGAATCACTTAATATAACATGATATTTTATAATACTCATTATATTGATTGAGGAACTCACCCTTACAACTATTTTTCAGGTAACGAGAAATGAGTTGAGTAGAAGCTAATTGTTGGAGTCTAGTGTAGTCTCCGTAGTGGGTCGTGCTCTGATAGATGTAACATCGGGATGGGTTGTCTTAACTTGTTTCGAATGTTTTATTGTTGGTTGAGAACCATTTTCCATGTAATGTTTTACATGATTGATGAAATTATACCCGCTGTGTTTTATGCAATTGTTTAAGTTTGAAATTAATAAAAGAGCATGACCGTTATATTGTTGAAAAGTGTGGAAGATTGTGTGACACCCTTAATGGGCATAATTACTCTGATGTTTGTAAGAACAAAAATTGTTCTACAACAGATTCCATGATTTTGATGATAACAAAGGATGAAACCAAAAATGGCACCCTAACGAAAAGTTTCTAAGTGTGCAGGGTTCTATAGAAAGAAGAAATAAATCTGATGATGTCATCAGATGCAAAACAAGATCAGATGCAAAATCTCAAGTATCAGAAGCATCTAAAGAGGAATCTCATTCAAGAAGCTCTGACTCTGGACAAAACTACAAAGTATCAGAAGCATCTGAACATGAAGTAAAGTCTAGAAGCTCTGACTCTGAACTAATGCCCTCTGTAAACTCTGGAAGTTATCAGCGCCATCTGAACTTTCAAGAAATAACATCAGAAGCAAGATTCTCCAGATACACGAAGACTCTAATCAGAATTGTTAATCATGATGAAGTAACGTTTAAGCCAAGTTAAAGTTCTGCAAATGGATTTCCTCAATTAGAAAGAGACGTTAATCTCCACTTCCAAGAGAGAAGATACTAATTGTGGTAAGTAGTCACTTCTAAGAGAAAAAGTCTACTGCAGAAGCTATTAATGGAATGGCGTAACTACATCTCAATATCCAACAGATTCAACGCTACTTCAACTCTACTTCAACTCCTATAAATAGAGAAGAAATCTCATTCAGTAAGCAAGAAATCAACTAGCCAAAACTATACTGAAATTATATCACGCTCAAGAAAAACATCTTTGTTCTTCAAAGATTTTCACTAAGCTTTTGCTTATCAAGTGAAAAATTTGTTCTTAAGTTTGTAATATTTGCTTTCTTAGAAGCACTCTAGATTACACATCTTGTATCTAATTTTTATTTGATTTCCTCAAGTGACTCTTTGCAGTCTGTAGACTTGAGAGGACTAAGAGATTTTCTTCTCTCTTAGGGGTTGCTTGTAATCTTTCAAGATTAGTGGATTAAGTCCTTGTTGAAGGCGAAATCACCTTGGCCGGGTGGACTGGAGTAGCTTTGTGTTATAAGCGAACCAGTATAAAATCATTGTGTGATTTCATTTTGCAAAAGCGCTTATTTTTCAAACAATTCAAACCCCCCCTTTCTTGTTTTTCTCACCTTCAATTGGTATCAGAGCTCCGGCTCTGTTATTGATTTTCAAATCAAACACTTAACCGTGTAGAGAGATCCAGTGCGAGAAAAACAAATGGCCCACTCAAATGAGAAAGATTCTTACAATGCCAAGCCTCCTGTTTTTGATGGAGAAAAGTTTGATTACTGGAAAGATAGAATCGAAAGTTTCTTTCTGGGTTATGATGCTGACCTCTGGGACATTGTCACAGATGGATACAAACCTCCAGTCTTAAATGGAGCTGAAGTTCCCAGAAGCAAAATGTCAGAAGATCAGAAACGTGTTTTCAAAAATCACCACAAGGCCAGAACAATACTTCTAAATGCTATATCATACAACGAATACGAAAAGATCACCAACAGAGAGACGGCTAAAGATATACTTGACTCTCTGAGGATGACCCATGAAGGAAACTCCCAAGTCAAGGAGACGAAGGCTCTGGCGTTGATCCAGAAATATGAAGCCTTCAAGATGGAAGATGACGAAGCTATAGAAGCTATGTTTTCCAGATTCCAAACTCTTATTGCAGGTCTTAAAGTGCTAGACAAGGGATACACGACTGCAGATCATGTTAAGAAGATTGTCAGAAGTCTGCCAAAGAAATGGAGACCAATGGTTACTGCTCTGAAGTTATCAAAGGATCTGAACAACATCAGCCTTGAAGAACTTGTTAGTTCTCTCAGAAGCCATGAGATAGAACTGGAGGAGGATGAGCCTCAGAAAAGGAACAAGTCAGTGGCGCTGAAGTCCAGACCTGAAAGACGGAAGTCAGACAGAACCAAGGCTCTTCAAGCAGAAACGGCAGACACTGATGACTCTGAACCTGAAGACTCTGATGATGAAGAAGAGCTGTCCCTACTAACCAGAAGAGTTAAGCAACTCTGGAGAAAGAGGAACAACAACAACTTCAGAAGATCAAGACCCAGAGGGGATCGATCAGAGTCAACTTCAAAAGGTAAACCTAACAAAGATATTACCTGTTTTGAATGTAAAGAAACAGGTCATTACAGAAATGAATGCCCCAAGCTGAAGAAAGACAACTCTAAAAAAGAAAGCTTCAAGAAAAATACCTTCAGAACAAAGAAGGGATTAATGGCCACCTGGGACGATAGTGAATCCGAATCATCAGAATCTGACTCTGATGAACAGGCCAACGTAGCTCTTATGGCTACCACATCCAGCAGCTCAGATGAAGAATCTGAAGAGGTATTTTCTGAACTTTCTAGATCTGACTTAGAATCATGTTTATCAGAAACTCTTACCTCTCTTCAGAAATTAAAACAAAAAGTTAAAAACATCAAAGGCCTTCTTAAAGCAAAATCTGAAGAGTGTAGTAAACTTGAGACAACAATTCTAGCAAGAGATGATACAATCATATCTTTAACGTTAGAAAGAGATGAAGCTAAAACGAAAAGCTTAGAATTAGAAGAAATGTTGTCTCAAGCACCACAAACTTCAAATGAAATTATTTATAAATATGAAGAAGCCTTTCAAAAGTTTCTGAAGAGTGGAATAGAAAGGAGTATTATGGCATCCATGATTTATGGAGTAAGTCAGAATAATAAAAGGGGAATTGGGTATGATTCTGATTCTGATAAAACTTCTACCAGTAACCAGCTTAAATCTCCTTTTTCATATCCATTACACACACACACAAGAACAAAAATTTAAGAATGCTAGAAGACCCAAAGTTATAAAAAACTCTGGGAAGACTAATCTAAAAGGACCCAAGAGATTCTGGGTACCGAAAGATAAGATTATCTATGTTGCAGATATCCTATGCAGCAAAGTTCAGACACCAGTCATGGTACCTGGACTCTGGATGCTCGCGACATATGACGGGAAGAAAGTCTATGTTCCAAAGCCTGGAACTTAAAGACGCTGGATTTGTAGGCTTCGGAGGAGATCAGAAAGGAAGGATCAGAGGCTCCGGAACTATTGGTAATGGTACTCTTCCCTCTATATCTGATGTTCTTTATGTAGAAGGATTAATGCATAACTTGTTATCCATAAGTCAATTAAGTGATAACGGTTATGATGTAATCTTTAATCAAAAAACGTGTAAAGCCATTAGTCAGAACGATGGCTCTGTCCTTTTCACAGGCAAGAGGAAAAACAACATTTATAAAATAAATCTTTCTGATTTAAAAGATCAAAATGTTAAATGTTTAATGTCAGTTCACGAAGAGCAATGGGTATGGCATAGACGCTTAGGCCACATTAGCATGAGGAAACTTTCTCAGCTAACTAAACTTGAGTTAGTCAGAGGCCTACCTAAACTGAAGTTTTCTTCAGATGCTCTGTGTGAAGCTTGTCAGAAAGGAAAGTTTTCAAAAACATATTTTAAAAAGAAAAATGTTGTTTCTACCTCTAAGCCTCTGGAGCTTCTTCACATTGACTTATTTGGTCCTGTGAAAACAGCATCAGTCAATGGAAAGAAGTATGGACTAGTAATCGTTGATGATTACAGCCGCTGGACATGGGTAAAGTTCCTAAAGCACAAGAGTGAGTCTCACTCTGTATTCACCAGTTTCTGTTCTAAAGTGCAAAAAGAATTTGACTCTAAAATTATTAAAGTCAGAAGTGATCATGGTGGAGAATTTGAAAATAAAGATTTTGAAGAATTATTTGATTCTAATGGAATATCCCATGATTTCTCCTGCCCTAGAACTCCACAACAAAATGGAGTTGTAGAGAGGAAGAATAGGACACTCCAAGAAATGGCCAGAACCATGATCAATGAAACAAATGTTGCAAAGCACTTTTGGGCAGAAGCTGTAAATACAGCGTGTTACATTCAGAATAGAATCTCTGTTAGACCTATTCTGGATAAGACTCCCTATGAACTGTGTAAGGGAAGAAAACCCAACATCTCATATTTTCATCCTTTTGGATGCATTTGCTTTATATTAAATACTAAAGAACATCTGAACAAGTTTGATTCCAAAGCACAGAAAGGAATCATGTTAGGATACTCAGAACGCTCTAAAGGCTATAGAGTATACAACACAGAAACCAAAATTGTGGAGGAATCAATTCATGTTAGATTTGATGATAAGCTTGACCCTGAAAAGTCAAAGCTAGTTGAAAAGTTTGCAGATTTGGAAATCACTCTCGTAGAATCTGAGAAAACTCCAGAAGCAACTGTCACTCCAGACTCTGAAGAAATTAAATCTCCAGAAATTCCAAGGAAAGTTAAAAGTCGCATTAACGTATCTGAAGATTTGATCTTGGGAAACAAAGATGAACCTGTTAGAACCAGATCTACCTTCAGAACTTCTGAAGATATTCCTCTGGGACTAGTGTCTCTGATTGAGCCTACGTCCTGTGATGAAGCTCTTCAAGATAACGATTGGGTGGCAGCTATGCAAGAAGAGTTAGATCAATTCTCCAAGAATGATGTCTGGGATCTCGTTCCAAAACCCAGAGGCACTCATGTCATTGGAACCAGATGGGTTTTCAGAAACAAACTGAACGAGAAAGGAGAAGTTGTCAGAAACAAAGCACGACTGATAGCTCAAGGTTATAGTCAACAAGAAGGTATTGATTATAATGAAACTTTTGCTCCAGTCGCGAGGTTAGAATCTATTTGTCTTCTTGTATCTTTTGCTATTAATCATTCTATCAAATTATACCAAATGGATGTCAAGAGTGCATTTCTTAATGGTTATATTTCAGAAGAAGTGTATGTTAATCAACCTCCAGGCTTTGAAAATTCAAACTTTCCAGAACATGTTTTCAAACTTAAGAAATCTTTATATGGACTTAAACAAGCTCCCAGAGCTTGGTATGAACGTCTGAGCAATTTTCTTCTGGAACAAAATTTTATCAGAGGGAAAGTTGATTCTACACTCTTCTGTAAAAACCTTAATAATGATCTCATGATATGCCAAATTTATGTTGATGATATTATTTTTGGTTCTGCTAATATCTCTGTTTGCCAAGAATTTTCTAAGTTAATGCAGGCAGAATTTGAAATGAGTTTAATGCAAGAACTAAAGTTCTTTCTGGGAATTCAAATCAATCAAACCCCAGAAGTCACGTACATTTATCAAAGCAAGTACATTAAAGACGTTCTGAAGAAGTTTGACATGACTGAATGCAAGTCTGCAAAGACTCCCATGCATCCAACTTGCATTCTGGAGAAGGAAGAGGTAAGCAACAAGGTTTGTCAGAAGCTCTATCGAGGTATGATAGGCTCTCTTCTCTATCTGACTGCTACTCGTCCTGATATTCTCTTTAGTGTCTGTCTTTGTGCCAGATTCCAATCAGATCCTAGAGAATCTCATTTAACAGCTGTTAAGAGAATTCTTAAGTATCTGAAAGGAACTCCTAACCTGGGCCTGATGTATGAGAAAACATCAGAGTATAGGCTTTCTGGTTATTGTGATGCAGATTACGCAGGAGATAGAATAGAACGAAAAAGCACATCTGGAAATTGCCAGCTTCTGGGAAACAATTTGATCTCCTGGGCTAGCAAAAGACAATCAACTATCGCTCTATCAACTGCAGAAGCAGAATATATCTCAGCATCACTGTGCACAACTCAGATGCTATGGATGAAGCATCAGCTAGAAGATCTTCAGATATTTGAGAGTAACATTCCTATCCTTTGTGATAATACTGCTGCTATTTGTTTGAGTAAGAATCCTATTTTACATTCCAGAGCCAAACACATAGAAATTAAACATCATTTTATTAGAGACTATGTTCAGAAAGGAATAGTAACGCTGAAGTTCATTGATACAGAACATCAATGGGCAGATATCTTTACTAAGCCTCTAGCTGAAGATAGATTTCTTTTTATCTTAGAAAATCTGAACATTAAAAATTGCCCTGAATAAAATTTGGCTCTGAACATGTAAAATGAGACTCTGATAAAAACAAATACACTTATGCCTCTGACTCTGATACTTCTACAAGTTAAGAAGATATCTGAGTTAGAAATCTTCAGAACCAATCTCTTGGTATTCCTGAAGATCAGATACATCAACGCGTGGAACTCTGAAGCGTCAAACTTTAGAACTTCTAGACAGCTGTCAAGAAATTCAAAAGGCAGACGTTTGAGTTTTCCTCGAGCAGTGTGCAAACTGTGGGATTAGACATTCATTTATGAGCTGTAATCATTTTTCCCCCCAAGCGTGCCATTTTGAGTTTTGTGTCTAACGCTTTCTGAGGTGTCGTTTTGCATGCGTTTTTACTTAGGTATATAAACACTTTTCTCACATTTCACACACTTATCACTTTCACTCACTCTTAAACCCTAAACCCTCTCTCGAAGTTTTCTCTGCAACTCCTTCAGTTCTTCATCTTCTTCATCAATTTTCTTCATGAATCCTCAAGAGCAAGAAGTTTTTAACTTCTCCCAACAAATGGAAGCCAGTTCTAATCCCCAAACCTCAAACACTCTCCACCTCATTCACCTGAACCTGAACCTGAACTTACCATACCTACCCTTGAGGAGGCCATTTTACAGGTTGCAGAAGCTTCAGTCCAGAAGATCAAGTCTCTGGCTAAAAACTCTGAAGTTAGTGATGATCCTAAATCTGTTAGGACACACTGGAACAGAGTCATTAGTTGGATGACCTCTGAGTCTTATAGGCTGAAGGGTATCTCTGAACAAGTCAGAAATGGCTACATCAGAGATGCTGAGGAACGGCTCCAAGAGAGATTGGCCAGAGAAGCTGAGGCCAAAAGATTAGAGGAGGAAAGATTGGCTAGGGAAGCTGAAGAAGAAGCTAAGAGGTTAGAAGAAGAAAGAATTGCTAAGGAAGCAGAACTTCTAAGGATTAAGGAAGCTGAAGCCAAGGCTAAGGCAGATGCAGAAGCCCAAGCTGCTGCTGATGCTGAAGCTCAGCAGGCTCTGATTCAGGGGGAGTCTTCCTCTGCGATCCCTCTGATTCTTAACACTCTGAAAGAGATAAAGCAAGATCAGCAAGAGATCAAGAAAGATCAGAATGAGCTTCGTGCCAGGATGGACAAGCAAGATGCTCTGAATGAAAACATCCAGAACATGTTTGCCATGTTGCTTCAGAGACTTCCTCAACCTCCGAACCCTTAGGCACTTAGGATTTATTTTGTTTGCTTGCCTAGTGTTTTTGCTTCTGACTTCTTTTTAGCTCTGATATTCGTCCTTGAATCTGATGTTTTTGACTGTTGTTTGCCTTTGTGCTTTTTAATGAAGTGTTTTTCTCTTTATTATTCTTTTTATTTTTATGCCTTTTTGATTATGCCAAAAAGGGGGAGAAATTATTAAATAGCTCTGATGAAAATTATGTCTAAAACCTTAAGCATTCTGCAACAATTATAGAAATAGTTCTGATATAAATAGCTCTGATTAAATAATAGCTCTGATTAAATAACTCTAACATTAAAATTAAGAAATTGCAGAAAGTTTTCAGAAATCTCATTGCTTGGAAAGCTCTGGTAAGAACTTCTGAACTCCCTAGTACTAACTCAGGGGGAGCTTTTGTCTATCTGATCTAATATTTTTCATGTTTCATCTGATAATTTTATTTGTTTTGTCATCATCAAAAAGGGGGAGATTGTAAGAACAAAAATTGTTCTACAACAGATTCCATGATTTTGATGATAACAAAGGATGAAACCAAAAATGGCACCCTAACGAAAAGTTTCTAAGTGTGCAGGGTTCTATAGAAAGAAGAAATAAATCTGATGATGTCATCAGATGCAAAACAAGATCAGATGCAAAATCTCAAGTATCAGAAGCATCTAAAGAGGAATCTCATTCAAGAAGCTCTGACTCTGGACAAAACTACAAAGTATCAGAAGCATCTGAACATGAAGTAAAGTCTAGAAGCTCTGACTCTGAACTAATGCCCTCTGTAAACTCTGGAAGTTATCAGCGCCATCTGAACTTTCAAGAAATAACATCAGAAGCAAGATTCTCCAGATACACGAAGACTCTAATCAGAATTGTTAATCATGATGAAGTAACATTTAAGCCAAGTTAAAGTTCTGCAAATGGATTTCCTCAATTAGAAAGAGACGTTAATCTCCACTTCCAAGAGAGAAGATACTAATTGTGGTAAGTAGTCACTTCTAAGAGAAAAAGTCTACTGCAGAAGCTATTAATGGAATGGCGTAACTACATCTCAATATCCAACAGATTCAACGCTACTTCAACTCTACTTCAACTCCTATAAATAGAGAAGAAATCTCATTCAGTAAGCAAGAAATCAACTAGCCAAAACTATACTGAAATTATATCACGCTCAAGAAAAACATCTTTGTTCTTCAAAGATTTTCACTAAGCTTTTGCTTATCAAGTGAAAAATTTGTTCTTAAGTTTGTAATATTTGCTTTCTTAGAAGCACTCTAGATTACACATCTTGTATCTAATTTTTATTTGATTTCCTCAAGTGACTCTTTGCAGTCTGTAGACTTGAGAGGACTAAGAGATTTTCTTCTCTCTTAGGGGTTGCTTGTAATCTTTCAAGATTAGTGGATTAAGTCCTTGTTGAAGGCGAAATCACCTTGGCCGGGTGGACTGGAGTAGCTTTGTGTTATAAGCGAACCAGTATAAAATCATTGTGTGATTTCATTTTGCAAAAGCGCTTATTTTTCAAACAATTCAAACCCCCCCTTTCTTGTTTTTCTCACCTTCAATGTTATATTTTGATATTTAATTAAATTATTGGGGTATTTTAGAAGGGTGTTACAAGAAGTACATTGCCTCTGGTTAAAATTGAGGGTTTTATGTATAAAAAAAAACTCCTACTCCAAAGTCCAAAGGGGTTGACTAAGGATTATATTCCTTATACCTCTGGTGTTTAGGGATTTGAAACAATACCTTACATCATCAACAAGGTTTTATTCAAAAGCCTACAGACAATGATATCGCACATTTTATTTCATCATTCTCTTTTTGATTTTGCTTGAACAAAAGTTTGATATTGATATATAAAATATGGTGAACATGAACGGATTTATTCAAAACATGCACGTTTATTTCATTTTTATTATCATCTGAAAACCATAGAAGTTTTACAAATGAACAACAATTAACAAATAAGAAAAGATTACAAATGAGACATGATTGAATAAAATGATGTTGTTGGTGTGGCTAGCCTTGATATTCATCCATAGAGTTAACAAATTATGAGAATTCTCCACCAATAACCGCATTCACCACTTGTCCATTATGATTATGCAACTGGTTAGTCCTTACATTGATCCCTTCCTCAAAGAAGGACAAGATCTTCTGATCGATAAACCCTTGCACCTTGGCCTTGAAAACCAAACAATCCTCTATAGTGTGTCCTATGTATTCGACATGGAACACGCAAGACACATTAGGGTTGTTTTTCTGATGGTAGGGAGAAGCAGCAGGAAGAATTTCCTTTGGCATAATTTCCCCTTGTTTGACAAGATATGGTAGAAATTGAGCATATGATACAGGGATTTGGTCACACTGAGGACACTTTATGTCATAACGTCTACTCTGACCCTAACTACGGTTTTTGTTGTCTTACAGAGGTTGCTGATTCTGAGAAACTTGAACCTATGGAGGTTACTGATACTGAGGTTGGTACAGTGGTTGCTGATATTGGGCAACGACGATGTACGGATAAGGGTAGTATGACACATAATCCATAGGAGCTTGGACTTGAGGGTAGACACTGGCTATCATAACACCATGAGATTTCTTGGCCACTATTTGATTATCAATGTTAGCAATCTTCCCTGTTTTCAACCTATTCTCAATTTGTTCTTCAATGGTTACTATATTAGCAAAGTTAGACGATGAACTACTAACCATCTTCTCATAATACATACCTTGGAGAGTGATCATGAATACATCAACCAATTTAGTGTATGTCAGTGTAAGTCTAACTCGTGAATCCATTTCACGCCACCTCTAAGCGAATTCTTTGAATGTTTTGTTGCTCTTGCGGGCTTGATTTTGCAGTTGTAACCTGGTGGGAGCCATGTCCAAGTTATACTTGTATTGCTTTAGAAAGGCTTCAGGCAAGTCTTTCCAAGATCTGGTTTTGCTGTATTCCAAACTCATTTACTAATCCAAGGATGCCCCAGACAGACTGGCATGGAAGCAATAGATAAGAAGCTCATCATTATCAATTTAGGATGCCATCTTCCTACAATACATAATAAAATGGCTTTGGGGATAACTCAAACCCTTGTACTTCGGTAAATCTGTCACTTTGAACTCTAGGGAATTACCACATTAGGAACCAAGCACAAATCTTTGGCGTCCATACCGTAAGCTGAGAAACCTTCTATTGCTCTTATCCTTTCGTCCAACATTTGATGGTTTGTCAGTTTGTTATGATTTATACCAAAAGAAATTTGATTGGCAAGCTGAAGATTAGTTTGATGATTCGGGAGTTGAACACCCTGAGAAGTTGCCTGAGCAGGGATTGATGGAGAAGAAAACTAGGGATACATCTGAGGAGGATATACCATTTCAGGATTAACCATCTGAAGAACAGTCTGACCATATTGACCCCTATATGGAGCATAGGGTGCCCCTTGATAAACAAGTAGAGGTGCAACAAAAGAAGATGTCCCAGAATAAGGAGGAGGTATCTGAACACCTTGATTCAAATTCTGAATAGTAGGTTGAGCATCCTGGGGAGGAACATGAAAATGAAGGCGAGGACCTTTGTATTCAGCTTTGTTATCACCAGGAGTTTCAACAACAATTGACATAAAATTATGAGTTTCACCTTAGGGAATACCATGGTTGTCGGTATCAAACACTTGAGGAGAGTGAATAGGTATTCCCCAAGGATAGGCAACAAAGTTCCCATTGGCAGGAGGCACAACAAAAGGTTGATATAGTACAAAAGCATTCCCATTGGCAAATTAGGGAGTACAATTTGGAGGCAACCCCCAAGGATAGACAACAACATGCCTACTTGGACCAGAATGGTAGACTGGATGGCTCACCACAGGTTGGATCACAATATTAATAATAGTATCAGCAATAGTAGTGACAACAACAATAGCATCAGTAACATCAGCAATAGCAGTATTGGCAGAAGTAGTAACTCTCTGAGCTTTAAGGTATTCCATTATAACATTCATGTTACCTTGGAAAAGATCCATCTTTCCTTGGAACTGAGCTAAGGTTTCCTTGTATATATCATTCTACTATTCCATATTTGCTGTAATCTTTTATTTATTTGCTCTTGTGAAGTACTGGTGTCGAAGAGTCACCGTCTTTCTGGCTGAGGAAAGGACAAGGTGAGTTTTTTTCCTGGTTGACAGGCATGAGATGCAAATGAATTAATGCACATGTATTGGATGGAATACAAATAAGTATGCATCATCCATATATTCAAATCCTTACTAGTCTAATAACTCAGGTTCAAATCTCTGGAATATATACAACAATGTAATAATGATATGCAATAATGTATGTTAACAACACAACCTATTCCAGATAATCTGCGTATACTGCCCGATGAAGGATCAAAGATTCGGTGCAATCATGATTTTTGAGGAATGTAGAGTCTATGGTTTCCTGTAAAAGAAAGACCACATATCCCCTCATACGTAGGTTCTAGTCTTCAAGAAGGTGGTCCTAAAAGGTTCCTAGAGTCATTGATCCAACATGAAAATATCCTTTCGTAGTGAATTCTTGCAGGATAAAAGTACTTCCAAGTGAATCTAGTATGGGTGTGGTTCTCATGCCAACCCAACGCGCAAAACGCAGGTCAACATGACTATCCATGAGTCCATTATGTATATATACTCAAGCTCGGGTGTAGAGCTTCTCTCAAATCATAAAGCCCATCCCACAATGGAATATATAACAGATATCGAATATGTAAAGCAATAAGAATGCAATAAATGATACAAATCAATAAAGATAAATGCCCTAACAAATTGAAAAGGCAAACTGTAAAATCTTCATGATACTCCGGATAATCTGTCCAAACTTCTCGACGTGGGTTCAAAGGTCTGACGTTACGCGAGAACAAAGGTATGTAGGGTCTTGGTTTCCTGCAGAAAAACCCATATCCCCCTCACAGGTATGTACTATCCTTCAAAGGCAAACCTAAAAAGGTTCATAGAGTCAAGGACCCATTTCGAGATATTATTGTCTTAGACGACTGACTCGTCAAACAATGATGCTCCCAAAAGGATATACTTTAGGTGTGACATCTTGTGTTAACCATGATCGAGGACTAACTCCAAGTAGGTCAAACATGACTATAGTTATATTATTATAATATGTTTATGCTGAAGCTCAGGTACAAAGCTTTTCTCTCATGAAACATAGCCTTGACCCAACAGAGAGTATAACACGAATATCCAGAATATACATAATATGAATATAATGATAAAGCGAATAAAGTGTAAAGATAAACACCCAATCAAGCAAAAAGCAAACAAAACTAGGCTCGACTCCTAATTGCAAAAGCAAGGACTCCCTGGTAGAGTCGTCAACTGAAGCTACACGAAAAATATTCGAGCGAATCACACGCTCGAAGATATAATAGAGTCAACATCGAACTTTATTATTCCATAAGAAAAGGGAAAACATCGACAAAACCCAGGGGAAAAGAAAATGGGTAAGGAAGTCGATTATGCAATATGAATGTACTAACACCCCTCATATCTGTTGTACTCAACAAGAACCATTTTGATTATTCTTTACTCGGATGAGTGTTATATCTAAAGGTTACTCGCGAAAGAGTAAAAGGAAAAAGAATGGAATAAACAAAGTCCTCGATGAGGATTAGGACCCTCATGCCTACATGTCCTTATAGTGCAATAAGGAATTTAGAACTTTGTAGTTCATAGAACTAATGATGGGAGATGAAAGAAGTTATGATGAAAGGTATGGTTTAAACCAAAGGATAATGTTATTTTAAGCAACAAGGTAGGTATATCTGAACCAATGAGAAAAACTGGCATCACGCAAAAAAAATAAAGGGTTTTGCCAATATAAGGACTTACAAAAAAAGTGAAACAAAAGGGATAGTTTGTCTACGAGACAAAAAAAAGGCTCTTGGTTCAGAGGCAGACATTGGTTATTTGCCCAAAAGCATGTATGGAACCTAAAGGAATAATATATTTGGTTCGAAGCGAACAATATATCACATGGTGAATGATTGGTAGAAGGTATTGAGTGTAGGTAGTAAATAGTGAATGATGATAGGTGACTGATTTGAGAAAGGGAATGAATAAATAAATGTGCCTGCAGAGGATTTGAATCCTCGTGCCTATGTATTCTCACCATGCAATGAGAAAGCCAAAGCTCTATAGTTCAGGAAACTAAAGCGGAACAAAGAAAGAAAGAGTTTTGATTGGGTTGCCAAAAGGTGAAGCAAATTACTTGAATGGCAATAGTGTGACATTAACCAACAGTGGTGTCACAGTTGGTTACAGTCTATAAATGGATGCCAAAGTCTGGAACTCTATAAGGGAAATGAGAAATGATGTCACATTCTGTAATTGTATAGGCACTGAAAGAGGTAGCCAGAGTTTGTAACCATATAAGCATAAAGAATGAATGTCAAAGTCTGTAACTTTATAAGCAGAGAGGAATGGAGCTTTGTCGAAGTCTGTAACTGTGTATTCAAAAAGCAAGGTTGCCAAAGTTTGTAATTCCATAGGGAAAGAGAGATCTTTCCAAAGTTTGAAACTTTATACGGCAAGGAAAAGAATACCAAAGTTTGTAACTGTATGGGCAATGAAAGGAGGATGCCAAAGTCTATAACTGTAGGCAATGCATGAAACAATAATAAAAGGATGCCAAAGTCTATAACTGTAGGCAGTGCATGGAGCAATGAAGAGAGGATATAGGTGTGTGACCCTGAGGTAATGATCCCAAAAGATGTATGGACACCAAGGTGAAGAGTATGACAGTGGATCCAAAGAGGGGAGTGTCATAGTGTTGTAGTGTAGAAGAGCTGAGTGATTGATGTGCTTACCTAAAGAAGATCTTGTCAATTTACCTGATTTGAATTGCACTAAAGCTTATGAGAAAAGGAGGATATCTTGAGTAGCTAAGGCATATGCCCCATACCTAAGGATACCCTAGACAAGGATAAGAATGCTCCCTCTCATCATTCTTCGTTACTTAAGGCTCGTGGCGTGTAACTCTCATCATGATTGACAATTTGCTCATAGGAAATTTTGATTATTGATCCTGATGACGCAATGTTGCTTGTTGTGGGAAGAGACTTGACAATCATTTGATTCAAATTATACTAAAGTCTATGAATATAGGTTAATACTTTGAGCAACTAGGTCATTCGTCCCGTACCCAAAGATATTCAGAATGAGAATAGGAATTATCCCTCTCACCCTTTTTCTATAGCCTAAGACTCATGGCACACAACTTAAATCATGATTGACAAGTGTTGATATACCTTTGTTGTACTTGAATTATAGTACAGTTAGTCTGCAATGTGAATGCCTTGTACTAACTTTGAAGTCTTAAACTTAAATTTGAATCTTGAGGTCTTGAGCTGCAGAGATCCAGTTTGATCCCTTGAATAGACTTGCAAAATTGAGCATATTGCAAAGGATTTGGTTGATCAAAGTAAACTTTGATCAACATAATCTGTGGGATTGAAGAAATATATAATTTGAATCATTTACAACCTAATGGATGAATTAGTCAAACTATACCATTTGAAATCTACACAAGTCCTAAGCTAATGGAGTATACATCTCAAGAATGTCCTAAACCATAAGGGTAAAATTGTCATTATGCAAAAATTGGTTAATATAGAATTAACAATCAAGATTTAATCAAAATTAATTAAAACTAACTAATCCTAATTAATTTTAATATGATATTACATGATGGAAAAAATTAAGCTAAACTTAATTAACCTAATTCTAAAATTATCAAAAAAAATTATGCAACAAAAGTATAAAAACCAGAGATAAAGAATTAATCAAAATTAATTAAAAATAATGAATAAAAAATTGAAAAAATGGATTTAAATTATATGGAGGCAGGGGTATGCAGGCTTTGAAGGAGGTGCGAATAGCAGGTTTGGGCCTTAGGCTCAAACAAATCCAATCTTCCAATAGTCTCATCCAAATGAAATCGAGCCCTACACAAAATGCTCACAAACCTTCATCAGTGTTTGATCCTCACTTTAACACTCGTTATCCCATTCTCAAGGAAGCTTTAAAATGAAAGCCAAGAAACAACTCTGAATTTCATGCGAAAATCGAATTAAACATTTCATGCCAAACGAATTTCTGCATGATGATTTGTATTATGAACTTGACTTGGTGTTTTGTTGAATGGATTTGTAGGGAATATTTAATCTGTTGATTATGCATATGGAAATATTATGATGGAGGAGTCTGATTTGAATGAATTACAGGTGCAAGGTTTTACGTTTGGCCTAGTTCCCACTTGGTGTGTGTAGGGCTTGGTGTGTGAACGAGCTTGGACTTGGTGGTTCTATGTAAACAATGTTTTACAGGTTGAATGCATTTTGCTGAGTTATGCAGGAGCTTCATTTATGTGTTATCCTTTTTTAAAAATTACAGGGTGAACATTGAATTCATTGATATGTGTTACTTTTGCTTGAGCTGTTTGGTTAAGGACTTATTTGGAATCAAAATGGAAGTTGGGATTCTGGATTGTGTTGGATTAGATTGGGAAATGGGGTTGAAATTTAAATGTAGGACTTTGCTAATTTGTGAATGAGATTATGTAATGAGTTTTGTATTAAATGAATGTTATTGAGTTTGATTTTGTATGGAAAGTTATTTATGGAAATGGCTTGAATGTGTATTGAATGGAAATGCTTAATTTGAATGAATGGTTGAATGAATGATATTAGATAACTATGGAAAGTTTAATTTGAATGTGTGTTTGTTGAATTGAATTGGTATGGAAATCTATGAATGTTAATTTGAGTGTAGAAAGCTATATGGAATTGGTCTCATGGAACTAAAGAGAATGGTTTAGAATGATATGTTATGGATTATAAGTTGAAATGAAGAATAAACACAAGTTCATGTTCAAAAAGTTAGTAACAAAAATGAAATGAATTGACTTGTTAAAAATGATGTGAATTGAACCAAATGGCATGGACATGATCAATGATATCAAGACATGGACTTGAAACTGACTTATGGAAGATGGTTGATGAAATTCTGGTATCAGATATGAGATGTCGAAGGTAATGTCACGACACTAATATCTGAGTAATGCAAACATGATAAAGATAAAGAATAGTAATGCAAGAGACACAAGCAATTGTTAACCCATTTCGGTCCAACTCACCTACATCTAGAGGATACCAAGCCAGGAAGGAAATCCACTAAATAGAATCAGTTCAAAGACTCTCCGTACACTTCAACAAGTTACAGTCTTTCTCACCTAATCTCTACCCGTGCGACTTCTACCTAAGCACTCTTAGATATGAGAACCCACTCACTCCCCCTCAATCACACCTGTGATTTTAAACAACAATTACTCTGAAAAGAAGACACTCTTCAATTACACACACTTGATCTTCAATCAAGTAGACACACACTTGATCTTCAACCAAGTAGACAGACACTTGATCTTCAACCAAGTAGACACACATTTGATCTTACTTAACAGCTTTAATCAAGTAGACACACACTCATGCTTAAAAGCTTAGAGTGACAAATTACAACTCACAAATTAGACCAATTCAATCATCTATGGATGAATTGAATGGCTTACAAGTCTCACGACTAAACAAGACACAAACCCTTATATTCTCTCAATATTTCGCTCAGTATTAGTTGTGTAACAAATCAAATTTTCTATGTTCTATTTATAGAAGCATTCAGCTGGGCTTGGACATCTTAAAAACCCTAACACTATTTTCCAATTAAATCTTCTCATGACAGCTGGTTAGATCTCCTTGGAAAATAAGTAAATCAAGTTGTAATTAATGATTGAATGCGCCTGCAAATCAGATCTTCAACCATAAATAGATTTCCATTAAATGCGCAATCACAAAACACATAACATTCACTCTGAATGTTTTGTGTACAAGATGTCATGACATCGGGTCTGACATCCTGGAACAATCCTGCATAATTCCATTTATATATTCCAGCAGGTACATAAAATCAGATGTTATGACATCATGTATAACATCCTGAAACAATCCTGCATAATTATGTTTTTAAACTCCGGCAGGTACATAGATATCTTAAGTTAAGACATCACATGCAACATCTTGTGAACACTCTTTGTTTTACCAAAATTGTTGCAAACACTTAGAACCAACAAACTCCCTCTTTGGCAAATTTTGGCTAAAACATATATCTGTCCTTTTTGTTTACAAGAAAAACTATCAGCACTTAAACAACAGTTAAAGCAGCAGCAAAAGCAAACAGAATTACTAGTTATAGAAGCAACTAGTAAAACACACAAATGCACAAGGGTACTTCTTATCCCCCTAAGGTTGTGCAACACAAACATCTCCTTTAATAAAAACAGCATCTGTAACCACAACACCTGTAACAGTCAGAATCACCCTCTGACATCTGCTTCAGCATCACCTGTGCACCACATCAGACATCTCCTCCAACATCAGCTGCACATAACCTGAAACATCTCCCCCAACATCACAGAACAGAACAATATTCTATTTTACATCAAACATATCTCCTTCAACAATAGTTGTTCATCTGTTCAGCTATACCAACACATACAACTCCACACAACTCCACATATTTAATTGCTCCACATCATCACTTCTCCCCCTTTTTAGTCAAAATTGACTAAAGGTGACCAATTAGACAAAATAAATGTCAATCAGCCTAGCAGAGAATGACACAAGAGATGTTATAACATTTAAAATGTTAAAACATAAATGTTAGGAGATACACACCATAATTATACACAGCTATGATAGCTGAGATAATTAGAAATTCATGGAACTCATTAAGAGCCCAAATATTACATAAAGGCATCAGTAAGGACTGCCACAAATTACACACATTTCAACAAAAAAAAACAAATTCTTCAGCATCCAAAGTAGTCAAAACAGCAGGGGGACCAGTCTTCACACAGCACACACAGCCTTCATATCAGGGAGAACTATTACCACTTAATCTGAGGAAGTAGCACCATTTTCACCTTCAGAATCAGAGTTACCACTAGATTGAGCATTGGACCTCTCACTTGAGGTATTGGCATCTGAATCCTTGGTCTTACCAGCCTTCTCCATCTCTTCCTTCTCTAAACTACTAATAAGAACCTCCAAAGCCTCTTTTCTTGCCTTGGAAACCCTAATACCAGTATCCAGCTCCTTACAAGTTTCCTTCAATTGATCAATCAAGCTACCTTGAGAGGCAGGCTCCTTCCTTGCAGATGTCATGATAACATCATTGACATGGCTTCCTTCAAACAACTTGTAGTGAATGGATAATGGAGGCTTTCTTCTGCTGGGAATATCACTTGTGTTAAGAATTCCTGGTTGCTGGCTCAAGATAATTCCACAGATGATAGATGGAAAGGCAATGGGCAACTTTACTACATTAATGGAGGCATGTCTGACAATTTGATCAAACATAAACCTTCCAAAGTCAAAGTTTATCCTGGTTCCAATAACATAAATGATTCTTCCAAGACCAATAGAGATGGTTGAGATATGATTAGTAGGCACCCAGTTGGCTGAACCAATCTTATGCAAGATGGCATATTTGACAGTTAGCTTGCCAGCTGATAGATGCTTCTTACTAGGCCATTCCTTAACTTAGCCAGCAGTAATAGTCATACAGACTTCATTGTCTGTAGCCTCTAAATCCACACCTCCTTCAGTTCCTCTCCCTAGGAACTTGTTGATTATGGTTGGGGAGAACCTCACACATCTACCTCTTACAAACACCCTGCAGAATTCCTTGCTACTCTTTTCAGAAATATCCTCTAGGATATTCACAACAAACTCTTTTACTAACCCTTCAAAACATTGGGGAAAACCAACAACAGTTTTCATCAGACCAGCATTCTTGATCAAATCCATCACTTGCTTCACTTCTACAGCCTCCTTTCCCAGTTCCCTTTCAACAGTTACCCTCCTTTGAATGACAAACTTCCATTTGGCAACACCATCTTCTAGATGAAAAGAGATGTTGTCTAAATGCACAACTGCAACTTTGCCTGGAGATTTTTTTACAGTCTTCCTTTTAGCAGGAGAGATGTCTGGGACATCGTCTTCGACATCATCATCAGAGTCAAAACTCTCTCTGACCTTCCTCTTCCTAACCTCAACTTTACTCCATGATTTGGAGGGTCCTACACCAACAAGCTTTTTCCTTCTTGCTGTCATCATTTCAGCCACAATCTTCCCTTTTCTGGTCCTCAGTTTATTTGCTACACTTGGTTTCACATGATGGACCAAGGTGTCATCTTCTTCCTCAGAACTTTCTTCCTCCAGGTCAATAACATTCTCAGCAGTTTCATGAGACACATCTGCTGGTTTCTTACTAGGCAAGGTTTTACCTAGAGAGCATAATCCTTCAGCAGCCACTTCTTTCTCTGATCTAGATGAATCGTCATCTTTTTCAGTCTGGGGTTCCACCTCAGGTGAGGGGTCCCTTTTAGGCAGAGGGGTAGAAACACCCTTGACTGCATGCCCTTCGTTTAGAATCCTAGTTACTAGGTTCCTAATGGTTCGATCAGTAAAGTGCATGTCATCCTTATGAGGAGGTTTATCAGGAATGTTACCTTGATTACTTCCAGCCATGGAAGAAGGACCAGGGGCGTCGCCTGGAATCACACAAAGAGGAGTAACGTCCAACACATCTTCATCTAGAAACTCCATGGAGGGAGTCCTTTCTTGATGAGTGGGTTTTGAACCAGAGGATGAGGGATGTTGAGACATTTTGTTGAACTTTTGAAAAAAATATCTTTGCCCTAGCAGAGGTTTTCTGAGAAGTTGGATGAAGATGGAAATGGTTGTGTTTAGGTAGCGTGTGGAAATGGCATAGATACTAGTTCCAATACTAGTTAATGATTTATCATTAATGTGGCTCTTTCTTTTAAGTGGGCAGACAATATTTTTATTACCTTTTCCACTCCACTTTAATTGCCATAACTGCACAAGAATCCAAATCCTCAATTTCCCTCTTAAATATTCAAACTGATTATCATCCAAAACCCTTGCAAATTTTTCAGCTAATTGCATTTCATGCTTTAGAGCTATGAATTTATCTTCCACAAATTTTCTAATGGAGTGATGACAAAAATTAATGTGCTTGGTCCAACTGTGGCGAATAGGATTTTTGGACATAGTTGTAGCATTCAGGTTGTCATAGTACAATGTCATGACATCGTGTGTGACATTGTATGCAATCATCAGTAGTTTCAACCAACCCTATTAAGAACAGCTACTTCCAGCTGCTATATATTCAACATAAACACCATTTTCATCTTTCAAATGTGTAGGAGCAGGTGTCCTTTCACTTTCCATCCCAATCTTCTCAACATTGATCTTGGCACTTTTGCTTTGAGATAGACACACAGGCCCTTCTATCTGCTTGACTTGTATCCCAAGTCCAACAAAGCTCTTTCCAACTTCAGACTGCATATGACTAGCTACATGTTTAACCATCTGATCCAACCTCTTATCCATTTGAGCCATCATGAGCTTTTCTCCTTTGGAAGTGATGTCAAGTCTGAGTTTCTAGTGTGACATCCTTGTCTGACATTTCTCACAGACTTGTCTTTCATCAATCTTGGGAGTTCCTCTAGTATATCTAATCATATTCATCCCTTTTTCTTTAACTAAGGTACACTTTGAGGGATAACCAATTTGAGAACTCCATATGTAACAGTTGTCTTTGGTCCTGACTCCTTTCATGATCACTTCACTTTATTTGTTAGTAATCAGACATTCAGTTTTAGTGAAGTTAACATTTAGACCTTAATCACATAGTTGACTGATGCTTATTAGATTTGCAGTCAAGCCCTTAACAAGTAGGACCTTGTCAAGTTCAGGAACTCCAGGGCAATCAAGCTTACGTATCCCCTTGATTTCACCCTTTGCTCCATCACCAAAGGTTACATATCTTATGGCATGAGGATGAAGGCCAATTAGCAGGTCTTTGTTTCCGGTCATGTGTCTGGAGCACCCACTGTCAAAATACCAATCTCCTTTGGCTGAGACTCTGAGGGGAGTGTGAGCTATTAGACTTGTAACATTAGTCTTAAGAACCCATTGCTTCTTGTTGAAAGGCCTGTGCTGTTTGGGTCTTGGTTGATAGTGAGTCTGATGATGAACATGGCTAGGATAACCATACAACTTATAGAAGAAGGGCTTCAGGTGGCCAAATTTTCCACAGTAATGGCATCTCCATCTTTGGTGTTTCCCTTTCTATTGTCTTTCCTTCTGATGTTGTGACATATGATATGATATCTCAGGTTTGCTTTTAATATGTATGCACTTAGGTTTGGATTTAGGTTTGCAACCAGTGTAACTGCACTCATGCTTAGATCCATTATACCCAATGCCAGATTTGTCTCCTATTATTTGTCCAGTTTGGAGAATCTTGTCTAAGGAGTCAGATCCATTGTTTAACATTCTTACATACTTGGTCATCTCTTTTAGTTTAGAATTCAAGAACATAGCTTCAGTTTTTAACTTGGAGATGGGTTTCACATGCTCTGCATTCTCATTCTCTAGCTGTACTATCACTTTCTTCTGGCTTTGACTTTTATCTAGCTTGGCATTTAGAACCACTTCTTCTGTTTTTAATTTGGAGATGGTTTCCAAGTGTTCTACCTTCTCATTCTCAAGTTGAGTTATTACCTTCTTCTGGCTTTCAACCTGTCTACACACCTCTGCACTTTTGTGCACAACTTTTTGTAGGTAGTGGCCAACTCTTCAAAGGTTACTTCATCATCACTTGAGTCTTCATCAGAACCCCATCTTCCAGTCAAGGCAGTCACCAAATTTGCAGACTCTTCTGTTTCACTCTCATCAAACCAAGTGGCAGCAAGACTCATCTTCTGCTTCTTGAGGTAGGTTCCACATTTAGTTCTAATGTGTCCATACCCATCACATTCATAGCATTGTACTTCTTTTCCTTCTTTGGGCTTATCATCTAACCTTGTTCTTCTTCCAGCATTGTTGATGTCATATGAGATGTTCTTGACATTAGCCTTAGATCTTACATCCATCTTTTTCAATAGTCTGTTAAACTGTCATCCCAACATTGATATATCATTTTCCAGATCCTCATCAACATCTTGACTATTTTCCTCCTCTGTGTTTGATATGAAGGTTATGCTTTTGGTTTTCCTTTCAGATCCATCATTCATTCCCATCTCAAATGTTTGGAGGGAACCAATTATCTCATCAACTCTCATGTTGGAGATGTCGTGAGACTCTTCTATGGATGTCACATTCATAGCAAATCTCTTAGGGAGTGACCTGAGTATCTTTCTTACTAATTTTTCATCTGACATCTTCTCTCCCAAGGCTCCTGAGGCATTAGCAATTTCAAGGATACTTATGCGAAATTCATGAATATTTTCATCTTCTTTCATCCTTAAATTTTCAAACTTGGAGGTGAGCAGTTGTAGTCTAGACATCTTCACTCTAGAGGTGCCTTCATGAGTGGTCTTGAGAATGTCCCAAGCATCTTTAGCCACCTCACAGTTATTTACCAACCTGAAGATATTCTTGTCTACTCCATTGAATATGGCATTCAATGTTTTAGAATTTCCAAGGGCTAGATCCTCCTCCTCCTTGGACCATTGTTCTTCAGGCTTCTTGTCAGTTGTGGCTTCTCCTTCCTTAGTAATTACTGGATGTACCCAGCCTGTTAACACAACCTTCCAAGCCTTATTATCCATAGATTTTAGGAAAGCTATCATTCGAGGTTTCCAATAGTCATAGTTAGATCCATCCAAAATTGGTGGCCTGTGAACAAATCCTCCATCTCTCTCCATAGTACCAGAAAGTATTGTCCCTAGATCTCACCCAGAACTAGAGCAGGATGCCTGCTCTGATACCAATTGAAATTCTGGTATCAGATATGAGATGTTGAAGGCAATGTCACGACACTAATATCTGAGTAATGCAAATAGGATAAAGATAAAGAATAGTAATGCAAGAGACACAAGCAATTGTTAACCCAGTTCGGTCCAACTCACCTACATCTGGGGGCTACCAAGCCAGGAAGGAAATCCACTAAATAGAATCAGTTCAAAGACTCTCCGTACACTTCAACAAGTTACAGTCTTTCTCACCTAATCTCTACCCGTGCGACTTCTACCTAAGCACTCTTAGATATGCACTACAACAAACAAGACCTTAGACAGCGCTTTTTTTAGCCTTAGACAGCGCTTTAAAGCGCTGTCTAAACCTCCGCTGCTAAAGGTTTAGACAGCGCTTTTTTAAATCTTAAAAGCGCTGTCTAAGCCCCCCCCCTAGACAGCGCTTTGGCCAAAAGCGCTTTATAAGACCCTCTTATTTTAAATTTTTTAGGTATACCTTAGACAGCGCTTTTGAAAAGCGCTGTCTAAGCCCCACCCCCTTAGACAGCGCTTTGGCCAAAAGCGCTTTCTAAGACCCTCCTATTTTAATTTTTTTAGGTATATCTTAGACAACGCTTTTCAAAAAGCGCTGTCTAAGCCCCCCCCCCCCCCCCTTAGACAGCGCTTTTGCCTAAAGCGCTTTCTAATCTCCCCCTTAGACAGCGCTTTTTACAAAAGCGCTGTCTAAGGTATACGAAAATTTTTGAAGCTTTTGTTTTAAACCACATTTTTTCCAGGTTTATAAACCAGAATTTCTACCTGTTTTCAACCAGATTTTGACAGACAATTATCACATTTTATATATGCCATTTTGGCCTTTTTTCTACCAATTTTTGGCTAACAAATATATATATATACCAATTCAAACCAATTTTGCCTTAAATGTATCAAAATATATACAAATTTATGTACACATTTACAAGTCATAACATATACTACAAATGTACACATTAATTACACAAATTTATGAACAAACATTGAGCTTTATCATGAATTGACACCACTCCTCTTTGATTTCGTCCACTTGATCCTTTGTATAAAATGCACACTTTAATTCATCAAAGTACTACATAATAATATAACATATTTTGAATTAATTCCAACTATTTAATTATATGAGATATGTGTAAATATAAAAATAACTCATAAGTTAGAAATACATACATCGGTGGGAATCTTTAATCGGCCCAAAGCAAGAGTATCTCGCATAAACCTCAACATGAAATACCCGCAATCTATTTGATTACGTTGTTGAGGACACTACATATGAAAAAAAAATATGGATTATAAATCCTAAGTTTTATCAAGTGTCATCACTAATATAATAAAAAATGTGGTAATTAAAAATATACCGCCACTTTAATCCATGTAATGGAGTTGACGCCCCTCCTTGAGGTTTGGATATCTCGTTGGGCCCTATCTCCTTTTAGAAAAAGATATTTGTTTCAGTTTTTCCAGTTTTAAAATGCAACAAAGTTAATATGAATTCAAACTTTCACTGTTTGTTCCATACATGAGTTACGGAATCAAATTGTATCAAGTTACGGCTTGACTTAAGATAGAGATTGCAAATTCATTCCAAACAATGACTTACTTGTGTCTCTGCTTCTTGTCTCATCCGACTATACCGCTGAGCAAGATGACGAGCATCCTCCAAAGGTGGGCCGATGATCATTTGTCTCAAAGGATCCAAAACCTGGAAATTGAAACCATTTGATTCATGCTTCTCTCCTCTAATTTTACAATAATGTGAGTAGTAGATTACCTCCCTCAAGGATTTCAAATATAAAAAAGGCCTCTTATGGTATCAAACAAATCAATATCCACGATATATATTTGAACATGTGCAGAAGAGTGTCGAGAAAGGTATGTAATTATGTATGTTCGATAAGAATTAAAAACAGGGGACCATATAGGTTTTCAAAGTAAGAGGTCACTACGATATTTCAAAAGCTTAACAGATGTTGGTATAATTTAACCTGACATAAAAATCTTTTTTGCAAAAGCAATTTGACAATTCTAAAAGATCACATGTTGAACTTCCATTAAAACTTATACACCAAGACAACATATTAAAAGTTGACCTGGGAAGATAAAAGCCGGTTCAATTCTTCGTGCTCCTTTTTTACATGCTTGCGAGCATCGCCATAAACTGATGCTGCTTTAGCCAATATGTTGTCACTGTTGTTCTCTGCTCCGTATCTACAGCACTCCTCAGAAAGTTTTGTTCTTGTCTACCAAAACTATTGTTAATGAGGATTTACTCACAAACCACTAGTGAATAAACAAAATTGTACAGTGATTCTAATTCCAACACATGCCATCACGACTCATCAGAGTAAACTGAATTTGCAGGAAAAACAAACAAAATCTAACTTTCACCTGTTTCAATATGCTTATAAGCTATAGCCGTAAATGTTTCTGCTGCTTTAACAATTTCTTTTTGGAAATCCTGGATCAGATGATAGTTTTGAGCATGTCAATATGCTTATAAGTTACTAGTATAACCTATAGCAAGCTAATGAATAATCTAGAAAAGAACAGAAAACGTATACCCTGCCGGCACGGGTAGCTCTGTACAACTTCTCCATATGTTGATGTCTCTGCAATTCAACCTCATCAATGACCACAACATCTGAGCTCTCGTAACCGCTACCGCTGAACTGTTTAATTACAGCCTGGTAAAACAAGTAAATAAACTTAGATCACAAACTGAATCTAAACATCAAGCTCTACAGCAACAAAGAAACAATAATTCAGTTCAAGAAAACAAAACACCGCATCTTGATGGACCTAAATCCAACTCATACAGCACCAATTTCAAATGCGTGTCAGAAAAATGAATCGCAATGAAAAAAAATTCATTGTCAATTTCAGCAAGGCAAACGTAAACCCGAACCTGTTGCTGTTTGGCAACTTGGTCTCTTAGCTTGCTAGCTTGTTTCCTGAAAGCGTCCATGGCATGCGATTTTGTATTCTGACGTTAATGGTGCAGATAGAAATAGAAATCAGATCCAATGTTATATGAGAAACTCAATCAAAGAATTAGAAATTGATTTCACGCGCTCGCTAGCTACTTACACTAAGCTTCCAAGTCTCAACAGAGTGAAGGATTCAGTTTCTTCTTTTGAAAAAGGAGACAGCGAATGAGTGAAAAAATTACAAAAATATAAATAAAATATAAATTGTTCTTTTATTCTTTATTCATTTTCTGTTTTTTAATTAATAGATTTTTTTAAGCAATATAAAATTTCCAATCAAACAAACATTAGCACAACAGCATTCACAACAAAACACTAATTACAAAACTCATAAGCTAAATTGAGATTGGTGAATCAGCTAAAAAGGAACAAGAAAACAATCACCTTTGAGTTTATAAGAAAGCTCTTCCGAAACAAGAGCACCAAAACCTGTATAAGTAGTAGTAGAAACAGAGTATATCTTCTTCTTAGCCTCTTCCTCACTACTACAAAAAAATCCAAACAATAAAAATTAGAAACCAGATTTAAAAAAAGTGCTAACAAAGTATGAGAAAAAGTGAAACCAACGAAACCTTCCGAGAACTTGAGCTAGGGTTTTGACATAGCTATTAACCATTTCATCTTCAGAGGGTTTAGGATTATCAGGAAACTCCATAACAATGAGCCAGTGCTCGTAGTCACAGCCATCAAGAAGAATCGTTTCCTTTGGAGGACGGTTGCTCCAATTTGGGGATGGATCGTTCAACGGAGAATAACCCGAACCCGATGATTTCAACCGAACAGGGAACGAGTGAGGGACGGGTAGGGTTTGTTTGGGAGAAGATAACGCAAAAGCGAAACGTGTGCGGCTGCGAGAAGCGATTCCAGATGATGATGAAGAAAGAGCTCGTGAGAGAGTGGAGGCTAACGTGCGTCTGGCATTGGAGTACGCCATTTTCCGACTGCCACTGCTACTTACCAGCGATATGTAGTGTAACCTATTCAATTTTTAAAGAGAGAAGGTAAGAAGTAAAATAATTTTTTATATTAATTGTCTTTTTTCAAAAGAAAAGAAATTGTGTAGAGAAAAAATGTTGTTTATTTTTAAAAATATTGCAATACTCTAATATTTAATTTTAATTAGACCTTAGACAGCGCTTTTGTGGAAAGCGCTTTCTAAGATATGCCTTAGACAGCGCTTTCCAAAAGCGCTTTCTAAACCCCCACCTTAGACAGCGCTTTTGGTTTTAATTTTTTTTTTAATTGAAAGACTTTAAACAGCGCTTTCTCAAAAGCGCTGACTAAGGTCTATATTTAAAAGCGCTTTCTAAAAGCGCTGTCTAAGGGGGGGTCTTAGACAACGCTTTCTAAAAGCGCTGTCTAAGACCCCCCCTTAGACAGCGCTTTCATTATTTTTTTAGAACATTTTCCGTGTTTTATTTTTATTTTAACCTTAGACAGCGCTTTCTTTTAAAAGCGATGTCTAAGATGCGCTGTTAAAAAACCTTTTTGGCGTAGTGATGAGAACCCACTCACTCCCTCTCAATCACACCTGTGATTTTAAATAACAATTACTCTGAAAAGAAGACACTCTTCAATTACACACACTTGATCTTCAATCAAGTAGACACACACTTGGTCTTCAACCAAGTAGACACACACTTGATCTTCAACCAAGTAGACATACACTTGATCTTACTTAACAACTTCAATCAAGTAGACACACACTCATGCTTAAAAGCTTAGAGTGACAAATTACAACTCACAAATCAGACCAATTCAATCATCTATGGATGAATTGAATGACTTATAAGTCTCACGACTAAACAAGACACAAACCCTTATATTCTCTCAATATTTCGCTCAGTATTGGTTGTGTAACAAATCAGGTTTTCTATGTCCTATTTATAGAAGCATTCAGCTGGGCTTGGACATCTTGAAAACCCTAAAACTATTTTCCAATTAAATCTTCTCATGATAGCTGGTTAGATCTCCTTGGAAAATAAGTAAATCAGGTTGTAATTAAAGATTGAGTGCGCTTGCAAATCAGATCTTCAATCATACATAGATTTCCATTAAATGCGCAATCATAAAACACATAACATTCACTCTGAATGTTCTGTGTACAAGATGTCATGACATCGGGTCTGACATCCTGGAACAATCCTGCATAATTCCATTTATAATTTCCAGCAGGTACATAATATCAGATGTTATGACATCGTGTATAACATCCTGAAACAATCCTGCATAATTATGTTTTAAAACTCCAGCAGGTACATAAATATCTTAAGTTAAGACATCACATGCAACATCTTGTGAACACTCTTTGTTTTACCAAAATTGTTGCCAACACTTAGAACCAACAGTTGACTTTGGTCAACTAGTTGACCAAAAAGTAAACAGCTGCACAAAGTCAACTGTAGATTTTAAACTATGGTTTGCAAATGTAAAATGAATTTGTGTAATAGACTTATAATGTAAGTAAGGTATTGTATGAATATGACATGCAACTGAAGCTAACAAAAATATACCCGAACGCATCGCACGCTCGAACATACAACAGAGTCGCCATCAAACTTTATTTATTCCTAAAGGAAAGGGAAAACTTTGATAAAACTCGGGGGAAAGATAATACTGGGTAAGGAATTCGGTTATGCAAGGGGAATGTATTAGCACCCTTAACATCTGTTGTACTCAACGGGAACCATTTTTATTGTTCTTTACTTTAATGGGTGTTGTATCTAAAGATTACTCGCGGAAGAATGAAGGAAAGGAAAGAAATAGATAGAGTGCTCAGAGAGGATTAGGGCCCTTGTGCCTACGTATCCTTATAGTTCAATAAAGAATTCAAAGCTTCATAGTTCATATAACTAGTGGTAGGAGGTGAAAAGAAGTTATGATAACAAGTATGGTCTGAACCAAAGGATAATATGGTTTGACTCTGAAAAGGGATGAAATCTGAACCCAAGAGTAAAGGTAGCCTGAAGAATTCGCCACTATATGGTACGACCAAAAACAAAGAGAATTAAGTGTTTGGTTCTATAACAAACATATATTGGTTCACAAGCAGACACAAGATCGAGCTCAATGAGATAGTTTATTTGGCTCAAAGCAAGAGTATACCATGTGAAGTGAATGAAGGCAATAGGTTTGAATGAATGCAGTTATTAATGGTCCATGGAGATGAATGAAGTGATAGAGAAAGTAACCAAAGTCAAAGAAATTAAGGATTTGGTAAAAGTGACTGGAGGGTATGGTTCGGAACCAAAGGTAAGGGTGTTATTGGAATCCACAAGAGAAATGATATTTGCAACCTAAGAGTAAAGGTGGTATAGACTAAGATGTGGGGGGTCAGAGGTATCACCACTTTATTGTCATGACTAAAAACAAGGAATTAGGTATTTGGTTCCATATCAAACATCTTGTGGCACAAAGGTGGACAAGTTTCCTAAAATGGTAGATATGGAATTCCAAAGAAATATGATGTTTGGTTCCAAAGAAGGGCAATATGTCACTGGGGTAAATGGTTTATGTTTGAAGGTAGATGATGGGTCATTAAAGACATGGATGGTGCCCTAAGGTGGAAGAAATAATTAGTATTGTGCTTGTCAAGGGTTCAAAGTCGTGTGCCTACGATTCTCATCGTATAATGAGAAAGTGAGAGCATCCGTAGTTCGTAGAACCACGAAAACAAACTGAAGAAATGAATAGGTGTTTGCTTAAGCAACTAGGACTGACAAGACAAACACAACTTCAAGGGTTGACCACAGTGATGAACAATAGAACCGGTATCAAAAGAAAATGGTAGCATGGGAACCCATAAAGGCAAATGAACTTTGAACCGAAGAGTAAACAAACATATTGGCCAAAAAAGAAGGAATAAAGTGTTTGACATCAAGGCAAACATCTCTTGAATCATAAAATGGACTCCGACTATTTTTGTCCTAAAAGGATATGTATGTGCCCAAAGAAAAATGTTGTTTGGTATAAGGCATAATATATCACTATAAGGAACAAACTATTTGAAAGCAAAGAAGAATGGTATATTGGATCCATGAAGGAATATACTCTGAACGAAAGAGTAAAAAGGCATATTGGCCAAAAATAAAGAATAAAGTGTTTGACATCAAGGCAAACATCTCTTGGTTCACAAGGTGGACTCTGACTATTTCGTCCTAAAAGGATGTGCATTGAATCCAAGGAAAATGTATTTGATCTAAAAAAGATGGTATTGATTTATGAATGGATAAATTAATAAATAAGATAGCTCACAGTGAATCTGAATCCCTGTGCCTACATATTCTCACAGTGCAATGAGAAAGTCAGAGATTTTGTAGTTCAGCCTGCTAGGACCAGAACAAAGACAACAAGAGACTGAGGCAAGAGAAATGATATATGATAATAGAATATGAAGAAGACTTGGCAGTCATTTGATATAAATCACATTAAAGTCTATGAAGGTGAATGCTTTGAGTAGCTAGAGCTTACGCCCCGTACACGAAGTCACTCTAGACAAGGATGGGAGAAACTTCATTTTACCATTCTTCATTATTTAAGGGTCATGGCATGTGATATTTATCATGACTAATAAGTGTTAAAGAAGAAACATCCTTGTTGCACTATTGCTTTGTGAAGAGAGACTTGGAAATCATATGATTTGAATTGTGTTAAAGTTTATGAATAAGGGTGAGTACGATGAGCAACTGAGTCATTTGTCCTGTACCCAAAGATATTCAGAACGAGTTAATGGAATTCTCCACTCTCATTCATTCCCTATTTCTTAAGGCTCATGTCACACAATTTTAATCTTGATTGACAAGCTCTTGAAGAAACACCTTTGATATGTCTTGTATAATCCACTATTTGGTTTGTCTGGGATGCCTTGCATGAATGTCTGAACTTAAGGCCTTGAGATCCACATCTTTGCATAAATAGTCTTATCAAATGATCAAGGGACTTTTGATCACTTAAATAGACTGTGGGATTATACATGAATCAAAGGATTTAGTTAATCAAAATTTATTTTGATCAACTTGAATCAAAGGGATTGAATTAAATTGAAAAATTATGTACAACCTAATCTAAAGGTCAATAATGTGCCCATCCTAACTAATGGATCATGCAACATTAAGATGACATTAACAATCTATTTAATATCACATGAATAATCCATTAAAATGATCACTTGTCCTAAATCAAACCCTAACCTAAGGGAGCATGAAATCTAAACTTAAACCATAGGGTTAAAACGGTCAAATCACCTAGGAGAACCATTAGGGAATTAAAATTAGAATTAAAATATAATAAAAAATAATTATTCTAAATATTTATAATTAGAACAATTAGTTCTAATTAAAAATTAATATCCTAATCCTAATTAAATTCTAAAGAATCTAACATGTTACTCCAATTAATCCTAATTAAATTTCTAATCAATCTAATTAACAAACAATTAAGAAAATTAAAACAATTAACTAAAAAAATGAACAAAAACAAATGAAAATAATGGGCTTAAGCAAGGGGTGTGACCCTAAGCCTAGGGTGTCTAAGCAGGAAATGCGTATGGGCCCTGGCTCAAAGGCCCAAACGAAATCAGTGCATAATGGGGGGTATTCTGGCCAAACGCAGGTAGTTGTTCATCAAATTGGCATAAGGCCCACGAGAAGGCCCAAAAATGGAAAACAACATCAGAAATGCACATGGAACAGATAAGGCTAAGGTTAGGCAATGTGAGAGTCAACATGAATCACTAGCATTCAAACAAGTGCATGGGAATGGTTAGTCAATACAATTGGATGGGACTTTTAAATGCACATGGAATAATAGTTATGGGGATTAATGGCTCAACATCAAAACGTGTGAATGGAGAATATAATAAAGAGAAACATAACAAATGAAAAGCCATCATGTTCTCACTATCCCTCAGCCAGTCGTTGTCTCCACCGCGCCAGAGGCTCCCTCGGCTGTAAAGATTTTCCATAAATCCGAAATTCAATCATGAATCCCTCCCTCTCAAAGTCCTCTACACATATCCAATCTCAGTTTTCTCAGATTCCTAACAAATCATACAAATCGAGCTTATCAATGCAAGAACCCTAGCCACAGATTTTGAAATTAAATGCTGGATTGGAGGAATAAAAGTCCCTAAGGTTAGGGATTTGATTCCTTGATTTCTACTCTTCGTTATGGTAACTATAATTATGCCAACTGGTGAAGAAAACATCACTTACCTACCGGAGACTAAGATTGGAGATCGGAGCAGATGTGCGAGCGTTGACGATGAAATCTTCAAGTAAAGACTTGACTTTTTCTTCCCTTCTTTCCTCTGCTTATTCTTCTTTCTTCTTTCTCTGTGGTTGCCATATTCCAGTGTGCAAGCTCGAAATACGTATGATAGTGATTATGATTAGGGATGAGGAGGAGGACGAGCTCAACTATGAGAGCTTCCAACGTTGAAGCTCTATAGTTATGGAAATGAGCGTGTAGTGAAGGTGAGTTCAGAGAGAGATAGGATCAAATTAGGAATCAGAGAGACTTTTGAGAGCTCTGAGATTTTGTGTGTTATGATGAATTGAATGAAGAATCTTTGGATGTGTGTGTGTGATGTTTAATTTATAGAGCTCGAATTCAGTTACGAAATGCTCATGCAATTGCCCTCAAAATCACTCAAAATCAGTAGTTAGTTATAAATGAAATAGTTAGTTGAATTTTCAAATTGAAATAAAGTGTAAAAGAAATGAAGTTTTAGTGAACTGAACTTCTGTTAGTTAGTAAAAATTCGGTTACAATTCGAAACAAATTTCCTGTTAGCTTTTTCGTTTGGATCCAGTTAGTTAGTTATCCCAGTTAGTTGCAGTTAAATAGTGAGTTAGTTAGCTGTGAAACTCGAGTGAGTTAGTTAATGAATCAGTTAATTGGAACCTCTGAGTTAGCTGGTTTATGAATGATAGGCTTTGATAAAATTTTGTTATATGTTCAGTTGGTGAAATGAAACTCAATTTCTGTTAGTGATATGTTGCTATGCGAACTGAATTTTGCTATGCATATGCTGATAAATCATGCCCGTGTAATTGATGGATGCTTGTTAGTAGTATGCCTATGATGCTAAGTAAACTATAATTGGGATGTTGTTTCTGTTATGTAATGTCATGTGCTAGGTCATGTGCTATTAGAAATGTATGGTATGCTTGATTGGTTTTTGCTAGGTTGTGAAGATGATATGCATCCATGTGCATTTGAATGTTTTGTTTCCTGTCACAGCCGAATCTGGAGCAAGAAGTCGGAGCAAGAAGTTGTATGTCATCAAGGCTTGCTCATCCACCTAACTATTGCAGAACCTAATGCTAGGTTAGCAACTCATGTTAAATTGTGGTGCCTGCTATTGAAGTATGGTAATCTGCACTGACCATCATGTTGTAGAATAGCCGAAGGTTAAACTTGCCATGCCTTGCTTGAAATGCTATCCTTGTGAGTATAACTGAAGCATGCTATGAAGATAGCTAGAGTTAGGTTAATAGTTAGAAATAAGGAGTTATGTTTAGGATGGAATGTTAGGTTTATTGTTGTTAACTGAACTGAGTTAGAAAAGGGTTAGTGGATTGTCATGCTATACTTGGAAATTACCTCGAATTGAATTTTATTATGTGATACTTGGTTTCATTTTGGATGCAGGCATACTATAGCATAACTTCATGGTTCAATTCTAACTGGAATTATTCTTGATATTTCACGGTTTATGTATTTTGTGAAGTGATTCTGATTTGTAACTGTATAGCCCTTTGGCATGACATTATCCATTGTTGTGCTAGGTATGATGTAAGCTTGGCATTGATGTTTTAAATCTAACTATGTTCTCTCTACAGCAAGTGATCAAGATTCATGTTTGCTAATTTTCTTTGTCATTCAAGTCTGACTTTGTTTATGCATTGCCTTGGTTTTGTTTGCAGCATGATGCGTCATTGTATACTGTTGTTGCAAGTCAGTTTTGGCAGGGTTCTGCAGCCTATGTACTCATGCTGACATTGCATTGCAGGGAGTTCCATTTTTCTCAGGTTCATGCATGCCATGTTCTGACTTTGGCTCATGCAAGTCATTTGGATAATGTACCATCAAGATTGGATCTTGGACTATCATGTACAGAATGCAAGCATTCAAGGGTCAATGATCAAAGAATGGAGATTATGGATGGAAATAGGATTAGGGTTAGGAAAATGAGGGTTTTGGGGAATTGGGTTAACTTTGGTCAAAGTTGACCAAAAAGTCAATTGTTGACCAAAGTCAACATTTTGTCAGTATTCCCAAATTTTCGTATTATATTCATGTAATGGACACTCTGATTTACGAATGGAAATTGATGTTTTTGACAATAAGATTGCTATTTTGATTAATGTTTGAATTGAAATATGGATGAATCAAAACTTGAATAAACTTTGAATTAAATGATCAAGCCATGGTATGGAAAAGATTGTATAATATCGCAAATGACCTTGAATGAACCATGTTTAAAATGGATTGTATTAACATGGACCAAATAGACAATGATTGGGAATGAACTAGAACTTGAACATGTATGACTTGAATGAACCCCTAATCATGAATTGAATTGACCATGATCACGACTTGGACAAAAGTAAACCAAATACCTCACAAATGAAACATGAAAGAATGACACAAGGACACTTGAATGAATCCAATTGGGCCTTAACAAGGACAAAAAATGGGCCATGACTAAACACCCAGCAATGACAATGGCATGAAGTTGCATTGACCAGATGAAATGGGCCTGCAAGCTATGAACTAGACACTAGGTATGAGGATGACCTAGATGAAAGGCCATGAATAGAAGCTGATAAAGATGGTAGGACCAAAACCTTGACTTCAAACCAATGGACATTGACAAACACAAGATGCGCATATGGGAGCATGAAATCAATGGGATCAAAACCAAGAGACCAACATGAATGGCCATGCACAAAAGTTTATTGAATGAACTCCAACCAAGCAACATAATCAATCACCAATGGAAAGAAGGAAAATCATATGAAATTAGCGTTAAGAGGTCACATAAAGGGCATTAGGACCACATCTCCCCTAATTAGGGTTTCCATGAGGCATACAATTCAATCAAGGTCTTTGCATCAATCAAGATGCTTCACAAGAAAATCTCCAATGTATGAGCCCTCAATTACGGTTTAGGTAGCCAATACAGTACCAAAGAGTATCCACAAGGCCCCATAACCATATCATTAAGAAATTAGGGTTTGAATGCCCTGAGGAGTGTCATGATATGGTTTTCTTGAATCCATGCCTCAAAGACCAAGCAATTAGGGTTTCACTTCCCTTATGATCAAATGAATAACCAAGTCATACCTTAAAGGTTTGACCAACACACAAACCCTAGATTTGCAAGTTATAGAACATTGAATCTATAGTGATCAACTATCAAGTATCAATAAATGAATGATGCACGTGAATGAAATATGAATGTGTGCAGATGAATCTCAAGTCAAGGGTTGAGTGAAAAAAGGTGAAAAGAGGAGGGTAAATTTTAGGGTTGACAGAAACAATGATTTATGTTCAAACACTAGGCAATATGAATGAGTCTGATCAAATGGACTAAAATGCTTAGATGAACTACTACTGAGTGACCTATAATTCCTTAAGAATCTCAATGAATCAAAAACAAGTCAATGACCCAAAAGACCAATGCACTGATACAAGCATGAATCCAAGGACCAATGACCAAGGACTAATGATCAAAACTTATGAGCTTGATCTTGAAAACACCATTTGAATGGATGCAATAATCATGAATCAAAACTTAAGGTCTTGAAATCACCATATGAATGGATGAATGAATAAACCTTGAACCAAATGCAATCCCAAACAAGTGGACATGTAGGTTAGATGAATGAATTTTATGCACAAAGCAAGTTTAATGGTTGATGATGCATGACAAGATGGTCAAGAGTCTCTTACCAATGAGCTAAGGTTTTAGTCAATCCCATGGTCAAAATTCAACTTAAAATGGAACACAAGATGAGGAATCCTTTATTAGGGTTTCATGATGCACATCCCCCACCTAAGGTCTTCAAACTAAGCATGAAGCTCCACAGTTAATCTACCAACACATGGGCCTACAATTAGGGTTTAGATGCATAGATGAAAGCTCATGAGGTTAATGATTGGCAAAGTCAAGAGTTAGGGTTATGAATGCACAGATGAATATTATGTTGTGACCTTGAATCAAGATCCAAGAGGGCATGAAATTAGGGTTTCCCTTATATGATGAGCAATATCATAATCCTCAAGCAAAATCCTAGTTTTTATTATCCACCGACTTTGAGTCTATGATGCTTATTAGCAAGTATTATCATGAGTGAATGATGCATATGAATGAGGCATGAATGAGTACAAATGAATCTTAAGTCATAAGTTAGATGAAAAATGAAAATGGGAGGGAAAATTTTGGGGTATGCCAGTATATACGTCTCATATCTCAAAAGTATTCATATGGTGTCTAATTACTCTTATTTTCAACAGGTTTCTCAACCTAAAACTTTATTGCCAAAATGAAGAATGTGCTAAAAGTTGGTTTTGACTAGATACATGGGTCAGACTCTTAGTCTTTCTAGTATAGCCATTATACTTCTCTTGGTTCATCGGTTACTCTTATTAAGTATGTTCACATCTATGACATTAATTTATCAGTTAAACATTTATACTCTACGATATCATTCTACATTCATCACTTGTATAATCATCTTCCTCTGAATATCATCATTGAGATAACCATCAAAACTCTTAGCTTCAATTTCAATACATCATATGTCTTCGTTTGATCTAATCACATAAGTGGAACCTACACTACTTAAAGTGGTCACACTTGGATCATTTGTAATAAATAAGATTTACATGATCATAGTTCAGAACCTCAACCATGGATTCGATTTGGAAAATCCGCCTTCTGTAAAAGATCAAGTTCCTCTTTTGGCTTGTCAGTCACAACTTTGTTCTTACTCTCTCTTTAATTCATCATCACAACATGATCCCCTTGGCTATATGCTTGACATGTGGCCTAGAAGAGGAGTCATTCATTCATTATGTTCGTGATTGTAGGGATACTATAAACCTTTGGTTGTATCTGGGGTTTAATCATTCAGATTTTTCTTGACTTGAGATGGAAATTCTTGGATCAAAAATGAGAGTCATGGTACCACGAACATCTCTTGGTTCGGGTGGATAACTTTAATACTCGCCTAATTAAAACAAATGAGGTATTCCCTTAAAGAGATTAATGACCCTTGGCGAACGTTGAACATACTGGGGGTGCACATCTTCATGTGCTTGCTTGCCAAGAATTGATTGACTAGATTCTTCACGAGATCTTAATAGCTAGTTATTGACATATGTGATAGGTTCATATACCATCTTAAGATGGTGTCCTTGAAAGTGCTTGAGAGAAGTTTACATTTCAAATAATCTAAAGCTCTGATGATTGTCATTTGTGAGTTGATAGAAGCTACATACACATATGGGTCACTCCTACCATCGAACTTTGTGAGCAATGGCAATTTGAAGTTCTCTGGTACGAGGACTCCCTAAATCTCACTAGAGAAAGGTTAAAGATCCAAGATTTATGTCTCCTTTATGGGCTCAACCTCCTATTAGCTATTGGATGAAGTGGGTGTTATCTTCTGAAGCATGATTGTGACGACGTGAGTCTTTTATAGTAATGCACATTTCTACTATGGCTTCATGGTTGTCATCGAAGCTAATGTCAACTGAAGTGGTGGTTCACCTAATCAAACCATTGGAAATGATGTTTCAAGAGGGTTTCCAAGTGGTTGTTGGTTATGATTGTGGCTTAGGTTAGTTTTATAGGGCCCCACATTAGGAGCCAATTGTACTTGCTAAAAAGTACAATTAAGGGGTAGCCCTGTGTTAGTATGGTTGTCAGTGTTGTTTAGCGTGTTTAGAAAGTGTTTAAGACTAGCTCATATAGAGTGGCGAGAAGCTATGTGTCTGTGTTTTGGGGGAAAATTTGAGATCCCCCTCAGTTCTAAGACTGGGGTATTTATAGAGGCTCATTGGGGTTGGGCTAGAGAGCGGTTATCTCAATTTCGTTACCATAGACGTGAAGAGTAATTGACTTGCCCTTCCTGGGATTATAGATAAGGTGGTTATCCTCATTAACTCCCTCTTTCAATTTATTATAGTGGGACACGTTGATCGGTAAATTAGCAAGTGTACTAATATGCCAAAGTAGTAATTCTGGTAGTTACTAGATTATTGGTCTCAAGGACTGCATTATATTGTAGAGTTCAATTTGGATTTTAGTTAATCAAAAAAGTATTTAGGGGTTTTGAGTTTGTTTTGTTGAAAATGGTAAAATTAAAGCAAATTTAATAGAGTAGAAAGTAAAATGAGAAAATATGCTAGGAAGGAGAGTTTGAACTTTATCTCATTTGATATCCTAAATTGACCTTGTAACAACTTATTTTATCCCTACAGATTACTGGTTCTTGAGGGTATTTATTCATAAGTTCTTGGTGAGTAAACCTTTGAGTATTCAAATCAATTCATATGGCCATAGTCAATTATAGATGAATTAAATCATGTAATTATCAAGAACATAATAGTTTCTATATGGTATCCCTAGTCCTAGGTGATATCTAATATAAAATATTTCAATCAAGTGTTACTATTGAAAGTCCTTCCTAAAAGCTAACCATAAATCATTCTTAATTTTTCAGAAAGAGGAAGCATTAAGCACGAAAAGAAATAAATCACGTAGAAATAAAATATCAGTCATTACAAAGTTCAATTTATAAAATCAAGCTCAATTAATAACAGTGACTCATTCCTAACATTAAGGGATTTAGCTACCCATAATAACAATAATAAAATACATAATAAGAGTGATAAACATTACACGATGGTCACAAAGAAGGAAACTTCAATAAAGGAATCTATTGAATTTGGTGCTTCTCGTTGTTCCTATCGTGTTTGTCTTGCTCCAGATGATCTTTTTCCATCCAAATGCAAGATAGATCAAGAAAAGTAGGTTTCCTCCATTTAAATTCATATTTTGGACTTTTTAGGGTAGGTATGGACATCTAGGACGCATATTGCTAGAGGGTAAAAACATTGAATTAACCTTTGGTATCATCATAAGAGTTGTAGCCCTTGGTGTTAGATTTCATTTTCTATTGGTCCCACGCCAATATGAGTTACAGAGCTTTTGATATGATAAAATACCAAACTTATATCATGATGTAAAACGTGCTGAAAATAGACTTCATGAATCCTTCTGAAAATTTGTCATGTTCCTTTTCTGGCAATTTCTTTGAGTTTCTCCAACCTATAAAACATGTTAATCCTTTCACAAAAGATCATATGACGAACGAAACATTCTTAAACATTGAAATCATCTTATCATATATAAAGTCTATAAAATCATCTAAATTTGATATGCAAGCACTAACAGAGCATCAAATCTACTACTTAAACAATGATAAAAATATAGTAAAATAATGACTAATCACAACCCTAAACTTAGTTTGGTTCTTGTCCTCAAGCAAATTTTTGAAACAATTTTTTTAGCATACCAACTCAAATAAAGTCAATAGTTAAAAGTATTATACCTCTTGGATCCTTTGTGATCTTTTCTTACTATTACCTTGAGCTTCACATGTTTACCAAGGTCGGCTGATCTTCCACGTTCTCACATGATGGTACTGGTTCACCTGGCATCTCTCTATGCATCCTCACAAAATCTCTCAAACTCTTATGTATTTATTCACTCTAAATTCATAGTGTGCAATATTATACCATACTCCCTTCAACCCTATTTATAAGCAAAAGTCTTTTAAATTTGTTGGCCTTAAATATAAACAAATGTCAACAAATCTATGTGCATTTAATGTCTTTATTCCAAAATTATCCATGCATTAATTACTTTATTATTAGTGGATGACAATTTAATTGAGTGTATACTAATAATTGTATTATTTCTCTTGCATGAAATCAAGAAAATTAAATGCATTTAACTATGTTTCATAATAAGCGTCAAATTTGTCTTTTTTATTTATAGATCAGGTTAGAGTAGTATACTTGAATAAATTGTAATCATACAATAAGATGCAATGATACCCATACTTTTTAAAGGTCTTTGAGGTTGTAATGGGGCTAGGGTTCTGGTAGGATATATTTTGATATTAGGTTAAAACTTTGAGTAAGTAGTATTATTCTCATTGACAACGTCTAATTAAAATTTGTGTGGGATATTTCTTTCAACTGAGTTCTCTTTGGCTTCATTGAATTTTTCCAACTTTTTTTTACTTTGTCGTTACTTATTTCTTTTCTAGTTGATTTTCAACTTTTCTTTCACTACATTGTTATTATTTATTCTTCTTCTTTTTAAGTTTGTTGATATTTCAACTCCCTTCTTTTTCTTTTCAAATTTGTACTCATCAGCCTTTTGATCCCTCTATTTATGTGTTTTAACACCCTTCTTTTGGTTCCCCTATTTTGTTGGAATAAAATTGGTTAATATCATATCCCTTGGGTTTTGATGATAACAAAGTATTTAAAGAACAATTGGATATTCTAACATATGTTCAAGTATGCAGGATTATAAGATTGAGAACAAATGAAGAGAAGCTTAAGGATGTTGTATCTGAAGATCAAACTCTGACTCTGATGATCACTTCTGAAGACTCTGACTCTGATCGAAGATCCGGACTCTGAAGAAGTCAACTCTGAAGAAAGTCATCCTCTGGTGACTCATACTTTAAAGCTTCAGAAGCTAAAAAGCATACTCTAAATGGATCAGCCTCTGAAAAGTGATGTCTAAAGAAAGTTAACCTCTGAAGCAAAGTCTCTTCAATTGTGGCAACTCTGAAAAACTTAGAGACCTTTTGATCACATGAAGACTTAAGGAAAAATCTCTTCTTGGTTTTAAGAGCTTCAACAGATAATTCCTCTTGAAGAAATGTGATTTCTTTATGTGTCTAATCAAGTAAAAAGGTTAACCAACCTTTTGGTGAAAGTCTTCAACGTCTCTTTTCTCCCTTTCTATATAAGGAGTTGAAGATCAGAAGAAGGAGACCGATACACGACATCACAAGACTCTCAATATTGTCATTTCAAATAGAAGCTACTCTGTCAAAAAATTTAGACTTAGAACCTCTTAACACTTGTATATTTTAGAAGTTCTTAAGTCTTAGAGTCTTTTTAAGTTGTATTTTATATACACATATGATTATATATCAAATATAGTTGTTACCCAAATCTCTTAATAGTTTATTTTAGAGTCATAAGTATTTTACTTTAGTGCTTGAGCACTTGAAGTATCTTGCTTGTGTGCTTGAGCATTGGAAGCCTCTTACTTGTGTGTTTGAGCAAATGAAGTCTATTGCTTGTATGCTTGAGCATTTGTAATCAATTTAGTTATATTAGAAATCCCTTGGAAGTAAAAGGGGACTTAACTAATCTCAATTTGTGAGAGGAACCGAGATAACTGCTTGTGTCTCTTGCTTTACTTTACTTTCTTCTGAACTATATTTTGCTGTTATCATTTGTTCACCTCTGAGTCAAATTTTGTTGTAGAATCTGATAAAGATGTTCAAGAGTTCAAACTCTGAGTAACTCTAATTCAGACTCTAAACTGAGTGTTTAGAATTTGATTAAGATTAATCAGAAGTTGAAGAAGAAAAATCTTAAAGGAGAAAAATCCAACACAATTCAATCCCACTTCTAATTATGCGATGAACACTTAACAACGACACATAAAAGATTCTGAGAATAAAACTTTTGTTTTATCATGAGTGATTCTGAAACTAAATCATATCACTCTGGTGATGGTGGTCCTAGCCCACAACCTATTCCTCCTGGTAATGTTAATCATGTTATAATACATCTGAAAAGAACAATTATATCGCTAGACTTCCAACATTCAATGGAGATTCTACTGAATTTGAATGGTGGAAAAATAAGATGTACACTCATATCATAGGTCTTGATGATGAATTGTAGGACATTCTTAAATATGACATTGATATTCCTGTGAATGGAATAGGAATGGTAACTGATAGAAAAACTCTCACACATGCTTTAAAGAAGATTTACATAAAACACCACAGAGTGAGAGGCATTCTGGTAGATGATTTTACTCATTTTTAGTACATAAAGATCATTGACAAGTCTACTACCAAAACCATTTTTGAATCTTTATGTGCTACTTATGAAGGAAACCAACAAGTTAAAGAAGCCAAAGCAAATCTTCTGGTTTAACAATATGAGTTGTTCATAATGAAAGAAAATGAAAACATTGAAACCATGTTCTCAAGGTTTAAAGTTCTTGTATCTAGACTTCAAGTCTTGAACAAGAGTTACACCACATGTTATCATGTCAAGAAGATTCTTAGGAGTCGTCCTGTCAGATACAAACTAAAGGTGGCAGCTATTCATGAAGTTAAAGATCTGAACAATATTAGTCTTGAAAGTCTAATCAATAATATCCAAATCCATGAATTAGAACTCAATGGAGATGAAGAACCAATCAAGAAATCAAATTCTATAGCTTTGAAATCTTTTGGGAGTTCTGAGTAAATATTTTCAGACTTGGGAGGAAAAAGAAGCCACTCATATTGAAGCATATGATGAAGATTCAGATGATGATGAAATGGATTTCATCATAAAAAGATTTCAGTATCTTTCTAACAAGAACATGAGGTTCTCTGGCAGAAGATTTGGCTTCAGAGGAACAAGATCCAGAGATAACAAAGATGATCAAAAAGGTTGTTTCAACTGTCAGAAGCCTGATCATTTCATTGCGGTTTTTTAAAACTTCGGAAAGGGAAGATTCTAGGAGAACAACTTCAGGAGAAAGTTCAAGAAAAGTGTCATGGAAACATGGGATGAAGTTGATGATGAAAAATAAGTTAACAAGAATGAATAAGAATATAATCTAGCTTTGGTGGCTTGAATATTCTCATACTCAGAATCAGAAGTTGGTTCTGACTCAGATTAAGAGGATGCATATGAGGTATTCTCTAAAATTTCTAAATTTGATTTAATTACTTTATGTCAAGATCTTAAAAATAGATGTCAGGAGAAATCTAAACATAGGAAAATCATACAAAATCAATATGGTCTTATGAAAGATGAATTAAATATCTCAAAAATAAGATTAAAAAACTAGAAAGAGATCAGATTGCTTTAGTAAAATATATGTCTGGAAAACCTCTTAATGAGTATGATTTGGGTCTTCAAGAGTTTGTCATAACTAGCTTTAACATAACCAAACTTGCATCCATGATCTATGGTGTACGTAGAAGCAAAGGAGAATGTATTGGTTATCATCAAAAAAACTTTTAATAAAAGGACTGAAACCTTAATTAAACCATGAGATCCTTCTTCTTCAACCTCTGCTCAAAAAGGGTTGTACTCTCAGTTTGTGCCTGCTACTAATGCTAAGGTTCTAAAACAATCAGAACTTGTAACTATGGAGTCATAGGTTTTGAAGAAATTAGAACCTGGGACCTCAGGGTCAAAAGATCTAAAGAAATCAAAACCAATTATTCTTAAGTCAAAGGTTATAAAAGAATCAGAACCTGAGACCTCAAAGTCAAAGGTTCTGAAGAAGTTACAAGGTTATGAAAGGTCCAAAACCTAAGGATAAGATTCATTCAAGACAATAACCTTTTAAATCTAAAGTCTTGAATAATCCAAAACCTTATTACAAATCTAAGGATCAAAATAAGAGGAATCCCATTAAAACTAACCTCAAAGGACCCATAAGAGTATGGGTACCAAATAACGAGTCTATCTTTGCTGCATGTATGATGAAAAGGAAGAACAAGCCAACAATCTTAGTTCCATGACAATGGTTGCTTACGACTTATAACAAAAGGAAAGCCTGTGTTCCAAATCCCAACTCAGAAGGAGGAAGAGAATGTGGAATTTGGAAGAAACCAGCAAGGAGAGATAACTGGTACTAGGAAGACTGAAGTTGGTTAATCAGGAGCTGATGCTTCAGATTCTGAACCAATATTTGAATATCATCCAACTAATATAGCCTCTAAGAAGGCTCGTGATGGTTATTAGAAGAGCATTGTTGGAATAAAGTGGTTTATTAAGAATAATCTTATTAGCATATCATAAGCTTCACAAAAAGAGATTTGACAATTGTCCACTTACGTGTCATGAATATGAAACGTCTTATGACACATGGATTTTAACTGTTGGGTAAAAACCCTTTAGATCATGATGATTTATCTTAGAAACTGTGCATATAGCCTCCTTTGTATTTAAGTTTTGTTTTGATCAAAAATTCATTTTCACTCAAAACACATTACTTAATCACACTCACACACTTCTCTCTCTCTCTCTCACTTCCCTCACTTTTATTCTCAAGCTTTCTTTGAAAAATTACCCATTTCAAAAGAAACCCTAAGAACCCTAAGCCCCTTTTACAATGGCATCATCATCTTCTCAACAAGCACCCATGAATGTCAAATCTAGTAGAAGTCTGCATATAAAACCCATAACTATTGATATCAAGAAGGAAGATCTGAAGCTCATTGTGGATTTTGATTCCTTCAACCTGAATGGTTAATCCCTCTAGAGTTTCTTCAGAGAGCAAGAATGGTCTTCATTCTTTGATATGTTGAATGATCTAACTTATCCCCATATGGTCAAGGATTTAGAGGTAAGAGCTAAAGTATATGATGAGTTTGTTGCTTCTATGGAAGAAAATTAGAAGGTGCTGAAAGACAACTCATTGAGAGGGAAGAGTATAAAGGAAATGGGTATGAAAAAGTTTGATGAAGTGGAGATTAGCTCAACTATGATAGGAGTTGATGTCACCATCACACAAAAGATTATTTACAAGCTTCTTGGTGTGTCAAATATATGAAGATTCATTATGAACACCAAGGAAAGCAGTCATGAAGCTGATGTTATCAAAACAAGGTTGTTTGAGCTTTCTGAAGATACATGATCCTCCTCAGACTTTGTAAAGGTTAAGAACATGAAGACTACTCACAAGCTTGTGTTCAAGATCCTCGTTGCCTGTCTAATACCTATAGAAGGTAGCACTGATCAATTTTCTCGGGACCATAGACATTTCATATGATATTTAGTTAATGAAGAGAACATCAATCTCCCTGGTTACATCTTCAATCATCTATGTGAATATATCAAGGATATCAAGAAGCTTAAAAAGAAGAATGTACCCTATGTTAGAAGCTATATGAATTGTTTCATCAGGGCCGTCTAATTGACTATCTGAAATCTTCCTCTGCTCATGATGATCTGGAGGAGATTCATGGGAACATTCTTTCTGCTTCATTTCCGGACAACATGAAGCTTCTGAACAAGAATGAAGTGGTGTTATCAAAAGATCCTCTCAGAGTTAGAAGTGTAAAAATTGACTATCTTAAGAATTATCAGGTAATTACCAAGCATGACAATCCTAGGGTAATTAGGATGTACATTGAGATGGAAAAAGAAGAACTTGTGTGGTTTTGGGATATGAATACTTACCAGAAGAACCTATTGATGCATATAAACCTTTTAAGAAGAGAAAATATGTGGTTTCTGATGCTCAAAAGATTATTCAGAAGCCTACTAAAAAGAAGGTTGTACAACAAAAGGAGATTGAGAATGAGATTGAAGAGGTAGTCTTCTCCACTATCTTAATGGCCACTAAGACAAGAAGTTAATAAAGAATGAGATTAAGTTAAGACATCTTCATCTTCTGTCACATCTGATGCACCTGTGAAGAAGAGGAAGTTAAGAAAGATGATTTTTCCTGCTGAAATTAAAGAGGAAAAGGAAGAAAAGGAAACTGAGATACATTTTATCAGGAGGACAAAGGTTACAGATGTTGGAGCTCATAAGGTTGTAGAATGAGCCATTCAGAAGGGAGTGCAATTGATTGTCTATGCTTTGTTGGATCATGCAAAGGAACTACCTGCAACTTTTGAAGCTCAAATTGGAGAAGTTGTTGCTGATAAGAGGTTTTAAAGACTGCTGAAGTCCAAGCTGCTGAAGCTATAGTTAGGTTAAAGTCTGCTGAGAGTTCCTCTGAAGCTGAAGCTTCTGGTGTACCAGAAGAAGTTGTATCAGAAACTGCTACCAACCTTGCTTTTAAAGCTATTGGTGAATAGGAGCAAGTTTCTCCAGATGCTATGGAGACTGATATGATAGGTAGCAATATGAACTCTATCTTTGAGGATTATTTTTATCATTCCACATTAAACCATATATGACCAACACCCTTACCCAAACTATCACTCAAACCATCTCCAAAACACATTTAATCATCTATTCAAAAATCACAATCTGTGATGGATTCCCCTAACCCAACATATATCATACATATTCTAGAGAATGTTATGAATTTGGTTGATTATGAACATTGTGCTGGTGAAACCATTGATGATCAGAAACAACTGACATACTTTTTCTGACTCTGAACAACCTCCACTTTTAAACACCATGTTTGGACCCTCTCATATATGTTTATAATGGGAAAGCTTCACCATGTTATAACTCAGAGTCATATTCCGATCCTATTGTTGCTCTTGGTCTTAAATATGTACTCTCAAACCTGTTTTTATCAAACCAATCCAAGTTATCCCTCTTCAAATCTTCACCCTACAAAATGACCAAGCATGTTCTGCTGAGACAACTTCTGAATATAATAACTTATCTGTTCAATTTGAAGCTGAACATATAACCCAAGATCAACCAAAACATGTACCTTTACCTAAACCCTAACCTGCAACACAACCTACACCCCAAGCCTCACCTAAACCTACAACCCAACCCTAACCTAAATCTACACCTCAACCAGAACCTAGTCCTATTCAGACTCAATCTTAAGTTCAAGTTACATATGAACCTCAGATTGAAACTGAACAAGTTTCTTTGGACCAACCTCCACCTGAAACCAACCTTCACCAAAATTTTCAAGAAAACCAACCATTTGACTATCATTCCTCTCCAAAAAGAACAAATATTGTGTCAGAACAACAATCTTATCCATTCCCTTAACAACTGACAATCCACAAACAGACATTCAACCTCTTCCACCCTATTTGCAAGCCCAAATGGAAGAATACAAAACTATTTTCTTTGATAGATTGTATAATCTTGTTGCTGAGAGAATATCAACCTCTAACCTGGTAGCTTATGCTACCAAATGGGATTCTCTCGCAACCACTATGGTATCGATTCTTAAGAATCTTAAGTACATCTCCTCGAAGTTTGTTGTTTCTTCCAGTCAGAGGCAATTTTTTTTGGAAGGAAAGCTAGCTTTTGTTGCTGCTAATCAGGAAGCTATGGATACTAAGAAAAGGGACATGAATGATCAGATGAAGGCTATGGATGCCAGACAAGATGTCATGGGTCCTGATTTGAAAGTAGTTATGGAGCTTCTAAAGCAGAAACCTTAGCCACCCCTTATTTTATCTTTTCTGAACTTATGCTATGTTTTTTTATAGTTTAATGGAAACTTTTCTTCAGTGTCTTTTTTGTCCTTTTATTTATCTTTTTATTGATGACAAAAGGGGTAGAGATAAAAAGTATTTAAGCACCTAAATTTGATGATTATTATTTTGCTGCTTAAGTTTTGAAGTTTAATGATATTATGCTTCTTTAAAGGAATTTAATTAACCCGGATAGGACTTAGGGGGGCTTACAAACCTCACCCTTTAGACTATCAGACTCATTGGAAGCTTACAAACCTCAGACCCTGAAGTTAACATGTTAATTAATTAGCAACCATTGTTCCTAAATATTTATGTTTGTCATTATCAAAAAGGGAGAAATTATTGGAACAAAATTTGTTAATACTATATCCCTTGGATGTTTGATGATAACAAATTATTTAAAACACAAAATGGTTATTCTAACATTTGTTCAAGTATGCAGGATTATATGATTGAGAACATATGAAGAGAAACTTGAGGATTATCCATCTAAAGATCAGACTCTGGCTCTGAAAATCACTTCTGAAGACTTTGGCTTTGATGGAAGATCCAGATTATGTAGAAGTCAACTCTAAAGAAATCCAGCCTCAAGTGACTCAGACTCTAAAGCTTCATAAGCCAATGAGCAAACTTTAAAAGGATCGGCCTTTGAAGAGTGAAGTCTGAAGAAAGACAACATCTGAAGCAGAGTCTCTTTAATCGAGGCAGCTCTGACAGACTCAAAGACCTTTTGATCACATGAAGACTTAATGAAAAATCACTTCTTGGTTGTCTGAGCTTCAACGGATAATTTCTCTTGCAGAAAGGTGATTTCTTGATGTGTCTAATCAAGTACAAAGGTTAACCAACCTTTTGGTGAAAGTCTTCAGTGTCTCTTTTCTCCCTCTATATATACGGAGTTGAAGATCGGAAAAACAAGAATAATACACTGCATTACAAGACTCTCAACATTGACATTCAAAGAGAAGTTACTCTGTCAAATTTGCTAGGCTTAAAATCTCTTAACACTTGTATATTTTAAAAGTTCTTAAGTCTTAGAATCTTTCTAAGTTGTATTTTGTCCATACATATAATTGTATATCAAGTGTAGTTGTTACCCAAATCTTTTAAAATTTTATTATAGAGTCATAAGTCTCTTGCTTTAATGCTTAAGCATTTGAAGTCTCTTGCTTCTGTGCTTGAGCATTGAAAGTCTTTTACTTGTGTATTTGAGCAAAGGAAGTCTCTTGCTTGTGTGCTTGAGAATTGGAAGAGTCTTACTTGTATGTTTGAGCAAAGAAAGTCTCTTGCTTGTGTGCTTGAGTATTTGTAATCAGTTTGGTTATATTGGAAGTCCTTTAGAAGTACAAGGGGACTGAACTACTCTTAAGTTGTGAGAGGAACCAGGATAACTGCTCATGTCTCTTGCTTTACTTTACTTGCTTCTGAACTATATTCTGCTGCTATATATCATTTGTTTACCTCTAAGTCAGATTTCGTTGTAGAATTTGATAAAGATATTCAAGAGTTCAGACTCTGGGTGACTCTGATTCAAACTCTGAACTAAGTGTTTAGAATCTAATTAAGATAAACCAAAAGTAAAAAAAGAAAAAACTTAAAGGAGAAAAATTCAACACAATTCAACCACCTTCTTGTGTTTTTCTCACATTCATATTTAAGTGTTTTTAACTTTTTGATTCACCTATTACAAAATGCTTCTTTTTGATCCCTCAACTTTACTTCACTTTGGATTTTATTGGTATCCCTCCACTTTTGCATATGTGACACTAGTGATTAAAATAAAAAATTATTTTTAATGACATGTAATTGATGTCTGGATAATTTATTATTTAATATTTTTATAGAACAAAATTAATATTTTTAATTCATTTTTAGAAATTAATTAATTATGAACAACTTTTATTGAATTTTTTAAGAGATTAATTAATTAAAAAACTTAAAACAATTATATTGGGCCTTGATCCCATTTTCTTTTAACACTGGTCCAATATACAAGAATACAATAGCCCATGTGTTCCTAAAATTTATAAAGAATCATTTTATTTGCAAACAAAACAATATGAGATTTTGTTCACAAACCAAATCCATATGCTAGTATATTCAACTCAATAATTGCATTGCAAGCAAGTATGCATAACATGTGGCATCAAAGAGTATTGTTGTAGTCATCTGTGATGATAGATAACCACGTAGAAACTATCAAGCAAGCAACCATAACATGCATTGGTTGCACTTCATCTTTGTTATATAGCTGCATGAATTTTTTAAATATGATTTGCAGTGTTTTAGGGCAATGGGTTTGCACTTTGCGTTCTTAGTTCTTCTTTTCTATAATGGGTTTGCAATTTTCATTTTTAGGTCTTTCTAGTTAGAATTTAGAAAAATTGTTTCAATATATATATATATATATATATATATATATATATATATATATATATATATATGTGTGTTTGGATTTTCCTCATGAAAAACAAATTTGAAACTAGAGTGATCATTCATAAGTTTATCACTTATGTATTTACACAATTCTCCACTCCAATAAAATTTATTAGAAGTGACAACATAGTTGAATTCCTCGTTACTTTCTTTTACAAATTATTAGAATTCATCCATCAAACATTTTGTGTAAAAACACTTATAAAAAATTATATGGTTGATAGGAAGTATATACACTTATCCAGTGTAATTAGGGTCTTACTTTTTCATTCCCATATACCAAAATGTTTTTTTTATATGTCATACAACATGTTATTTTCCTTATTAATAGAATTTACACTTTTATTTTACACCATAAAAACTCTTTTAAAATGGTATACAAACAATCACATACTTTTCATGATCTCAAAGTGTTTAAAGATGTTTGTTGCCTTTCTACCTTAACTAATGGTAGAGCCAAACATGATCCTAGGATTTGAAAATGATTTTTCTAAGATACAAGTTAGCCGCCAAAGTATCTATTTTCCTTTTTTATTTACATGCTAGAAATATCTTTACTTTTAATAATGTTGTGTTTTAAGAATATATTCTAGACCGGCCAAAGTCTCAAATAATTAAGGCTCAATTCATCTCAAATCCACTACATTTGATCCAAAGTATAAAAACAGTTCACACAAGAAGAGGAAGGTATATTCTCTGATCTCCACTTTCACTACACTCATCTTGAATCTTGAACTAACTTTAAGTGCTAACCATGCATGTTTATCCCACACCACCATAAAGGATATCTGAATCACCGTTCATGATCATCAGTTATCCAATTACATCCATTTATGGTTCCTAAACGAAATAGTAGCAATGCCTACAGGAAGCGACTTATAATTCCTACGATTTCTATGAATTCACATTTATTTTCCAATTTCATCATGTGGACAAAAAACTTCTAGATCTAAATTCTTACGATTTCAGATTCCAATATCCAATTTATCAGTCTGTAACCTCCTCAAGTTATCGAATCGAGTGCATTCAAAACCAAATATGGAGATCTGTCGCATTTGATCCCGGTGTTTATCATTTCAGAGATCATTCGCCAGATTGCTGAAAGAAGAAGAAGAATAAGAAGAAAGGATCCTAGATACATATCTTTGTCGTTCCAAAGGAAAGACTATACAAGAATATCTTTATGAGCCTTAACTAGATATTGAGGAAACAAGTCTCTCAAGGAACATCGTACCCATTTGAACTTCTTCCCGGGTTCGTGGAAGCCAACCACAAGGTCGGATCGCCCATAAGCAGATTGTCATCCACCTACCGACCACTTGAGGTCCACTTGGGAGCAAAGAAAGAGCCGATGGAATCTATCCCGATGATCAAGGATCATTCCACTAGAGCATTCAATAAAAACAAATTCGGGGTCCTAAGGCTTCAATAGTCGTCCTTAAGCTAAAAACTCGGTGAAACTGACCACTCAATGACACGCTAACGATTAGATATAAAGCGGGGTACTTTGACGCCTTGTCCAACCATATGAGATGCCTTAAATAAGATATAGGCACCCCCTTTGTGGCCCTGGGGAAGGAAAATGACCAAAGACTCAAGATGACGTCCGTTCATAATAGAGTCATTTTTGAAGATCTATCTATATAATCATTTCATTTCTTTTTTGTAACGAATTTAATTCATTATTAATATAAATTTATATACATATTACCATTCTTACTCTGTTGTTTTCTTCTTTGTCTCTCTTTCTTCTAGAATTCTCAGGACATGGATAATGAGGATGAAATGCATGGGTGCGTATTTGATACATGATTAATACATTTCTATGATTCTGATATGGTTTAAACGCATTCCATGCCTAATTGCGTATTCAATATAGACTTAAAGCATTTTTGTGATTTTGATATAACTTAAGTGCATTCCTTGCATGATTGTGTATTTGATACACACTTAACGTATTTATGCAATTATGATATGACTTCAACAAATTCCTTGCATGATTGCGTATCCGATACAGACTTAACACATTTCTGCAATTTTGATACGACTCAAATGTAATTCGTGCCTGAATGTGTATCCGATATAGACTTAACGCCTTTCTATGATTATGTTACGACTTAGACGCATCCCTCACGTGACTTCTCATCTAAGGAATGCTACACAAATAAGTATACTATCGAGGCAAACAATGAACAAACGTCACAACCAAAAATGATAATTAACATCATTCAACACTTTAAGTCTCAAATTACAAAAGTATAAAAATTCAAGAGGCATATTTACAACTTTATTTCAATAAAACGCACGATTCCCTCGTAAAGCAAGCAGTCGGGGTTCTCACACCCAAAACAAGTATACTTTCGCAGCCAATAGACATCGACGATCCTACCTAAGCAAACAAGCTTTACTATATAGGATAAAAAATAACAAAAAATGTTGCATATCAATATCAATAAAATGAAGCTAAATGGAAAGGTCCAACCTTAACAATATTCAAATCATTGAAGTAAAACATTTTCATAAATGTTGATAATTGTTATAACTAGGCACAAAACTTGGGAAGCCTTACAAGAAAACAAAATAAATAATACAAGGAAAAATAAAATCAAGTCAAAGCTCCTGGAGTCAAAGTACTAAGATCACCCTTTTAAGTCACCCCGATAATAGACTGAAATGAATTTAATGCCTCTTCCGAAATTATGGCATCAGGGCAGAACTTTCTCACCTATCCCACAACTATGTCACGGATCCAGAGCATAACCTGCATAGTTCACTTAAGGAAATCATGGAGCACCTACTGTCATACCCGAATTTTGTCTGGACTTTTTTCATCTCATCTGAGCATTAACCACGTTTGCATCTAGTGTCCACCTAGGACAATTCATCTCATTTTCGCATTAGTACAAAAATAACCTCCTTATTTTTATTTTTGAACCTTTTCATTTTTTATTTAAAATATCACATGTTTGTTTTTATATTTTCATTATAAGCATTTTGTTTATGAAAATTCAAAAAAAAAATATAAAAAGAATTTTTCATTTTTCGTTATCATATGCATCATCTTATCTCATTTTTGCATTTTTATATTGCTAATAATAAGTCAAAAAAGAAAGTACAAAAGAACTAAAGTAACTTTCATTTTATATCATTCCACCATGCATACATGCTACCATATATCATTTGTTCATTTTTTACATAAGACAAAAAAGTCACAAAAGGAATAGAAGTTTCATTCATTCGTTATACAATTACATAGATCATGCACCATAGCCATATGGTTTGAATCACACGTGAAAAAGAAACCAAAAGAGGATGTTAAGAAATTTCATTACATCATTCATCGTCATGAAGCTTTACAAACATTTTCTCCTACATTCGCATACATCCATGACATCAACAACTCAGTAGCAGAAGAAAGTAGAAGAATAAAAAGTAGAAAGAAATGAGGAGTTAGAAGGGATTGTGAAAGAGGGAAGAAATAAAGATAAAAGAGACGAGAAATCGCCTTCGCCAAAATCTTAGTCGGAGCTCCGGTTTGGTACTCCATGGGCTTTTCTTCGCGTTTTTTTCTTGTTTAACTCAGACATGCTTGATCATCCATTTCGCTTTGCCAATTGCTTTTGTATGCTAGTTAATTGTTTGGATATATGGTTTTAGGGTTCGGATTTGTATGTCTTAGATTTGTATGATTGGGCTGGTTTCTTTTGATTTTGACCTTCAATTCATGTTTAGGAGTTAATTTAGGGTGGGGTATGTGTTTATGAGTTTTGGATTTGAGTTATTTTTTGGGAAACATGGATTTTTGGTTGAAGAACACTCATGAGTGTTCTTGATGTTCTTAGTTTGTTCATCGTTTTTTAGGTGTTTTGATCCGAAATATAAGAAGAATGATATGTATTTTTTGTTTTGAAGAGAGAGATATCTCCTTTGATCCCCTCTTTTGTGCTCTCTCATGCGCCTATTGTGGATAGCCACTTGGCATCCCCTTAGACCTGGGATAGGTTGACTTATATGTTGATCACTACATCAAATAAGATATTTAATAATACTTTTTATGGCCTTTAATAGCGCTTTTGAGGACTATTAAATCTCCCGCAATTATACGTTAGATACCTATGATATCGCTTTTTAAGCGCTATTAAAAGAAAAAACTTTAATAGTGTTTTCTGTTAAATTGTTATCATGGCCTAGTTAGCGCGTTGGCTTAAATGGTCTCAAAATAGGATTTAATAGCATTTTTATAAATAAGAGCTATTAAAGGCCCTATCTTTAATAACGCTTTCCCGAAAAGAGCTATTAAATGCCTTTTTTTTAATACTAGTAACAAAAAGATATTGCTTTTGTAACTCAATATTTTTTTAAAATAACACATCAATTCTTCTCAAAATACAAATATTTACCAATTACAAATATTAATAAAACATAACAAGAAACTATATGATCAATAAATTAGTGTAAATCAGAAATTTACACGAGTCATCTTTCTATGGAGTCTATGAGCACTAACCAGAATAAAATTGATAAATATTTCTAAAGAGGATGATTGTGAGATTTAGAAGGCTTTGACGGGGATGACAATGAGTTGCAATAGTCTTATTTTGTTAGAAAAAGGGTGAGATTTTTTTTAAAGGGGCTGCAATAATTTAGTTCATACAAAAATTATTTTTTTTTAACTCGGTATAGACATGCAGGTAAGCAATATTCTAGGGTGACACTTCGTTAGCGTGTGGTGAAAAAAAACTATTAAGCATATTTTTATTTTTATTTTGTTAACAATATGTAATAGTGTTAGAAGGGAAAATGCTAATATAGGATTCACTCTATAATAGTGTCCGATAATAAAGCATTATTGTAGATCTCTGTATAAAACTTTTAATAACGCTTTACAAAAAAAAGAGTTATTAAATTTATGTTATTATAAGTCAAAATTATAGTAGTGGACCAAGGACTCCTAGTAAGGAATCCCACCTGTACCACACGTGCACTCTCCTTTCTAACCGCTAGATCTAGGTTTGAACGCCTAGTATATTAATCTAGCGCTTTTGGATGAGTCAATTCTTTATGTTGACTCAACACCTTTGAGCCCCTCTGCTTTGAGCTTTGCTTTTTTTTACTTAGTCAAACACGCCAATTACTTCCTCACATTCCTGATAGTGTGAGGGAAAAGCCATTGGGCCTCCGATTTTGGCCGAGGCGCCCTTTTTGGCGCCACACTCCCTTTCTTTTTGTTTTCTGATTTTATTTTTGTTGGTGGGCCAAGCCCACCATGTTCTGCTTATACCTCCATGTTGACATGCATCCCCTTTTTTATTTACTTTTATTATTTGATTATTGGTATTACTTGAGTAATTATTTGATTAATTAATTAATAAGTGAATAATATCAATATTATATACTTCTCAAAATCAAATCTATTTTCAAAACTTAAACCATTTTAAATCATAATCAAAAATATTTTAAAATCATTTTAAAACCAATAATCAATCCAATCACATGATCAACATCAACTTTATTTTCAGAAACTCAATTCAACTCAAACCAAAAAAATTTTCTTAATTAAATTGGATGAAAAATGACTAGTTGGATGTATATACCTCTTTTTCTTGAGTACTTGGATACTTACTATATAGCTTGTCTTTCAATTACTTGTCATCTTTAAAAGACTTTAATTCGATTAAATCTTTGTCACAATAAATTGAATGAAAAAGGACTAGTTGGATATATATCCCTCTTTTCCCCGAGTACTTGTTGTATAGCTTGTCTTTCAAGTACTTGTCATCTTTAAAAGAGTTTAATTTGATTAAATCATTTTCACAATAAATCAGAATAAAAAGGACTAGTTGGATGTATATCCATCTTTTCCCCGAGTACTTAAATATTTGTTGTATAATTTGTCTTTCAAGTAGTTGTCATCTTTAAAAGATTTTATTTTGATTAAATATTTTTCGCAATTAAATAGATGAAAAAGGACTAGTTGGATGTATATCCATCTTTTTCCCGAGTACTTGAATACTTGTTGTATAGTTTGTCTTTCAAATACTCGTCTTCCACATTTTTGACGTCTTTCTAGTGTTAGGGCAATGGGTTTGCACTTTGCGTTCTTAGTTCTTCTTTTTTGGAATGGGTTTGCAATTTTCATTTTTAGATCTTCCTAGCTAGAATTTCAAAAAATTATCTCAATATACACTAGTGCAAAAAGGATATTTAACACCTTCTTTTTGGAAATTTAACACCGGTTTTAATCCGGACCAGTATTGTAAATAGAAATTTCACATCGGCTAAAAAAAAGGTATGGTAAGTAACCATTCCACACCAGGTATTAAACAGGTATACAAATCTTGATTTTACATTTCAAATGTACATTTAATACTCATTATGAGAAATAAAACAGGCGTTAAATGTTGACAATCACTCCCAATTTTAAGAGAATCTGGTATTAAATGTTGATATTTAATTCCAATTTAATATGTTTTAACATAGTTACATTCAACACCTAATTTATGTAGATAACCGGTGTTAAGTATATGTTTTTTTAATATATATATTTTTTACCCGTATTTTAGCAATTTGTACCAAATATATCCAAAAATTCTTATTTTAAATTAAATTTATTTCATTACAAAAACCAACATGTCAATATATTTCATTATCAAAACCAACATTTTAATATAGTTCACTGCATGTGCAGTTTGAACATAACAACACTACAAATCAAACTCGCACATATTCAACAAAACAAAATAAACATTAAATATGAAAGAAACTGCAAAACACAACATTTTCAAATTTTCATTAAATTCTCTTATTCAACTTGTTCTTCACATTCTTGCTCTTCTTCTTTGATTTATACAACTCCTTCAAATAGTCCATAGCTTCCATAGATTTCAGCTCTGAGTTCATAATGCTCTCATCTTCATTTTCAATTTTTACTCTAATGTCTTCATCCCATATGAGCAAATCACACGTCTCATCACTCCTCTAAAAGGGACATCTCTAAAAAAGTCATCCTTTATTTGGTCTTTTCTTGCATTGATGCGAAACCATCCGGCCATGACACCCACAAAAAATTTCCAACTTGAGATTTTATAAAAGAAGAAGGCATGGAAACGCCTTTGGTTGAGTTTGTCTTCAAGAATACATTGAAAAGATTCAGAAGCAAATATGAGGATGACAAAAACGAAGGAAACGTGATTGGGGAAGATGAAGGAAATGAGACTGAGGAAGAAGGGAAGACAAAATCAGGTTAGGGTTGGAGAAAATGTCATTTATTTCATGTGTTAGGGTATTTTATTCAATATTTTTCATGTTGTCACTCAATTAAACAAAAGAAAATCAAATTTTTAATCCACGTGTACTACCAGGTCATACTCCGTTAGAGACATTTAACATCAAAGACCAATTGTGTGGACGGAATTTTTTGAAAGGACCATTCTTTAAAGGAAATATTTAGGACTAAAAATAAAATTGACAATAGTTATGAGAACCAAAATTATATTTGACCCTAATTGTTTTAAGAATATGTAGGATAATGCTATGGAGAGTGAGTTACTTAGTAAAGAAAGATCTGCAGCATCCCGACATTAAGTGTCAGAAAGACATTACTAGATCAAATTTCACAACAAAGATCTACAACATCTCAACATTAAGTGTGGAAAGACATTATTAAGGCAAACTTCACAATAGTATACTACTCCCTCCGGTCTCATATGTAAACAAAACAAAAAAAAAAAATTGGAGTCTCAAATATAAGCAAAAATTAATTACAATGGTTACAATTAAATATACCATTCCAATTTTACCCTCAAATTTAGTTTTTCAATATTCATGTTTATTCCTATAATAACTCCACTTTTTACACTTCCAAAAAAGCACTTATTCTGAAACGTTGCATTTGTTATCATTGGCTTTTGAAAAGTCATATCCTATTATAAATGGTGCAGTATCATCTTGTACAAAACTCCATGAGTCTTGTTCTTCCTTTTTTTTATACTCTAAAAATGGCAAACCCACATCATTTAGCTAATGAGTTTCCATCTTTTGATTTAGGTATCGAAGACAATAAAGTTCCTGAAACAATTCAAACTCCAACAAATGAAAGTGCAGAAAATATCACTCCAAAGAATGAAAGTGAAAATGCTCTAACTCCAACAAATGAAAACACCATTGTTGAATACTTAGATATGGATGAGTTTGATCTGAACAAATTACCAGCATTGAACTTCTACAGGAAATTTTAGTAAGAGTAAGTGGAATATATAACCACTAAATGACTAACCATTAAATGGTATTAATAAAAATTGACTAACCATTAAATGGTTATAATAAAAATATTAATTTATTTCTAAATTAATAAATAAGGGTAAATATGGAAAAAATGTATATTTTCCATTACTTAAATGAATATATAGCCACTTTCTTAAAGGGTGAGCTTTTTTTTTTTTTTGCTTACATATGAGACCGGAGGGAGTACATGATATTTCAAACTTACTGAAATGGATCTCTAGAATATTTTGGATTTGGATATACATATCCAAACTAAATCTTGGCAAAATAAGGTGGTATGTGTATAAATGTATCCGAAAATACATCTTCAAAATTTAAAAGGGCAAATTCAAATTTTTAACGGATTCATCCTCACTCCATGGAATGGATAGAGTAATGTCTTAAAAAATTAGATTGATTTTCAAATTGGCCTAGTTATGGTTAAACCTGAAAAAACTGAGCTATGGATCCTAATCCGAGAAAAACCATATCCAAAAAAACCGACGGCTGAACCAGACAGAACTAGCCCAGTATTTTTCGTTAGGGCAGTTTGGGGTTTTGGACCCGAATCAGTCCGATACAATGTTCACCCCTACTTCCCACTACATGATCCAACTCCTTACAGAAAATCAAATCGATAGGATAACTCATTTACTTGACCAACAACAGGCCTGACATCAGTAACTTTGTTCAACAAGCCTGACATCAGTAATTGTGTTCAACAATTAATTCAGTACATGAGTTCCTCTGCCACCCCCACACATCAAAACGCTGCAATCAGTGTACATAGATATCTCAAAACTGCACAAGTTCTTGGCATTTTTCTTCCTTATTTTTCACCAGTCCAATCAAAAGTTTTTGTGACTGACGGAGCGAACAAAATAAAGCACTTATTCAACAGGGCGCTGTAATCAATCATACAGAAAAAAGACGGACAAATTAGAAATTTATTAAATTTCAGTCTGAATTATAAATAAAATGATTTCATTTGTGTATGAACTATTAATCATACTAAATAGATATTTCTAAATATATTTTATAAACTAACCTATAAACATGATTAGAATCATGTGTAGAAAATGAAAATTTTCGCTGAATCGAAAACTATTCTATAGCTTCTTTTTTTTGTCTGGTTCTAGACCACCTACCGCATATTTTTCCCTGAATGAAATATTTTTTACTTTTTTCTGCCAGCCATATAAAAAGGAAAAACAGGGCAGTGCTATTATCATATTAAATGCATCCACGCGACATGTAAAACAAATTATAGTGGTATGAACTGTCAAGTATAAATAAATGTTTGATTGTAAATACAAGGCTCATCAAAGTTCTATGGACATTTCAACCAAATAAAGAGGAGAAAAGAAGTCTAACAAATAAGAAATCCAAACTCCTACCACTTTCCTTGCATATAATCGCTAATTTGGGAGTAGGACAGTACAATGCATAAGGCTACATCAATGGCATTCCTGTAGGAGTTCCATCCATCAGCTCCATGGACGACCGCTGCCAAAACTCTTCCCACGGTCTCGGAAGCCCCCTATTGATCATAGAAAAAAATAAAAACAAGCAACTTATTTATGAATCAAAAGTGGATATAACAAATAAGAAACAAATTCTACAAATGATGCATGCTGTGAAAATTGAACAAGCCTCCCACCCCAGCCTTCTCAAACTGAGCATATGCCGCAGGCATGCTTCCAGCGACAAACTATTCTCTCATCAATCATTTTGGCAAACTCCCACTAGAGTCTGCCCCTAGGCAAGTGGCACGAAAATATAATTCTACTAAACAAGTCAGGCCAAGACACCAAAAGACACAATGACTGCCATTAGGTTAGGATCTATGTCATTCAAGCAAAATCATCGCATCACATTCTTCGACCAAAAATAATTGAGGACAGGCGGTTGGGCCAATATAAGTATGTATATACTAGCCAAAGTTAATTAACAAACCTGAAGGCGGAGGAGGTGCGCCACGCCCCATTGCTGCCAGCTCAGAACTCACTCTCTGTCCAGCTTCCTCAAGTATGCTTATAAGTTCCTTTGCAAATCTGGCATTAGCAGCTGTAAAGAATGTGTATGCAGTGCCTTTCGCACCAGCTCTCCCAGTCCTTCCAATTCGATGAACATAATCTTCTAGTGATCCCGGGAAGTCATAATTTATGACGTATTTCACATCCTTCACATCTGTCAGTAATAGTCAAATAAACGAAAAATCAATATACACGCAGCAATTGGTGTAAATTACAAAGTGACACTTCCTCAGTAGTGCAACAAAGCAAAAACAATTCTAATAGACACTTGGATTCTTTTTAGATGCAAAGATTACTTTGATAAAGGACCTAATTCAATGGCTTTGAGCCATAACAATTAGCAAATGTCAAATAGAAGTTGAAGTCATCAGTCAGAATAACAGACATTGGCTATTTAAGTCACTTTGTATAGTTCAAACCGTTTAATACATATATGACATTGACCAGCAATAGAAGGAAATTATAAATTAAGAAACTTCATCCATCAGAGAAAATTGTCGATATGAAGTAATGTATAAGATGGAAGGAACCAAGCCATTAATTTAATGAAGAATTATCCATTCCAACATAAAATGCTGACTATTTCCAAAACAAAGTCCAAGAACTACTTCAATTTCCTACACTGAATCAGAATATCATTTAAACAATTAATCACTAATTCTGTACCTAAACCACGAGCTGCAACATCTGTTGCGGTCATTATAGGACTCTTTCCAGATTTAAACTCTGAAAGCACCCAATCTCTTTCTGCTTGACTTTTGTCTCCATGAATTGAAAGTGCTGGCCAACCATCCATGCGAAGCTGCCTAGTAATCTGATCACATCCTTTTTTAGTATCCATGAATATCAATATTCGACTTCCATCCATGATGTCCTCCAACAACTTCACCAATCTGAAATAACATTATTCTATTAAGCCATTCTACATGACAAGCTATTCAAGTTAGGGATTGAAAATAATGTAGATCATATCCTACTTATCATATTTTTGCTTTTCAGGAACAATGTCAACATATTGCTTTATAGCATGGTTAGCTTTTAAATCTTCAGAACCTATAATTACCTGCACAATTGTTACAGAAATTGTCAATTCAACCTCCAATATGAATACAAGATTCTAACAAATACAATACCGTACATAAACAAACATACACCCAAGATTGTCAAATTCGAGAGGCTATGCAAAGTGCAAACTCATTAAGTATCCATAGACTCACAAGTCAACATAAAAAAAATCTTCTAAAATATAAAATAGCATTCAAGCATAATATATTACCATTACATTAATGGATATTCTACATCCCAGCTACATAATGAAGCAAACCATAATAAAAGAAAGAATGAAAATACAAGTTATAATCATACATATAAAACCAACTCATGAGTCATAAGTTAATAAAATGTGCAAGGATGGGCTTTGAAGAGCCAGAGGAAGATGATTTCATCTATCGAATATTGACTTTCACGGTCGTGTTGGGATGGCTCTAATTGCTTGCTGCTAGAAAGGGATGGCTGTGACAGTACTTTGCTCGTGTAGGGATAGTGATGAGACTTGAGAATCATAGAAATTGGGAGACTGAATTTGCACCTTAAAAGAAGACACGGCCGCTCTGGAAGATTTTAAAGGCTTATTCAGTGTATCCGTGGAGCCGCTAAATTTGCATTGAACTCATGATTATGTCTGAGTTTTGAACAAATCCACATTAATCAGCTAAAGTTTAATAAGGTAAAGAGAATCTGCTGGATTTTCCTACCTAAATATGAAGGCTATTACAAGTTTACAAGTCAAAATTCAGGAGTTTGACAGCTGTGATTTAGTAAAGGATAATAATAATAATAATAATAATAATAACAATAATAGTAATAATAATAATAATTCAGAACATTTGATTTCAACATATGAATGATACCATAAAAGACAATGTAACAAGACTCAACAAGAATACATCTTACTTTGTATGGATTGTAAAGGAACTGCCTTGCCAATTGTTCAACCTCCTTTGGCCAAGTAGCACTCCAATACAAAGTTTGACGGTCTGGACGAATCTACATAAATAACAGTAATGATAATCAATTAAACACAAGATAATCTGAAGCCTCGGCAATATGTCAATGCTAATTCAAGTCAGCCTGATTGGCATGAACTTAGATGATGAGCTTATCTAAGTAAATTATAAGGGTCTTCTATTCGGAAAGAGGTACAGACATAGACTAGTGCCTCGTGAAAGATTTAATACAATTTGTGCTTTTATCTAAACACCACCAGTTGCTATCAATTTGGTCTACAGGGTTGACCTCAATCCTGAACTATAAAAAATCATATCATTTCAGCTTTATTGGGTCTCATATAATTTCTTTCTGGTGCTTCCTTTCCGTGATTTTCAGCCACTGGTTGTTTTCAAAGAGTGGTTTTTATTTAACGTCTTACGGGATTAGCATCCTATATTGTACTGATGCCATGCAACATTTTTCAAATATTATAGATTTATTTTCTCAGAGGATACTTTATCCTTCTTTAGTTAAAAGTTATGATCTTTCTACCAAATTAAAAAATTCCATGTAAATGATATTCAGGTATCTACATGTTTTAATAAAATTAAAAGTTAGGAGAACATGTATTATACCTATATCCTTTTCCGTATCATTAAAGATACACAGCATTGCAAAATGAAACTCAACATAAAATAGCAAGATTGATGAGCTTGGTGAAGCATCAAGGAAAGCAACTTGACTATGCCAAATACTACCAAATAGCATTTCCTAAGGTTTTACTATTTTAGAATATTAATCAGATATAAAAATTGGCACCTGAGAGACAATTTTCCGTATCTGGGGATCAAACCCCATGTCCAGCATCCTATCAGCTTCATCCAATACCAGGTATGTGACCCTTCGCAAGTTAGTATGATTTGACTCGAGCATATCAATTAACCTTCCCGGAGTGGCAATTACAATTTCAACACCTAGCCCCAAAAAATAACAGAAGCGTGATCAAATACAAGATCACAGAAAAACAAGTTATGTATCACATGCCATGACTTTACAATACTAACTTCACCGCATACCTTTCTGTAGATCACGCACTTGAGGCCCCTTAGGAACCCCACCGTAAATGCATGTGCTCTTAATCCTAGATGATGCACCAAATTTAGTAGCCTCTTGTTGTATTTGAACGGCAAGTTCACGTGTAGGAGCCAAAACTAACACAATAGGTCCATCCCCAGGATCTGAAAAACATTGTTAATTTATTATGAAACGGTTATACAATTAAACAAAGAAGGCATGGACAAACAAAGGCAGCACCTCTAATAGTGTTTACATCTCAGCTGTGGTGCCTCCTTATCTTCTTACCTAGAATTGGCTGAGCATTAACATGCACTATGGCCGGCAACAAATAAGCAAGTGTCTTTCCTGATCCTGTCTCTGCAATTCCTATTAGATCACGTCCCTTCAAAGCCATTGGCCAACCTTGGGACTGAATGGGTGTAGGCTCAACAAAACCAGCTTTTTTAACTTCTTCCAGTACATATTCTGGATTAAATTAAATCAAAGTCGTAAAATTAGTAGAGTATTACCACAATAATCTATAAGTACCAATCTTCTCATATAGCAACTATTGTATCACGGAATTTTTAAAACTCACTATCATTCTGCAATACGATATTTAGAACACTATGTTACCGAACATAGGTTACATGGGAGATATAGTACTGTAGATAGCGGAATTTGAAAAAACCACTACTGTCAACTATCATCCTTAAACAACACTCCAAAGTCCATAGACTATAAAAGTACAAACTATTTTCTATTCTTTCCAAGTCCCATAAGTTTTACCCCTCTCCTCAAACCAAAACCTACGAAGCATGACACCCCCATCACGACACTCCACGGCGACCTCAGTACTAATTTGGAAAAATGAATAAATTAAACGTAATCACAAGTGTCGGTGTTGGTCAACATGATCACGCCTTTTTTCAAAGGTGTCGGTGCTTCATAGACAAAAACCAAATACGGAGTAAACGGCATTTGAATTGTTCCCCCATTGGCAAACTATACATATATTAACAATAGCAAAATATCATCATCTTAAACAAAACTAGCACTTAATTTGAATCTAATCCAATCAGATGAAATAAAATTGAACTGTAGAGTGTCATTCTTTCATCTATGTTAATACAAATTGTAAGCATGAATGACAATAAATGATGTACCTGGAAAAGCAGCATCAGAAAAGGATTTAACAGGTTTAGGAACATCTTTGCCTTCAACAGTAATTTCGCGGCGAAGACGATACTCATTAACTTCAGCCTCGGTCATTGCCCTAACAGAAGGCGATTCATTGTAGAAATTTTTCTCAAAATGAGGTAACCCATCCAAATTAATTTTCTTAGGAGAACCAGAGCCACCGTCATCGTAGTCTCTTCTACTCGAAGGCGCAGCAGCAGAAGCTCCTCCACCACCTAACCCCGAGTCACTGAGAAAAACAATAATGAAGGTAAAACAAGTATAAACAATTGAAGAGAAAGATAAACCCTAGAAAGTGGAATTGGAGTTATTACCTTCTTCGGTCACGGTAGGAAGTGGGGTCGGAGGAACGGCTATCGTAGCGGCTCATGATCTATCTCGCGCGGTTGTGGAACCAATATCCGAAAGTGAGTGTGAGACTGGAAGTGAAGTAGGAGTAACGAACTTGTTCTATGCTCCTTCACTGTGTGGTGTGGTTAGGGTTTGGCTAAAGCTACCGTGTTGATGTATTGTCTATTACTCCAGTTGTTGCCACACGCGCCGCTGCATTCACGACCAGAGCTGGTTTGTCCGAGTTTAATCTATGGAGTATGGACTCGTTGGGTTGGTTCCTTCTACTGTTTTTTTTTTCTTCTTCTTTCTTTGATAAACATTATTATGGTTTGGTTGTTTTGCAATGATAAATAAATAAATATTAATAATAAAATGATACTCTAATATCAATTTCCATGTTTAAAAAAATTATATAAAAAGAAAATTAAAAATACTCTAAGGTGTGATGGGTTCTGCACAAAAATTAAAAATAGAAAAATAGATAAATGAATAGAAAAATAGATAAATGAATAAATGAATAGAAAAATAGAGTGAATTAAATAGTAAATTTTATTATAAAAAACTTTTTAGTTTTAAAAGCTATAAATCATAGTTTCATTTATAATCAATTTTAAAAGAATAAACAATTACACTTGAGAGGAATTAAGCATGTCAAAATCAATTCTCCATATCCATAATCAATCTACGTGTTGCAACTCTTTCTTCTAAATCAATCAAAAGAGGTGGACTTTTTCCTCCCAATTTTTCTCTCTTCTCTTTTTCTCTTAGACCATTCAAAAGAAATGGACATTTTTCTCTCAACTTCTCTCTCTTCTCCTTTTCTCTTAAACCAATCATATCCTAAGAATCCTAAGAGTCAAATTGCATATTTATTCCTTTATTTATGATTGTTAATGGGACGGAGCACGGTAATGACAACTGTGTTTCTCTGTCTTTAATCATATTCACCCTCTAACATGTTTTTTCGCGAAGGCTAAAAGTTGGATGAAAGTGAGACAAGTTAGAAAGTTAAAGGTATTTTATAAAAGCAAATTTGTTTAGTGAATCTCATTCTGCTTTAGTTATTTATAATCGCATTAATGACCTCAATGATGAGCTTGTGATTTTACAGGTTGTGTAGGTCATAAAAGTATATGTGATTTTAATGAAGACAAAAGAGCAAAGGTAATGATAAGCATTATCAGTATAAAATATATAAGTTATCAAAAAGTAAAGTTGGTCAAGTTTCTTTGGACCTTGTTTTGCAGGTGATATGTTTTTAACAAGGACATCTACTTTTGATGATAACAACTTATGTATTGTAATAAGTCAAGCATGAACGATTAAGCGGATAAATATGCAAACTTTATCATTAGATTTTGATGGACTTGAATATCCAATGATGTCAATCAATTGAATGCAACTAAAGTTTTGTCTCAAGTTACTCAAGCATGTGTCAACAAAAGAGAAAATATTTGACAAAGACTTGAAGTACTTAGGTTCCTCCTAGATTTAGTAGTGAGTGAACAATTGTTAAATAAAAGAGCTTTATCGTAAAATTGCAACGCTAAAACATACACACACACACTAAATTATTTTCAAAATGCTTTACCAAAAAAAAATATTTTGAAAAATATCTGAAAGTCATGTCAAATGAATTAGGAGTAGCCAAAATAGCTATAGGAGGATTTTTTACTTCTATAATCGATTAGAACATTTGTTAATCGATTAGAAACGCGCAAACTTAAGGCCCTAACTATTTTAAAAGTGGTTTAATTCTGTGAAACGGCTAGATATCTTAAACTTCCTTTTTTAGAACTGATGACACTTTATCATTGCATATTTTCGATCGAAGAAACGGATCAAAATAAGTTAAAAAGGAGCAAAAAGTGAAGAATAAAGATCAAAGAAAGTTGCAAAAATGACTAAGTATAGATAAATATGGACTTAGTGAAAATCGTGTGAAAGGAGAGCAAAAATATGCAGCTACTGGAATGATCACGCAGGTCATCGCGCGCGTGATTTAAAAGTAAAGTCAGCATTGTGCGTGCAATGCAGGGTATAACGCGCATGATGATCTTTTTTTGGGCTTTTTCTGACGCGTTCGGATCCATTCTAAATGCTTTAAAAGGAGGGATTTGGTAATTTTTCAAGGGTTCTAAATTTTACATGTGAATGAAGGGTTTACAGCACTAGAAGGAATACTTGGATAGCATTTAAAGTCATTGCATGCCAATTCTTCAAGGGATTTCTCATGTAACCTTCTTATTTGTATTTGGTATTGTGATTTGCATTATGAGTAGCCAATTCTCTTTATGTTAGGTTATGTTTGATGAGCTTGTTTTAATATTGTTGGGACACATGTTTGATTTGCTATTGCATGAATAATTTGAATTATAGTTCTATTCAATTGTACCTTATTCTTAATGCTTTTTATGTGAGATACTCTTTTAATCTGAATCTGAGCACATAGGGAATACTGATCATTAGTCTATGTGTTGGACTTAGGGCAATTGTTGTGCTTACGCTGGTGTACTAGGGATAGGAAACTCCGAGTAGTGGCTTAGGAATTAACATTTTATTGCATTGCCTAATCTTACGTACGCTGATGGACTAGGGATAGAAAATCTGAGTATATGTTAATGAGTTATACACCAAGGGATTATGTATAGTGGTTTTACTAATTCGTCGTGGAATTATAGGGACGATATCATTCATGTAATACATCAAACATCAACAATAGAGAAAAATGGGATTCTATACACAACTCGGTCGTTTTCGTATTATTGTTAGAACACTTTATTTTATTTTCACAATTAAATCTCGATATTATCAGTACAATTGCCGAAAAGTCATCAAGAACTTATAAATGATTATTTTGACCATTTAATTGAATATGAAGAGGCTTTAATCGATTAGATTGCCTTAAAACGCATTAAATTAAAATTCATTTTTAGGTCAACCTCTAACTTATAAATAGAGACTTCATTTCTCATTTCAAATCATCGAGAATCGTGTTTTGACACTTTCATCTCCCACACTCTCTCTCTCTAAACTTGTTTTTAACTTTCTCTTAATAATGTTTTAGCCTAAGTGCTTTTGTGAGAAAAAATCTTTTATGAGTGAGGATACTTTTATAATTCCTAAAAGGGTGGAATTGTAAATTCATCAAGAGAAACTTTTGTCTAGTTTAGGTTGGAGATCAATCCATGTTATTTGGGTCAGAAGCTAAACCCGTAAAAAGCTTTGGTTTGAGATTATGTGATTCAGTCCTAGTTTAGGTTAGAGATCAGTCCATGTTAAAATCTCATATGTTCTTGGTAAGATTGGTATTTAAAACCAAGATAGGTTAAAGCTCAACCCAGTATTAAAAGCTTCACATGTTAGAGATTAACTCAATGTTAAAATCTCACAAGTTATTGGTCATCCCGTGTAAAACCAAGGTTTTGGAACTTGAAGACTAACCGCTCTAAGGTCCGTGTTTGTGGAAATATGACTAACCGCTCCAGTCAACCATTGGGAAGGAAGAGTGGTCACTTCACTCCTAAGTTTCATCTGAATAAAAGAAGCAAATACCCACATATATCGTCTTATATTATTTGGTTGAAGATCAGTCATCATTTCCTTGTAAAAGGGGGTTCATGAGTTTTTCCTACTAAAAGCTCTCAGCATTTACTAGAAACAACATAATAAGAGAATCAAAACACATACAATATAATAAAATCCAACATGCATTCATCACAATCAAATCAGAAAGTAAACGTAATGTGCACGTGTTAAATTCACGCAACACGAGAACGCGGATTGAGTTCTAGTAACGCGAGGACGTGTAATACAAAGTTACCATCATAAAATTTAAGTATGATTTAAATGTAATGAACTCGAAATGTTGTATGCCAACACGACTTAAACGACAAACTGCTAGCACGAAGCACTATCATCGCAATAAAATCTAACGCAACAAATTGTACCATAATGGAAGGTAACATCTTGTGAAAAAATACAAAGTAGCAGAAGCATATGCTAATTAACATTATGTCGAACTACTAACAACGTATACAGATCTGAATTAAAATGCAACGACAACAGAATTGAAATGGCGCACTTACACAAAATAAAAACCAGCCAGCAAACTGCTAACACAAAACGCACTCATCGCAATCGAAATAAAATACATGTAATGCAATGATGTCAAACATATCAAGTTAAACACACGTAATATGCTCGGATCTGATTTCGATGCGATAACAAACAATAATGCGTATACTGAATATTTACATTATTATATCAAAATAAAATTCAGCAAAGTCACGACATACAAATCATGTTGATCATGTGGATTGATCTGATTTCAACACAAGATGAAAAACAAATAGCAGCACACATTATCCCAGATTATTTACATCAATACATAGTGTTTACATGAACAAAATAAATCTATTAGAGGCTATAACACAAAAGTACACACGCAATCAACATACGAATTTAAATACACGATAAGCAGTAGGTACACGAAAATAACATATAAACTTTTATTTGAACACTACCAAATGCCGAGTTATGACAATAAATCTGCTACTGATAGTGGCTTGGTATGTTGTGTCATCGACTTTGTTGTTAGTGCAGTGTGATGAGTTATCAGAGTTGTGAATGGAGCAAACCAGAGTTGGTGTTATGTTTGTTTTGTCGCCGGAAATGAATGAAGTTGGTTGAAGATCAGAGTGAAAGATGTGAGGTCGTTTGCTTGATGGAGTTGTGGTGCACCAGAGTTATGGTTAGAACATTGAAGAGGAATGATGGTGCACTAAAATAGTCTACACAAATATAATTTAGCAAAATAGACAATCGTGAATCAAATTTTGCGGTTAAAGATACCCAGATGAAAAGGCTCAAACTGTTCAAAATGCAAACGCACGCGGATATGAAAAAAATTAAACGAGAGAGCCAAACTGACCTACGTGAAACGTGGTTCAGTGAAATAGATAGTTGCAGACCTGAACTTGAAATTTTTTGCCCGTTAATTTTATGTGTGATTGAAAATCAATTCAATCACTCTATCTATAAAACTGGAATTTTATTATGGTTGATTTTTTAGGAATTAGGCCTAAAGAAATGCATGTCATGATATCCAGATGATGCAAATGTCATATGAATGAATCAATTTATTGATCTAGGGGTAAAATTAGGGTATGACAGTGCTCCTTCAGTGATGGCGGCGATATATGGTGTTTTCCCTTTTCTAGTCTCTCCCTTTTAATTGTTGGGACCAGATTCAAAAACCTTTGTAGAAGATTTGGTCTTTGGAGACTCTTCCCGGTCCCACTTACCGCCCTTGATATACTCAGATAGACGACCTTTCTTGATTAAATCCTGAATTGCATCCTCGAGCTAAATGCAATCGGCATTGTTATGGCCATGTCCTATATGGAAGCGACATAACTTTTATTTATCTATTAGGGTAGACCCACACACGATATTAGGCAGTCAAATTCCTGCTTTTTGAACTTGACGTTAGCATATTCTCGGTAGATTTTCGCTCGAGAAGTGTTCGGAGGTGTATACCTTTCATACCGATCGTACATTCCTTTATCAACATCTTATTTTCACCTATGGGATTCCTTTCTCAATGGATATTCAGAGCCAACATCGGTAGGGGAGTTCAAATTATCAAAGCGAGTGTTCAACTTCTCCTCCAATGTGATATATTATTGAACTAAGTTTAACATCTCTTAAGTTGGTATCCCCTTTTTCTTCCCCAACCTGGTGCAGAAGGAGGCCATTCTCCAAGATCCAACATTGGAAGGACTTTTTGGTTCCTTCCACTTCTATTGCAACTTAAGTGAATCGATCGATGTATGATCCTAGGCTCTTCTTCGCTCCTTGCGTTATGATAATCAAGGTGACTACAATGACCAATTATCTTTTCTAGACTCTTCTTCGCTCCTTGCATGATGACAATCAAGGTGACTTCAAAAATTAATCCATGATTTGATGCATCTATCGATAAGACCGTTGAACCACAGTTTGGTCGGTCAAACTAGTGTCAATGCCATTAATTTACTTTGGAGGCATTGTTGGTGATGTAGTAATTTAGTCGATCGTTTACAAACTGCATGTGTTTGTTGAGATCTTCTTTCCTATTATATTCCCTTAATTTGGGAGGCTTTTGCATGGATTTAGGGATCTTTCTTTCCAAGATCTGAGCACACGTAGGATGTTTAGGTTGTTTCTGGCTCGATTGATGTTTATAACGATCCAGGGAATGAGCATAACTAGATCGGTCTCCACTTAGACTCAGGGGAGTAGAATTATAAATACCTCGATCAATGTTTAGGTTGTTCTTAACTTTCATTTCTTCTTTCATTGTAAACAACTATGGATGTTCTAAACAATTTCTTCTCGGGTCAGTGTCTGACACTAAATTTGTTCGAGGCTGAACATTTATTCCATTTCTTTGGAGTTTGTTTCTATACAATAATGTAAATGTCGTTGATCAAATCATTCACGCCCTGGGATTCAAGATTGGCCTTAAGAATTATGAAACCGTGTGAAATAGCAGGTCGTTCCATAGGATTTGGAGTTGGAATCTGAAGCGACGACATTAGGATTGTTCTTGATCTCGATAGAGGATGGAATATATTTCATTGATAGAGAATATCGATACCGATGTTTGTTTCCCCAGGAGGAGGAGTTGTACTCTGTTGACTGGTGGTTGGTGGTGTTACACCTAAAGTTGATAGATTATCTTCGTGCATGGTGTCAGAACGAGTAACTCTTGATCTAACTATTTTAATGAATCGGTAAAGTTTAGAAGCACTAAAAATCAGAGATCTGAAGGATTAGTATGTTCATATTGGCGTCAAATTTGATTTAATTAAAAGCAACTAAATTTCCTCTTTGATTCATTAAATCATGTATTATGAGGTTGAAGTGAACTTTATACTGGAAAATTAAGTGTGGAGATAGAGAATCATATGGTACATGGGAATCATGAGCCAATTCCCATAGACAGTGCCACTATTTCATTCTAGAACCATATATGTGAAGAGTTCCAGAAGTTGCGACGTAGGAAAACTTCAAATACAACGAAGCAGAGGTGTATCTACAAGGTTAACACTCTAATACTCAAGTTAGTATGTGAATCATGAGAGAGTTTTCAAATTGTGTTTGAAACTTGTTACTGAAATAGAGTCATTCCATTTATATAGGGAAGAAGAATAACTACATCACCATCATTTAGGCGTGGAATGCGGAGGACCGTTGGATATGCTTGAGGCATGAATACCCTATAGTTGAGTACACAATACTCTAGTGGTCAAGAGAATATTCTAGAAGTCAATCAAGTGTGTTGCAACAAGATTTTCTCATGCCTTTAAAAGGTTTTGATGATAACGAAATATTTAAAGAACAGTAGAATTTACTAATGGTTATTCTAGTATGTAGGATCAAAAGATGTTAACCTTTATATGAATCAAGTTAATCACTTAGAAGACCCATTAAAGAGAAGTAAGGTTGTTTTGAATTTGAAGAATCATAATCAAAGCCTTCATACTCTGAAGAGTCGACTCAAGCTTTTCAGATGACCAACCTTATTCAAAGATCAACAAGGTTCTGAAGACTGGAGCAATTTGAAGCAAGCAAACTCTGTCATAAGGAATGACTCTACAACTTCTGAACAAGCGTTATCAATAGTTTTGAATATTTTACTTTAAAGGATTATTGTCTATATCAAGTCTACAACTCTGAAAGTGTTCATCCAGATTATTTCGTATCAAGACTCTGATATAAGGCAAGTTCAAAACCTGTGAACTCAAGACTCTGAAGCCTAATTCCAACTAGGTTTTAAAGACATACTTCAACTTATGATCATGCTTTAACTAATTCTATAAAAAGCCTTCGATTCATGAAGTTAAGTATAAAGATAATAATGACTCATTTCAAGCTTCAACAAACGTCTACAAGAAGTCTCCGGTCTGAAGTTATCTAATAAAGATCATGTGACAATGGTACATTGATTTATGTTAAGTCAAGATAAAGTAATGTTGTCATGATATGATATCTTTAACTATTCTGAACTCTACTATGCTCCTCTCAACGTCTTTATGCTAGCTGAGTTTAAAGTACACTCATGTGCTCTAGCTAAAGACCTTCAACGACTACTTGTACCATTGGTAGTTTTAATCTTCAATGGATTTATTCTCAAGATCTATTTAAGAAGAAGATTGAAAACATTCAAATGTATGTCTTTAACCAAGAATGAATGGGGTTGAAGAATACGTGACTTTGTTCACAAAGAAGTGATACCAGTTCATAGTATGAGTTAAGAGAGAGAGTGTGTGTGCATTTATACATAAAACACAGATAAAAGAAACACACACTAAATGGAAAATATAACCACAAAGGTTAAGTGTGTGAGAGTAAAGTGGAAATGATCAAGAAGATCATCATAACAGAATGGCATAACAAAGAAAGAAATTTTTGCTTGAAGAGAAGAAGCTTGAAGACTTCAATCTTCCATACTTAGGAGAAATCAACTTATATTATGCTCAATAATGTATAACCTTTGTGTACCTGCTTAACTTAGAAGCACACACATAAATACAAGGTTAATACCATACTCTTTTGTTAAAAGAATCTAAAGACTCTAGCCGTTATGCTCAAAGTAAGTCTCTTTATGTTAGATTGAGCAAAGAAGTCTCTTGCTGGGTGCTTGAGCAAAAAAGTATCTTTCTGAGTAGATTGAGCATTGAAGTCTCATGCTTGCGGGCATAGCAAAAATCTCTTTCAAGGATTGATTAAGCATTGAAGTCTTATGCTTACGGGAAGAGCAGAAAGTCCTGAATAGGTTGTTCATGCATTAAGGTATCATGCTCGAGGGCAGAGTAGAAGTCTTTTTCTATGGGATTGAGCAGGAAGTCCTGAATGGGTAGTTCAGGCAAGGAAGTATCTTGCTTAAGGGCTTTAGTAGAAGTCTCTTTTTATATTGATTGAGTAAATTGTAATCTAAATGATTATAGTGAAAAATTCTTGTGCTGCAAGGGGACTGGACTACTCTCGGTTTGAAAGGAACCATGATATATTATGTGTCTATCTGTTTACTTTTGCATTTATATTCCGCTTTGCAACAAAATCTGAAGTCAGACTCTGATCTGATTTAGACTTTTACTTGGATCAGAATCTGAGCTTGACATCTCAGGTTCTGAATAGGTTTCCATATACACAATTCAACCCCCTTTCTTATGTATATTCTTCTCACTTTCAAAGTGCATAGTTAGTAGGTATGGATCTGGGGTATTCCGCCTTAAGGTAGCCATGCCGGATCTCAAAAAATATGACCTCGCAAGCGCACCACACACTTACAGATGACTAACAAAGTCACCACTAAATTTTATTTATTCCTAAGGAAATGGAAAATAATGATAAAACCCAAAGGGGAAGAAAAATGATAAGATGACCATCACAACAAAATATGGGTTCGGGAGTTGGTTATGCGAGGGGAAGGTGTTAAGACCTTAGTCATGCCTCATAGGCATGATTATTAAGTTTGATCTCACTAGAGGAGACACTAAGTCCCTCAGGTGAGAGTTTGATTAGCATGGGGAGTCTAAGTCCCTTAGGCACAGTAATATGCATTCTGACAGATGAGACATTAATTCCTTCAAGAGATACATTTGACCTCTTGGGTGGGACTTCCATCAAGTTGTTAGTCAAGACTTGTGATCAAGTGTCTCAGACTGGATATTAATCATGCCTCTTACGCGTGAATTTTAAGTCTGATCCCACACGAGGAGACACTAAGTTCCTTAGGTGAGAGTTTGATTATCCTTGGGAGTCCAAATCCTTTAATCATAATAATATGTAGTCTAGATGATGAGACATTAAGTCCTTTAGGTGAGACGTTTGACCTCTCGGGCAGGACTTCCATCAAGCCCTCAAGCAAGACTTGTGATCAAGTCTCTCATAATAGATATTGGTTGTACCTCTTAGGCATGATTCTTGAGTATGATCCCGCCCGAGGATACGCCCGTTCTAAAGGTGATAAAATACACAAGAATGGGAGGGGGTTGAATTATGTATGCCCAAAAACCGATTTCAGTTACGAACCAACAAGTTCATGTTCTGAACAAAGTTCAGACTCTGATATCAGAAGTAAACACAACATCAAAAATAAAATTTTCAGAAGTAAATGCAAGCAACACATAAAGATTTTCCTAGTTCCTTTCCTCAACTGAGAGTAGTTCAATCCTCTTGCCTCAATAAGAGCTTTTCACTATAACCAACCAAGTTGCAATTTTATCAAGCACACTTGCAAGATACTTTAATGCTCAATCAACCTAGAAAGAGACTTCTGCTAAAGTCCTCAGACAAGATATTTCCTTGCTCAATACACCTAGAGAGAGACTTCTGCTCAAGTTAGCAAATAAGATACTTATTTGCACAATCAACCTAGAAAGAGACTTCCTTGCTCAAGCACGTAGGCAAAAGACTTCCTATACTTTAAACAAAAATTTAGTAGAAAAGATAATTACTATGCTTTGATACATAATAAGAAGTATAATAGTTGTGCAACAATCACAAAGGTTTTACAACCTCTTAAGATTTCTATGATAGACTAAGATAATAAATCTTAAGATCTTTAGGCAATAACAATTATAAGAAATAACAACTTTGAGTTATGCTTGATATCTTTCAAAATGCGTTATGATGTTGTAACCTTCCTTTGAGTCTTCAACTTCCTTTTATAGAGATTAAAGAAGAGTCGTTTGAGGGTTTGAACATAACGAGAAAACTTAGTGAAGAAGTATTACAAGGGAGACATTAGAGACTAGCATTTGGCTTGAAGATATGTCCATTGAATATTAGCATTACTCTCAGAATCTTTCGAAGTACTAGGTACCTATCAAAAGGTAGAACAGACTGAAGATGTCACATATCTATTTCTTGAGCATTGCAAAATGAAACCCTAGTTGACTTTGTTTAGAAATCTAGGTCTTTTAAAAGACAAGACTGAGTTTGGTACAATGTATGGAACATACACCCTTCAACCTTTCAGGGTCTGAGCTGTCATCAGAAGCTAATTTTGAGACCAAAGTCTGGACCTTTAGAGTCAGATGCCTTCAAATGCAGATAAACCACTTCAAATTATAATCAATCATAATTAGGCAAACATTGCTTCTTCACATATGCTAATAATCAAGATTAGTTATATGCTTGTGATCCTGCTCACTTGAACAACTATTAGCAAACCCTAGTGTTCTTTAAATATATTGTTATCATCAAAACCTTTTAAGGGCATAAACAAATCTTATTTCAACTGTCTCCCAATTTTTGATGATGACAAACAAATGTATTTAAGAACAATGGTTATTGACAATCTTAACAGAGTCTGATATCAGGGTATGAGGTTTGTAAGCTCCCCCTGCATATGACAATCCTTAGGTTGAGGTTTGTATGCTCTACCTTAGTCCTTTTCTATGTTAATTTTATCTTTTAATTTAATTAACATATTCTAACATCAGGGTTTTTGGTTTGTAAGCTCCCCCTGAATTTGATATACATTAGGTTGAGGTTTATAAGCTCCTTCTTTAGTATGATAGTTCTTAGGTTGAGGTTTGTAAGCTCCTCATAAGTCCCATCTATGTTAATTAAATCTCTCATTTTGATATAAAAATGTTTAGAAGAAATTAATATAGAAATAATTGAAAAATTAGGGTTCAAGATTAATTAAAAGCATTAAAAAGTACTTTTAACATTCTTAAATATTCCCATAATTTTCTCCCCCTTTTGTCATCAACAAAAATATAATAAATATATATATTGATGATTGATAAGCATTTGAAACACATTTTTCAAGATGGTCAAAGGTAGACAGCGACAGCATGAATTCCAAGAAACAGTAAGTTCAGATGCACAAGACTCAAAGACATCATCTTCAAGATAAAAGAGGTGTTAACTAAAAATCCCTATAAAAATAGATGCAAAGCTAACACCAAATCACACAGTTCACAAGAATTTGTAAAAAGAAGACATTTAAAGTAGATAAGCAGGATTTTGAAAAAGAAATCCGCATTGTGATGAGAAAAGATGCTCGGGAAGAGAAAAATAAGAAAAATAAGGCTGAGGAACTAGCAAGAACTCAGAGAACCACACCAGTAGGTGAGCAAAGCACATCTAGTTGAGTGACTGAGAAGATCAAGAATCCACCAGGTAATGAGGAATGGGATGAAGAACATATGACTTTTCTGGAGACTTACAAGGGAACATAAGACCAACAAGGTAATGTTTAGGAATTGTTCTTGTAATGTCTTATTAATAAAGTTGCTATTTATTTTCCAATTGTCATCCACGACCTTTGTTTTCTTTCAAAATATGATTTATGCTTAAGAATCAGTCAGTATAAAACCAAGAAAGATTAAATCAGAAAAAACAAATAAGGAACTTTTCATTAAAAAATAAGCTACGTAGATAAAACATAAAATAAATAAAACATCTAAGAAGAATAAGATCCATCCATAGAAACCACCTTGACCTTAAACGGGTCAATAGCTCTTAAAGCTTCTGTAAGCTTCAACTTATCTCCCTAGACTTTTAATTTAACCTCAGTCATAGTTAACTCAACTCCTTGTTAAGTGAAGAGTTCAGAAAGAACCCTTCCATAAGGAGTGAACCATGACTTTCCCTCTTTAAAGAAAGTGAGAGTCATATTCAAGTAAGTAAACATAACTCGAGGGAGGTTAATCTTCAGATATGAGTTGAGAAGTAACATAAAAGCTTGTTCAATAATATCCAAAGAAATTTGATTCTTGTTCTTTGGTAAGAAGTTTGAGATCAGCCAATGATACCAGACTAATGCCTTTAAATTGAGACTAGAAACTTTGGATAGGTCGGAGAGATCATCAAAGATAAGACAAGGAGACAAATAAGATTCCCAAAAGAGCATATCTAGAACCACACCCTCATCTTCATAGTTTATTGCATTAGCAATAGTTGTGGGAGTGATGGTGATAGGGACATCAAATACAACTGAAAGAATAGAGGATTCTAGATTTAGATCCTGCATGAAAGCATTTACCTAAAAACCCTTGATCAGGTTAGGGTAAGTAGGACCACAAAGCATATAAAATATTATCCCAATCATTTTGGGAGACAATGCTTCAAAGATCAAAGCCAAAAGCCATCATTTCTTCAACATTAACTAGCCCTTCAATGGTTATATTCAATTGGTTTTCCATACCAATGTTATATCTAGAAGCCATCTTAGACAGAGAAAGATATGAGAAATAAAGATGCAAATAAACAAGAGAATTACTTACAGATATAGACAAATATTTGTCAATTTTTTGAAGACAATTGTCTTTACTTTAAGACCACTCAAAGAATATCTTTAGAAAAAAAAATAATAAACACATATAAACAAGTAAGAAAACACGACATGATGATAGAAGGGTAATATTACAGAAATCAAGAAGTTGCACATCATTACCCAACAGTCTTTACACTGACAACTATTGTCCAAGATAATTATCGGTTATTTGAGTGCAATCTAAATCAAATATTCCACCTTCGAAGACTCAGAGTCTGATGGTTTTCAGAAGCCATTTTTCATCAGAGGCAGTTTTTTAGACTCTTATTAAAGTTACTTCTGGTCGACATCAGACTTTGATACTCTTATTAGATACAAGTATTATTCCTCAATATAGACCATGTTCAGATTCTTTTTTATGAAATCAAATATTTCAATAGGTAAGGGTTTTGTAAATATGTCAGCCCATTGATGATCAGTATCAATAAATTTAATATCTATAACTCCATTTTGAACATAGTCTCTTATGAAGTGATGTTTAATCCCAATATGCTTGGTTCTGGAGTGTTTAACTGGAATCTTTTTTAAATAGACAACAATAGTATTATCATAGAAGATATGGATATTGTTTCCACAAATATGATAATCCTCTAATTGATATTTCATCTAGATGAGTCGTGTGCAACACTTAGTAGCAAATATGTATTTTGCTTATGTTGTAGAGAGAGCAATAATTGTCTGTTTCTTGCTAGCCCGGGATATTAGGTTTTCACCTATGAATTTATAGTTTACACTAGTGGACTTTCTTTCAATTATATCCCTAACATGGTCAGCATCTAAAATCCAATTTGCTTATAATCCAGGGATTTCTTATAGACAACTCCCAGATTTGTTGTTCCTTTCAAATACCTAAAGATTATCTTAATTGCAGTTAAATGGGTTTCTATAGGATCTGATTGGAACCTTGCATACAAACATACGTTGGATAAAATATCAGGCCTATAAGCAGTTAAGTAAAATAAAGAACCAATCATACCTCTGAAAATCTTTTGATCTACTTTAGAGTTGTTTTCCTCCTTGTTTAGGTTACATATATGATGCATAGGAGTTGCCATAATCTTGCAGTATTCAAGATTAAATTTCTTCAGAAGCTCCTTTGTATATTTGGACTGATGAACATAAGTCCCATCTTTGCCTTAATTGATTTGGATTCCTAGGAAAATTTCCAGCTCTCCCATCATGCTCATCTCGAATCCAGCCTGCATAGCCTTAGATAATTATTTATATAAATAAGCATTAGTGGAACCAAAAAGTTTGTCATCAACATAATTTTGAATAATTAAGATTTGCTTACTTAGAGTCTTTCTGAACAATGTAGTATCAACATGCCCCTTATCAAAACCATTTTTCAACAAGAAATTTTGTAGCCTCTCATACCAAGCTCTAGGAGCTTGTTTGAGTCCATAAAGTGATTTCTTTAGTTTAAACACATAATATGGGTGGATTGAATCCTCAAACCCAGAGGGTTGTTTAACATACATTTCTTTAGAAATAACTTCATTTAGAAAGGCACTCATAACGTACATTTGATAAAGAATAATATTATGATTGATAATATAAGAGAGAAGAATTATGATTGCCTCTAACCTTACAATAAGAGCAAAGGTTTCATAGAATTCTATACATTCCTGCTGACTGTAGACTTTAGCTACCAGTCGAGCCTTATTTCGTTACCACTTCTCCTAGTTATTTAGCTTATTTCTGAACAACCACTTTGTTCCAATAATATTTTTCTGATCTGGTCTTTGGACCATATCCCAAACATCATTCTTCTGGAACCAATTCAGCTTTTCTTGCATGGCCATAATCCATCCATCATCATTTGATAAAGCCTCATTTATACAAGTTTGCTCAATTAGAGAAAAATAAACCCTAACATGCATGTATCATCTTTGAGAGTAAATATAGTTTTCAATGGATCATCCTTATTTCCAATGATTAAATCTTATGGACGCGAGTCTTTATATTTGAAGGACTTATTGGGTTGTGCAGACAATTTTGAACCATCTTGGGATTCTCCTGATTCCTCCACTTATGTAAGAGCTTCAGACAAATGATTAACTTTTGGTTCAACAACTTATGAACATATGACTACTAAGATTCTAATTTATGAAGATTCAGCCTCTGAATGTTCTCCAGTAACTTGAAAATCTACAACACTTTCAACAAGATCTGACGTATCTTGGTCAGGCCATTTGTCATCAAATTTTAAATGTATAGACTCTTCGACCATATTGGTTTTAGAGTTATACAATGTGTATGCTTTAGAATGCTCAGAGTATCCTAAAAAGACGCCCTTTTGAGCATTAACATCAAATATCTTTAGATAAACTTTGATGTTTAGAATGTAACAGGTACATCCAAACTTATGAAAGTAAGATATGCTTGACTTTCTTCCTTTGAACAATTCATATGCTATTTTGTTCATAATTCGTCGGATATAGATTATATTCTGAACATAACAAGAAGTATTGACAAGTCATAAATATTTCAGAAGATAATTATTATGAATCCTGGTTCTAGCCATTTCTTGTAGTGGTATGTTCTTTCTTTCTACAACCTCATTTTGTTATGGAGTTCTAGGAGAAGATAACTCATGGATAATTCCATATTTATCATAAAAGATCTAAAGAGGCTCGTTTTTAAATTCAACACCATGATCACTTCTAATATTTAGAATTTTTAGTTCCTTTTCAGATTTTACTTATGTGTAGAATATGTTGAATACTTTATATGATTCATCTTTGGATATGAAAAATTTAACCCAAGTCCATTTGTTGTAGTCATCAATAATGACCAATCCATACTTCTTCCCATTTATTGAAGCAGTCCCAATAAGACCAAATAAAATCAATGTAAAGTAGTTATAAGGGTCTAGATGTTGAGACAATGTTTTTATATTTGAAAGAGGTTTTTTTAATCTCTCCTATTTAACACACTCCACAAAGAGCATCTGAGTGATAATCAAGATCTAGCAGTCCATTAACAAGATTTATCTTGTTGAGTTTGGAAATCATCCTCTAGTTAGTATGACCTAATATTTTGTGCCACACCAATTTTTCATCACTCACTGACATGAGGCAAATAACCTTTTGGTCACTCAATTTGGAAAGATTAATTTTATACACATTTCCCTTCCTCTTTCCCTTGAACACAATGGATTTGTCAGACTCATTGATGACAGAACAAAAGTTCTTATCAAACACCACTTTATAACCATTGTCGCAAAATTGACTTATGCTCAGAAGGTTGTGTTTAAGTCTACTTACCAGCTAAACATTATTTATAGAGATAAAAGAGTTACCAATAATACTCATTCCAATAATCTTCCCTCTTTGTTCTTCTCCAAATCCCACACCACCTTCCTCCTTCAGAGCCAGGGTTTGGAACATAATCTTTTCTCCTGTCATATGATGTGAGCAGGCATTATCCAAGTACCAATATTGTTTCGTGGTTTTTCCCATTAGGCATATTTGTAGAAAAAACAGTTTGAGATTTAGGTACCCATACTCCTATGGGTCCTTTCTTGTTAGTTCTTATAGGTTTTAGTTTATTTTGAGCCTTATTTTGATATGAGGGTCTATACTCATTCTAGACTTTTTATTTATAAACTTTTTGTCTAGAACGAGTATTGATATCTGCACTCTTTATAACCTTAGGTCAATAGGTCTTAGGTTCTACTTTCTTTAGAACCTTAGACTTAGAATTTTCAGGTTCTGGATTTTTCAGAACCTTTTATTTTTGAATGTTAGGTTCTGAATGTTTTACTACCTTAGATTTTGACATCTTAGTTATTGGTTTGTTCAGAACCTTTGATTCAATCATATTGGGTTCTGATTTGTTCAGACTTTTACCTTTGTCAGAAGCAGGCATAAAACAAGTTTTTAGACCTGTTTGAGCATTGCTTGAAGGAGAAGCATCTCAGTTTTTTTATGAGTTTAGCCTTATTCTCATTATAACCCAAATATTTTCCTTTACTCTTGCTTACCCCATATATTATGGAAGCAAGTCTGGTTATTTCAATTCTTGTCATGATAAAGTCTTGAAGAGCTATGTCATGCTCATTCAAGTTTTTATCAGATAATTTATTTACTAGAGTAATGTGATCTTTCTCCAAAGTTTCAACTTTATTTTGAGAACTTTTCAGTTTTTATTTTAGAAGATCACATTCCTTTTACAATGTTTTGATGAGTCTTGCTTTATCTTGACAGCAAATTATGAGGTCTTGAATGAAAGATATTAAATCAGAACGAGATAAGTTAGAGAATACCTCGTCTTCTTCATCTAAATCTAAATCTAAGGTTGATTCATATTCTGTATCGGAGGGTGTCATGGTCATAAGATCCAGGTTAACTTCTCCCTCGTGTTCGTTAGATTCATCCTTGTTGTTAAGTTCATCCCATGTTGTCATTAAACTTGTCTTGAGTTTGTTCCTAAAGATATCATTTTGAAAGCCTTCTTTATTTGATCTTTCTTTTAGAAGGTTAGAACAATCAACTCTGAAGTGACCAAGCTTTTTACGGTTGAAGTAATTCTTCTGGTCATCAGTATTGTCTTTAGAACTAGACCACCTGAAGCCATTGATTTTACCATAGAATCTTTTGTTCTTTCTAGGCAGTTGTTAGAATCTTTTGGTGATAAAAGACATTTCCTCTTCACCAGAGTCACCAATAGAAGCTTATTCATCATAAACTTCTTATGATTTCCAGACTTTAGAGGATCTAACAGTTTCACATCTGGCTCGTCTCAGTTCAGTTCCATTTCATGGCTCTGAAGGTTGCTTATCAGACTTGCCAGACTCAACTTATTCAGATCTTTAGCTTCTGAAATAACTATGACCTTAGGTCTGAATATAGCTGGAAGACTTCTTATGATCTTCTTTACATGATCAATAGTAGTGTAACTTTTGCTCAGGATCTGAAGGCCGGATACAAGAGTTTGAAACATGGAAAACATGGTTTCAATGTTCTCATCATCCTTCATCCTAAACAACCCATAGTGTTGAACAAGAATATTTGCTTTGGCCTTTTTCACATGTTGCCTTCATATATGGAACACAATAATTCAAATGTAGTTTTGTTGTAGACTTATCAATGAATTTTATGTATTTTGAGTGAGGTATATCCTCAATCAGAATAAATCTTACTCTGTAATGTTTTCTATACACTTTCTTTTAAGACGGTGTAATATCTTTTCTATCTTTAACCATCCCAACACCATTAACAACCAATTCAATGCCATCTTCAAGTATGTCATATAACTCATCATCAAGGCCAATGATGTAAGTATACATTTTGCTCTTCCACCATTCAAACTGGGTGGAATCACCATTGAATGAATGTGGTTTAGTAGAATAATAAGTTTTTTCAGTAGCACTATAGTCATAAGAAACAGAAACACAAGACATGATAGAGCATGTGTATTTATCTCAAGATCGACTATTGCACCATGATTAAGCATATACCATGCTTTGATGCCAACTGAAGGTGGGAAAAATACACAATAAAGGGGGGTTAAATTGTGTATGCTCAAAAATTAATTTCACTTCTGAACCAGTAAGTTCATATTCTGAACAAAGTTCAAACTCTGATATCGGAAGTAAACACAACAACATAAATAAAATGCTCAGAATTAAATGCAAGCAACACACAAAGATTATCCTGGTCCCTTTCCTCAACTGTGAGGGGTGCATTCCCATCACCTCAACAAGAGTTTTTCACTATAACCAAATATGTTACAAATTGCTCAAACACACTTGCAAGAGACTTAAATGCTCAATCAACCTATAAAGAGACTTTTTCTAAAATCCACAAATAAGAGACTTAATTGCTTAATCAACCTAGAAAGAGACTTCTTTTCTCAAGCACGCAGGTATAAGACCCCAATTTTGACCCTAAGATCCCTCATGCTATCTCATCATATGCATTGGCATTGGGATCACATATTGACATCCTCCTTACCCCTAATTCATTGTCCTTGCATTGGGAGAGGTCACCAAACACATTTGATTGTATCATACTTTGTTTTTCATTATTTACTAACCAAAATACCAAAAATATGTCCATGTATAGTTTGTTGCTTTTGTAGGTAGTATGTGAGTTCACCCATGCTCCATCAAGCTCATATTCAGGGTTTAAGACCCTCAATGCAAGGAGAACAATCAAGATATGCTTTAAATTGACTATAGACATCATTTATGGATCCCTTTGATCTTCATTTATCATTTGATCAAGAATTCATCAAGAGTTCGAAGCTTGTTTGTCTTTGAAGCCCTAATTCATTTGGGTATCTTGTGTGAATTCCTCAACAAGCTTCTTCAACATTCGATCAAATATTTCAAGGGATACTTAATATTACATCATCTTACACATATATGGTCCTCCATGAGTCCCAAAGATCAAGAGAATGTTAAGTTAGCAAGTTGGTTCATGGTGGTTGACCAGAGGAAGTCAACTCGTCAAAACTGGGGTTCCCTAGACCCTATCTCCTATAATTTTTATCATATGAAAATGATACAAAGATAAAAGTTACTCATAATGACATTCCAAAAAACTTTAATGTTTAAGTAACGAGCTAGTTTTTCTTGGAAAGTCATTTTTTATGGTGAAAGATTATAGATCATTTTGTCTGAACCCTGGTTAGGAGGTTAACTTCCAAGGACCATAACTTGCTCAATTTTTATTATAATAAATCCATTAAAGTTTCATGATCAAATTCAAGATATCCTTTTTAACTTTTATGTTTGTAAGAAGTTCAAATTCAACTTGAAAATGCATGTTCCAAGAGGAAACATTATAGGTCATTTTGGGTCATTACCATTGAGCAAGTGATTTTCCTCAACTTCTAAAATGCATAACGCCTTCATGCCAAATCCAAATGAGGTCAAATTTGTGACCAAATTAAATTGGTTTGAAAGAGTTAGAACTTTGATGAATGAACTTTTTACATTGGAAGCCCATAGCAAAAGTTATTAAAGATGGAAGAAGTGAACATTTGACTTGGTACTTGGAAAATTTTCAAACATGTATGATTTTCCAAACTTCCACCTCAAACTTCATCATGATCCATGTTTTAAATGGAAAAGTGTTCAAAATGAAAGTTGTTCCCCTTGATCTCACCTTTCAAAAAAGTCCAAGATCACCTCATTTTTCCAAAGAATAAAGGACTTGCACGTGGGTTCTTTTCAAGGGACCAATTGGATGATTTTCACCTTCACATTTCAAACTTAAATGCATGGCCACATGACATGATTTCATCATGATTCTCAAGCAATTTTGGACCAGAATACATCACTTGATGGTCCTATCACACGCCTATACAAGCATGCAATGAAAAATGCTAAATTTGGTAAAATTTGGAAGTGTGTTGAAATGAATCACATTGCCTATAAATACAACCACTCATGCTCAGAATTGAGGACCTCATGCCCAAGCTTTGAACGTGCAATCCAAACCCTCATAATTAAAGGATAATATTGAAGGTTTTCATTTGAAAATTGAGCTTCAAATCTCATTCTGTTTTGAGATTGAAACTCCAAGAGTCCAAACCATATTCTGATCTTAATCACTTCCTACAAGCTTCTGAAACAAAGCCAAGCACAATTGGGATCAAGATAAAGCAAGGTTGAAGCTCCGTCGAAGATAATTCTTCAGAATTTTCATCTCTTCGATTATCCCTCAATTCTTCACTATTCTTTGTGATTTTTGGTTGACTGAAGTCCTACTATAGTAGGCAAGAAGATTGAGTTGTTTTGAGGTCAAATCGAAGCAACTCAGTTCATGATCCTCAAAATTCAAATCCTTGTATCTTTTTATATATTTGGAATTGGAGAAAATTGAGGCCAGATTTGAGCTCTTGAGCATTTTCTCTTCAAATTAGTGTCCTTGTTTTTCATTTTTCATGAAGTTAAGGTTGGACCAGTCCGATGGTCATCACCAAAGAAGATGACCAGAGCTAAGGCTCCGGTGGTGAGTTGGCTTCATCTCATCCATCTGATCTTGGTCCAAGGATCTAATCTCAACCTTTGGTTTGAAATACCACGCGTTGACTGGAGTGTTGGTGGAATGCACGCTTCTGGCCATCAGATTTGCCACCTCAATTAATGAGGGAGATCTGATGACCCCCATTTTTTCCAATTTCCTTTTCATTTCTGAATTTATGTTTAATTGCTTTATTTTGTTTAATTCATAATAATTTAATTTTTAATCCAAAAAATATAGGACTTTCCCCAAAAATCTTCAAATATTTTCCTCTTTCATTTTCTAAATTAAAATTATTTTTTGGATTAATTTTGATATTTTTCATGAATTAAATGTTTTTTTGCATATTTTTAATTATTTAAAATTACTTCTGACTTTTCAAAAATCATGAAATTTTTTGTCTAAGGTCCTTTGACCTTGTTTGACCTAGGAGAAATCTCTTGACCATTTATTTGGTGTTTTGAAGAGGTTTTAGGTTTTAACCAAATTAAATTGAATTTTAATGCATTTTTAATTTGATCTTTAATTGATTAATTGTGTAAAAATTATGTTGAACCATTTTTATGGTCTTGTGACGTTTGACTATTTGTTTGGGCCTTGGTCAAGGTTGATTTGACTTTTGTTGGATTAAAATCATTGAATTTAGGGGATTGATGAAATATATATTTCATCTCCCAAAAAATTTCTCCCATGACCAATTTGTGTTTCTCTCACTACCCCCCCCCCCCCCCCCCCGCCCCGCCCCGCCTTCATCTTCATCCCTATTCTTTCCCATTCCTTTCATTGACCAATGAAATCTCAAATATCCTAAGGCTAATTGGTTCATTAATGACCTTGTGTCAGATGAACCAATACAAGTATGGATGAGATAGGTCCACCCCTTTGGGTCTTTTCTTTTAGTGTGTGGTATGTTTTATGAGTTTGATTCATCATACCAAATCTCTAACATGCATTAACACCTAAATTTTTATTGTCCGACCTCAGATAGTTGTGACTTCTACACAAGTCCAATTACGATTGCTTAACATAGAGCTAAATTTAACCCTAAAGGCATATCATTCTAGTAAGTGGGATTGCAAGTCTCTCATCTTTCATGGTATTATATAGAAACTTGATATTTTTTTCCTTCCTATGGAAGATGTCTTGGTTCGAGGATTCATGCTTGTGAATAGATAGTTGAGTATTCTCCAAAGAATGACTTAATCAATTAAAAAGCAAAACATTACTAACATTCAATTAACTTTGACTAACATTTGACTAACTCTTATTAATATTGATTTACTTTTAAGTCATTTACTTTATGCAATTTATTTTCTAATCATTTATCATTCATTTCCATTTACATTTCATTTAACTTGTTTATGTTTATGCCATTTTCACTTTGCTCATTTGAGCCATAGATTATGATTGTATATATTTTATTTGTGTATTTTAATTGTATTTGTGATCTTAGGACCTTAAAATACTAAATAAACAACAAAAACCCTAAAAAAATGTTTGGTGGATTGTTAATCTTGATCTGAACTTTTGGACTTAGAACTAGCAATATTCCCTATACAAAAAGGACTTGGCCAATGCCAACATTCTTAGATAAAGTCTTGGGATCCATTTAAACTCATCTGCTACATTGTCTTGATACAAATTGTTATTTTGATCTGGTGTCTAATGCTTTATTATGAGTTAATCAAGGAGTACTTCATCCGATTCATGAGAAGACAAAGAAGATTCCTAGCTACGGGATTTGCTTACTTGGATATGGCTATCTTTATTTGATGCCTTGATCTTCATGATGTTTGATATTGCTAGTTGCTTGCTGATTATTGCATGATTCAAAGTCCAAAGGAAAAATGGGTTTTCTATATGACATACTTGTCTGTTGGATTGTATCTCATTGGTCAGATCTTTTTAAATATTAACTTTTAAATTTATGCTTAGGATTAGTCTCTTCATCTCCTCCCACTTCTTAAATTTCAAAATCTCTCCCCCTTTTCAAAAACTTTATTTGCTTGTAATTTCAAACTTAGACCTTATTTCAAATAGAAACTTTGGCCTTATGCCATTGAATTTTTGAACTTATTTTTCTTAAATCAAACTTGTAAACAAATATAATCATATTGGCTAAAAATTTCAAAAGACAAAAAGAACTAACAACTCCATTCAAATCTTTGGCCCCTTTGTGCCCTTCTCAGTTAAACTTTTGTTAAAAGCAACTCACCAACTTTGAAATTTTTACCATGAACTACGAGATTTTGATCCCTCATTTTTATGTTGGTACGTAGGCGCAAGACCGAAGGTCTTGTCAAACACAAAAATATAATCAATGAATTATTTTCTTATCCTCACACTCTATTTTTTTTAAATATCATTTTATACCAAACACACACACACACACATAAAAAAGGGTTCCCTATGCGTACCTATGACACTTTGGGTGCTAACACCTTCCCTCTGTGTAACCAACTCCCTTACCTGTAATCTCTGACATTTTATTAGTTTTGATTTGAAAACTTCTTATCTTTGGGTTTTGTTCGTACTTTTCCCTTTTCCTTTGGAAACAATAAAAGCGCGGTGGCGACTCTGGTTTTATTGACGTTAAGCTTATCCATATCTTGATGGCCATGAATTTACCGCTACAGTAGGCAAAAGAATTCCTCTACTTTAAACAAAATGTTAGTAGAAAAGATAATTATTATACTTTGATACATAATCATAAGTATAACATTTGTGCAATAATCAAAAAGGTTTTACAACCTCTTAAGATTTCTAAGATAGAATAAGATAAGAAATCTTAAGATCTTTAGGCAATAACAGTTACAAGAAATAACAACTCTAAGTTATGCTTAAGATCTTTCAAAATGCATTGTGATGTTGTAACCTTCCTTTTATAGAGACTGAAAAAGAGTTGTTTGAGGGTTTGAACATAACAAGAAAACTTAGTGAAAAAGCATGCCAAGAGAGACATTGGAGACTAGCATATGGTATGAAGCTTTGTCCATTGAATATTAGCATTACTCTCAGCATCTTTCAAAGTACTAGGTATCTATCGAAAGATAGAACAGACTGAAGATGTCACATATCTATTTTTTTAGCCTTGAAAAATGAAACCCTAGTTGACTTTGTTTAGAAATCTAGGGCTTTGAAAAGACAAGACTGTGTTTGGTACAATGTACGGAACATGTGCCCTTCAACCTTTAAGAGTATGAGTTGTCATCAGAAGCTGAGTTTTGAGACCAAAGTATGAACCTTTAGAGTCAGATGCCTTCAAATTCAGATGAACCACTTTAGATTCTAATAAATCAGAATTAGGCAAACATTGCTTCTTCACATATGTTAATAATCAAGATTAGTTCTATGTTTGTGATCCTGCACACTTGAATAACTATAACAAACCTTATTGTTCTTTAAATATATTGTTATCATCAAAACCTTTTAAAGGAATAAACAAATATTATTTCAACATAACCCATCAGGTGAGAGTTTGATTAGCTTGGGGATTCTAAGTCCCTTAGACACAGTAATATGTAGCCCGATTAATGAGACACTAAGTTCCTCAAGCGAGACATTTGACCTCTCGGTGGGACTTCAATCGAGCCATCAAGCAAGACTTATGATCAAGTCTCTTACACTGGATATCAGTTGTACGTCTTAGGCCTAACTCTTGAGTCTGATCACGTCCAAGGAAACACTAAGTTCCTCGAGCGACAGTTTGATTATCCAGTGGAGTCTAAGTCCCTTAGGCACATTAATATGTAGCTCGACTAATGAGATATTAAGTACCTCAGGTGAGACATTTGCCCTCTCAAGTGAGACTCCCATAGAGCCATCAAGAAATACTTGTGATAAAGTCTCTCATAATGGACACCGGAGAAACACTAAGCCCCTCAGGCAAATGTTTGATTAGTCCAACGAGTCTAAGTCCTTCATGCCCAGTAATATGTAGCCCGACTGATGAAATACTAAGTCCCCCGGGAAAGACGTTTGACATCTTAGGAAAGACTTCCATCGAGCCCTAATGGAAGACTTTTGATTAAGTATTTCAGACTAGATATTGGTTGCGCCTCTTAGGCGTAATTCTTGAGTCTAATCTCGCCTGAGGAGACACTAAGACCCCCAGGAACAATAATTTGTCACACGACCGATGAGAAACTAAGTCCCTTAGGAGATACTTTTTACCTATTGGTTGAGACTTACGTTGAGCCCTCATGAAAGACTTATCGTCAAGTGTTCAGATTGGATATCAGTCACGCCTCTTAGGCATGATTCTTGAGTCTGATCCCACCCGAGGAGACACCAAGTCCCTTAAGAGGGAGTTTAATTATCCTAGGGAGTCTAAGTCGCTCAGGCACGATAATACTTAGCCCAAATGATGAGACACTAAGTCCCTTAGGAGAGAAATTTGACCTCTTAGGTGGGACTTCCATCGAGCCTTTAGGAAAGAATTATGATGAAGTCTCTCAGGATGGATATCGGTCACGTCTTTTAGGCGTGATTCTTGAGTTTGATCCCACCCGAGGAGACGCTGAGTCCCTCAGGTAAATTTTTTATTAAGTTGCCTTGGAGACACTATATCTTCCTACGAAATTCAAACATATTTATCTTGCCTTAGGAAACAATAAAGAGCTTTTTGTGGAAGCTCAACATAAGATATTACGCTAAAGGACGGTAAGGATCTTCTCGTGGAAGTCCAACAATTATTAGTTGCATCGAGAGGCGACAAGGAACTTTGTTATGAAGCCTAACATAAGGAAATTGCCTCGAATGATGGCAAGGAACTTTGTTATGAAGTCCAGCATAAGGATATTTCCTAGGAATGCGATAAGGATCTTTGTTATGAAATCCATCATAAAGAAATTCATGGATAAACCACTCAAGAATTATGCATTAGTACATAATAAAGACGTTTATTGAAGAGTTACAAGTAATTTTAACTATAATAATATCTAAGATGGAGAGAATTCCAAGTTTTAAGTAAGAGTGGCTCTTCCAATTATTGAAATTTATATGCCCCGTGAGGGAGCTTCTGATATATGCGATACACTCCCTCCCAATTGGGTTGTAGTTTTCCCTATTATACGGGTATAACCGTTTCCTTTAAAACTAGGTCGATTTCTTGCATTTCTCCTAACTTGACTCTAGATTTATATCTTCTAGAAGACTTGTAATTGACAGCAAACTCTCGAATTGGGCGACTTCCCTCAATTCGTAGATCAGGTCTACCGCATACTTCAAGCCTATCTTATTTGCTTCTTTATTGAACTAGTTTTGACGCCACAAAGGTGTGTCGATCTCTATAAGTAGCACGGCATCCACCCTGTAAACCATGGAAAATGGGGTTTCCTTGATGATGGAATGCAAAGTGGTATGGTATAACCATAATATCTCATGGAGTAGTTCCATCCATAATCCTTTGGCATTGTCAAGCTTCTTCTTGAGTCCCTTTATAATTACTTTGTTTGCCGACTCACCTTGACCGTTAACTTGAAGGTGTACAACAAACACAAAATTTGTCTATACTCCCAAGTCTTTTTAGAAGACAATGACCATATTACTTGCGAATTAGGTCTCATTTTCAGAGACAATGGCTCTAAGAAGCCCATATGTGCATATAATCTTCTACCAGTAGAAACAACATACTTTTTCTGCCGTGATTTTGGAGAAAACTTTCGCTTCTATCCATTTGGTGAAGTAGTCAAATCCTAATATCAAGAACTTAAATTGACCTGGCGCCAAAGGGAGCAAACTCATAATGTCAATGCCTAATTGGTAGAATGGTCATGACAAAGTCATAGACTAGAGAAGTTCTGCCAGGGCATGGTGAAAGCCAATATGTCTCTGGAATTTATCACACTTCTTGACAAAGATGATGATATCCTTCATTAGAGTGGGTCAATAGTACCCCACCCTTAATAGTTTGTGGACGAGGGCTTTTCCTTCAATGTGACTGCTGCAGACCCCTTTGTGTACCTCTACAAGTACCAGGATAATTTCATGCTCACCCATGTATCCCGATATAAGATAAGCCCTTCTTATTTTCAAAAGTTTCATACAGAGTAAGGTGAACTTGGAAGCGTGTTTTCATATTCTTATTTCCTCTTCCTCGTCTCGTGGAAGTTTGTCAGACTATAAATAATGTAGTATGGGCAACATCTATATGAATTCGGGGACAACTTCCAAGGAGTACACTTCATTCGCCTCGATACTAGGGGAGACAAAAGGCTCCTAGATGATTGTTCTATTAAACCCTGTTGTCTATGAGGTAAATAGTTTGGATAAAAGGTATTCCCTGAAGTCCTGCTCGCGGAGTACATGCTCTACTTCAAAAGATATGAGACAAAAGTATATGTCATGTACCTTTTTTAGATATTTTATTAGTAGTGGTTCCTTGGCTTGGTACTATCCTATGACTTGGTTGAAGATTAGTTGGGAGTCACTTTTAGTTTTCAGTATGGAGGCTCCCATTTCTAAGGTGTGGACCATGCCAGCAATGAGAGCCTCATACTCCACCTAATTGTTGTTAGCAGTGAACTTGAACTTTAGTGTTTGCTCGATGAGTATACTGCAGGCCCCTATAGGACCATCCCAACGTCGCTTCCTTTTACGTTGAAGGCGTCATCTACAGATATCGCCCATTCTAAAGGCGTGTCATCGTCTACAGGCAAGTTGAATTCTACCACGAAATCTTTTAGAGCTTGTGATTTGATGCTTCCATTTGGGACGTATTGGTTGTCATATTCTCATAGCTCCACTCCCCAGAACATCATCCTCCAAACTAAATCAGGTTTATTCAAAACTTGACGGACATGATAATTAGTTTTTACTATAATTTTGTGACCCTGAAAGTATGGGTTGAGTTTCCTCGCGCCAAAGATGACAGATAGCGGTAGGCATGACAACGAGGCGGGGCAAGGGTAGGTTTAAGAAGCCCCTCCCCGAGTTTCTATACCAGCCCCACCCGCCCCATACCCAGCTGAGGGTAACAATTTATCCCATACCCCCTCCCCCTACAAGGACCAAGTTTCCCCCACCCCGCACCCGCACCCGCATAAGTTTTTTGTTTTTTTAAATTTGAATTTGTTTTCATAGCAATAAAAATCATAACTAAACTAAATATTTGATCATTTTAAGAATAATTATAATAACTGGTCATTTTCATTTTATTTGTATTAAAAAAAATATACCAATTATAATAAACTTGATATGTTAAGATTAAGAAAGGTTAATGGGTAGTAAAGTTATAAAAAAAAGATAATAAATTAATTTTAATATGCCGATGCGGGATGGATACTAGCATACCACACCTCTATAATTAAAAATTGATTTTCCTTGTCCCGCCCCTGCCCCTAATTAAATCGGTTTTCCCTCGTTAGATTCTGGGTAGGGGAGGTCGGGTCCAACCAGATCCAATTTTTTTTGCCATGCCTATTGTCGCACCTCGAAAAAATGGGGATACGACTTCAAAGCGAAGCGCGATCGCACGCTCGCAATGATGGACTGAACAGAGTCGCCACCGAACTTTATTTATTCCTAAAAAGGAAAGGGGAAATATCGATAAAACCCAGGACAAAAGAAAGGATAAGATATGGTCATCGCAACCAATATCAGGGTTCGGGAGTCGATTACGCAGGGGGAAGGTATTAGCACCCCTCACGTCCGTTGTACTCAACGGGAACCATTAGGTCAGTTGTGTGCGTTAATGTTAGTTAAAATATTAGGCTTTTCAAATTATTAAGTGGGAAAGAAAGAGTAAAAGAGAGGAAAATGTTTTTGGATTTTTTAACGAAGGACTAAACCTAAGTTTTTTATTAGTGGGCCTGACAAGATTTACAAATCCTGCTCCTACGTATCTCAAAAGAGAAATCAAGGCTTACGTAGTTCTGGGTAGAAAAATGTTTGTTTGTTGGTCGATTTTAGCGAAAGCTATACTGTATTAATCGACGAAAACATTGTTTTACCCAAAACAGATGAGGAGTGGACGCATACCACACATCGAACGGATTTATAAATCTACATTCGGAAAAGCGTCATTTATCTCTACTCAACAATCGTGGCCGAAACATTGTTTTGTATCATTTAAGACAAGATACCTTTCGTTTATGAAAAAGGTTTTTGATTAGTCGCACGGCGGCGAGAAAAGAGTTTGATTGGTTGGATGTATTTTGAGTGATGGCGAGAACTTGGATGAGCGAGATATACATCTCGAATCCTAGCCTCAGGAGTGCATGATATACACCATGTTCCATTTCCATCTTTATTAAAAAAAGTTAAGATAGGAATTAAGTATTTTTGGAATTTGACTGGGAAAGGGTTCGAAGAAACCGCATTGACAATTTTAGACGATGGCGAGAGTTAAGATTGGCGAGGCATACGTCTCGAATCTTAACCTCAGGAGTGCATGGTATACACCATGTTCCATTTCCACCTTTATTGAAAAAGTGTTAAATAAGATTTAGGTATCTTAGATTTGATTGAGAAAGGGTTTGAAGAAACCGCGTTGACAATTTTAGACGATGGCGAGAGTTAAGATTGGCGAGGCATACGTCTCGAATCTTAACCTCAGGAGTGCATGGTATACACTATGTTCCATTTCCACCTTTATTGAGAAAGTGTTTAAATAAGAATTAGGTATTTTGAGTTTTGTTGTGAAAATGACTTGACCTAGATCAAGTGTTGATGGACGTTTAAGAGAAATTTGGATAAGTGTTTGAGAGAAAACCAAAGTGGATAAACTTGGATGATGGCGAGAGCTAGGATTGGCGAGATATACATCTCGAATCCTAGTCTCAGGAGTGCGTGGTATACACCACGTTCCATTTCCATCTTTATTGGAAAGGTCTTGAATATGAATTAATATTTTTTGAGTTTTTATTAGAGAAAATGGCTTGACGTTGAATCAAGCATTTGATGAAAGTTTGAAAGAACTGTAATGGAATAGGAGGAAGAAATGGATTGATTTGTTTATTGAGAAAATACTCGACGTTGGATCGAGTCTTATTTTTGTATTTTTTGAAATTGTTGATTTTATTCTTGTGTTAGTATCTAACTAAATAACCAAACAATAAAGAAATAAAATAGTACAAGATTATTACACATCGGGGGAGTGGGGTACATTTTGTCAAATGGGGATTAAAAAATCATGAAATAATTGAATCGGACCCAAACAACAAATAATGCATGAGTGTAAGTGCAAGGGAACCGGCTCATTGTAAGAAAGCCCAAGAGTAAGCTATGTGAGGTTGACGGCGATGCTTAAAAAGCAATCGACTTACAAGGGTGTGAAAAAGGGCTCGATGTTAAATCGAGAAAAGTATTGATTTTAATAATTTTAAAACGGTTTTGAATGAATGATGCAATTTAAAAGAAAAACAAATCTATGTTATTAAACAATAATAAAAAAACTATGAGTAATAAAGCATAAATATAAAAGAAAGAAAAACTACACCTAGGAGTATCGAACCCACTACACTAAAGATCTAAAAGCCACTCCCCTCCACCAAATCACTTACTAGCTAACTGATATTTTAATGCTAACTTAAATGTATAAACTAAGATAAACTAAAAAAGAATTAAAATAAAAAACTAATTAAAACTAATATGAAAGAAATTTGTTGCACTTCCAAATAAATGGTGGAGGAACCAAAAAAACAAAACCAACGAGAGATTTAATGAGTGGGAACCAACACAGCATACTAACAGACCCTATCAATGAAAAGGTTTTGGAAAACTAAATAATATTAAGTTTTAACTGCTTTGGATTCTTTTTTAAAAAAGACAACATAATCAGAAAATGTGAGAGAATACCTAGTCAAAAACTAAAAGCGTATTCATCTTCCTCACAAAGAAACTCTCTCTCCCTCACTCGTACTCGTCACCTCTCCATCTCTCTCAACCTAAAATTTTCGCACGCTCGCAATCGCTTGCAATGCTAACCTCACTCACCCATCGCTACCCATCGCTCTTCTCTCGTCTCCCTCTCTCAACCTAAACACAGAAAAAAGATTTCCGGTAGAGAAACGAATAGGACGTTTTACCTTTGGTGGTGATGGTGAGCTTAAACCTCTTCACTCCGCTAGGTTCCTCCTGCAGTCAACAAAATCAAGCTCCGCTTCCAAAAGGTTGGTTTTTTGTTTGGCCGGTTTTAGGGTTTTTTCGCTTTGCAATTTTCGCCGTTAATTTTTTCGTCCCCCCATTGATTTCTCTTTCTCTCCTTTTATGCTCCAGATTAGGGTTTTCGGATGTGGCCTCTAGAGCTCAAAGAAGAAAATTTCCAGAAGTCTTTTTGATGCTCAGAAGTGCTTTTATCTTGTTTCACGCTACACTTCCGGAAACGGTACCTTGAACTCAAACTTTCTCTTAGATTTTTGTCTCTTCCCTGATTTGGGAATTTTTGGAATTTAACTCTTTGCTGTTAATCTTTGTTACTGCAGTGAAAAGGTTGCAATGGTGAAAACGTGATTTGGTTTAATTAATTTTTTTTTGCAGGTTATGGTTGGTTGATTTGTGGTTTCGTCCAATGCATCAATATCCATTGATTCTAAAATATTCTGATTTTGATGATTGTGTGTCGCACTGGGAAGTTGGGACTGCCAAAATGTTGACTGTTGAATAGCTGTGGAATCGCTTGCACGAGCATTGCTTTTCTTAACCTTCTTCAACTTCCTCAAGAAATACCAGAATTTGGATTTGGCACGAACTTCATTGGTTGCCCAAAGCTTCATGCGGTAAATCTTCGGGTGCTCATCGGTTTCCGTTGGAAGACCCCTTCCGACGACCCGGTACTGGTGAAACTTTGCCTTAACCATTTTTACGATGAGCAGCGGTTCCGATTGCGACTCGCCGCCGATTCAATTTTTGCTGTTTTGTGAATTATTGTTTGTTGCAGGTGAACAAATGGTGTTATTGCAGAAGTTGGTATGCTGTTTGCCACCATTTATTTTGTTAATTTTCTCTTCTATTTCCAAGTCAAACTCAGGCTCATGACTCTGAAACTCGGTTTTATAGCGGAACTCAGGATGTAGATCCGCCCAATTGGTGCTGTAACTGGCAGGAGTTTTATCTTAATGAACAAAAGCAACTGTTGTTGCTGTTGCTATTGTTATTATGTCTTGCACTTTCAAAACTCTTATGCGCATTTTTTTTGGATCTTTTTGCAGATGCAGGTTTTAATGCTTCCATTTGATACCTAGTGGGATTCCGGCTAGGTGTACATTACTCGGAACAGGGTAATTTGCAATATCCCAAAGGATAGAAACTGAGCCATCTAAAGAGCTACGGTGTTGCTAGCTTAAAAGACACTGAATTATGCTTGCATTTGATTCAGTAATATTTTATCCCTCCTGCTCCAAGGAGTCCCCGGACCTGTCGGTGTAAATCTGCTACATTGTTGACGAAACCTCTGCTCAATTCCAATCACCATGACTACAACAGTTTTGGAGTGAACCTCACAAACTTTGTGCCTTTCGAGAGCTTTCGTTCTTCTTGATGGTAATGTGTCCCTTTCTTTTGTAGTCTTCGCAATCTTTTTATTCCAGCCTTTTTTATGCACATTTTCGGACCTTTTGCAGACGTGGACACGGTCACAGCAGCAGCAGTTAATTCTAACAAAAATGCATCAGCTATATTGCTTAAGATGGAGCCTTGATTCGGAAGCTGGTATAACGGGATTTGCAAGTGAGAGGTGACCAAACAATCATCCACAATAGCCTTTGAACTTAACACAGTACTCAAATCTAGTATGCAGTTTATATTTTCTTCAGGAAAGTCGAATGATCTTATCACAACTTCGGTATTAACACGATATTCTATTTTGCGTCTAGGCTCAAAAGGGGCGGTCGGACGGACTTGAAGCCAAAGTAACAACAATCATGCCTCGTAGTTCACATCATGCCGAAACATTTACGGTAGGCTTCTCTTTTATTTCATGTGCAAGAATTTCCGGTCTTCTTCGTACCATAAGATTGGCATTTCACATGGCGACATATTGTATCTCATGTTTTACTAAGAGTACCGTCACCTTCGGCTTTCAAAATTTTTTTGGAGTTGAGTTGAGATTACTTCTTAAATTAATCAAGTGTAGTATCCTGCTATATTTACACTAATAGACTCAATTGTTCACAACTTATGTACTTGCAGCCTTCCTATGTGTGTCCTTCTGCAATGCCTTAGATTGAAAGCTGGAACTCCATCGACGGACTCGGATGTCACATGCTTTTCTGGTGCTTTGACAACATCTTCAATTTTACCTTGGGATCATTATTGTAGGCAAGCATCTTACAACTATCTTGCGACCCCCACTCAAATCTGTATGCCGGTCATGCTCAAGTGATCATATATGGCTGCACGCAGCCAATCAGCAGTGCAAAAACAGTTATGATTATTGTATATAGTTCCATCATTCTTAAAATTGGAATTCTGTCAAAGAAACTGCAGAGAAAATGTTCCGTCATTGGTCCGAAACATAAAAATGTTTTGTTGCTTGTATGAATCAAATTTGCAATATTATTTTCCAAAGTTGTTATCTTTAGGAGTTCCTAGTTTTGGCTTTAAAAGAAAAGGTAGCTTTGTATCAATATTGTGTATGAGGATCGCCTCCTGCAGCCGTCATGAGAAATTGCATGAAATCAAGCCCTTAACTATAAAATCTGCAACTCAATAAATTGAATGACCGGATATTCAACTTCACTCCTTGTATGATATAGGTACACGGCCTATGCTATAAATGAAATACATATCATTCAAGTTGGTTAACACAAAGGAGATAGATTTGAAGATTTTAGCAGGCTAGCACCATAACGTAATGAATTATAAGCACTTTTCCATTTCCAAACTTTTCATTAGCTGCTCTCGTCATGCTCTTTCAAAAACTCATAAAAGCTTGGATCCTTTTGCTGAAGACCTTCAAATTTAGGGACATTCTCTTCGAGATTCAATAATTGGAAGGCGGATAGAACAAGTTCACAAAAAAAAAATCTAGGACCTCTCTTTGTATCTTAGAAACTCCATGTATTCATGCGGTGATGTTTTAAGGTGATGCTTGTAAATGAATGAATGACGTAATTGAAATATGAATGATTATGAAGAATTCCTTCAATATTAATGGATTTCCTTCTTTTCTTTTTTTTTTAAATGTGAATGAAGCAAATATGAATGTAAATTTGGAACGTGAAAAATGTAAATAAATATGATATGAAATAATAAATGTGATCATGAATGAAAGATATGAAGGTGAGTGCAGAAAGAATGCAAACGAGTGATTGGTGGGAAGAAAATTTCAGGACCAAAATCGGGGTATGACAGTTGCCCCTATTTAAGCGTCTTCAACTAGAGAATATGAAGCAGGACACTCTTCATATGATCATAGTGGGAGATGGTTAAATACTTAAGAAGACCCGGATTTTGATCCTGAATCCCTACGACATGATGTGATATGATATGATATGCATGACATGATATGCGTGGATGCATGATTCTTTTTTTTTTTAATTTTCTTTATCTGCTAGGGATATGGTGGACCCTTAACAGGAGACGCTACTAGACAGACCAAACTGTGGGGAATGCTGATGGTCCACAGGAAGACAAACAAATGGTAAGGAACAACTTGCTGGGGAGACAGTCCTGCTGGAGAATCAGGCACACACTGGGGAGTAATCAAAATGAGATTTGATTAAGCAGTACTTAGAGTACAAGAGAGTAAGTTCACAATTTGACTTACTAAGCCCGAATACGAGAATTTCCACAACAGGTTCATGTACGACCTGACAATGCTGGGGAATAATCATGGAGAAAAACTCTTCAGAACAGGTTCATGTATGACCTGACACCGGAATAAGGGTTCAACAACAGGTTCATACATGACCTGAATGGTATTGAACAAACAGAGAAAAATCTTCAGAGCAGGTTCAAGTATGACCTGACACCGGAATAAGGGTTCAACAACAGGTTCATACATGACCTGAATGGTATTGAACAAACAGAGAAAAATCTTCAGAGCAGGTTCAAGTATGACCTGACACCGGAATAAGGGTTCAACAACAGGTTCATACATGACCTGAATAGTATTGAACAAACAGAGAAAGAATCTTCAGAACAGGTTCAAGTATGACCTGACACTGGAATAAAGCTCAACAACAGGTTCATACATGACCTGAATGGTATTGAACAAAAATTGGAAAAACTCTTCAGAGCAGGTTCAAGTATGACCTGACCCCGGAATAAAAGATCAACAACAGGTTCATACATGACCTGAATGGTATTGAACAAAGAATCTTCAGAGCAGGTTCAAGTATGACCTGACACCGGGATAAAAGGTTCAACAACAGGTTCATATATGACCTGAATAGGATTGAACAAAGAATCTTCAGAGCAGGTTCAAGTATGACCGGACCCCGGAATAAAAAGGTTCAACAACAGGTTCATACATGACCGGAATAGGATTGAACAAAGAATCTTCAGAGCAGGTTCAAGTATGACCTGACACCGGAATAAAAAGGTTCAACAACAGGTTCATACATGACCTGAATAGGATTGAACAAAGAATCTTCAGAGCAGGTTCAAGTATGACCGGACCCCGGAATAAAAGGCTCAACAACAGGTTCATACATGACCTGAATAGTATTGAACAAAATTGGAAAGACTCTTCAGAGCAGGTTCAAGTATGACCTGACACCGGAATAAAAAGGTTCAACAACAGGTTCATACATGACCTGAATAGGATTGAACAAAGAATCTTCAGAGCAGGTTCAAGTATGACCGGACCCCGGAATAAAAGGCTCAACAACAGGTTCATACATGACCTGAATAGTATTGAACAAAATTGGAAAGACTCTTCAGAGCAGGTTCAAGTATGACTTGACCCCGGAATAGCAACAATTGGACTTTGACCGTAAGCAATGGACTACAACCAACTTTTAACGGATTTTGCCAACAACAATTGGACTTGAAAATGACTGCGAAAACCGGATGTTGGTTTAAGGGCACCAAATACAAACTGGAATCAAAGGTCAAAGGATCATAGGATCGACAACAAGACCTGGATCAATGCAAAATGAGCACGAAGTACATTTCGGCTATGCATGATTTGAATTTCCTTTTATGCATGATATATGAATGATCATGATTATGAGAATGCTGACACTGGGCAGACTGGGAGTTTGTAAAGGCTCTTTATGGAAGCTCATGATTCCTCAACACCGAGAACTCAACCGAATATTTTATGATAGATGTTGTCAAAGGAGGATTCTATCCAGTTTGATGGCCACAGCTTAGCCAATGGATCCTTTTGGAGGATTAATGAATCGTGCTAGCATAATTTTCGGACACTCGTCTTAAACTCAATAGTTGTTGACGTATGGCAGAATTTGTTTGAGCAATTTGAAAGCACGAAGAAAGAGGTTATGCCCCTCTGTGGCTCATCTTGCCCCAGTTTGTTGGGTCTTTGGAAATGTTCACCTTGAAAGTGGATTTGGAAACAACTCTCCATGAGACTACCTCGAGAGGGCTTGCCCCAAGTGTTTGAATCTTGCAATGGTCCGCACTTGACTAACCAAATGTTGGAATGGCAGACTCTTGGTTGACTGTCCTTTGGATAGTTGGACTTATTGAGCTTTGAGGTGGCTTGCCCCAAGTGTTTGTAACTTGCAGTAGTCTGAACTTGACTAACCAAATGTTGGAATGGCAGACTCTTGGTTGTCTGTCTTTTGGATAGTTGGACTCATTGAGCTCTGAGGTGGCTTGCCCCAGCCTAAGTCTTGAAGCAAATTACTCTTGGCTAACTGAACCTTGGAGTGATTGGACTTACTGAGCTCTGAGGTGGCTTGCCCCGGTCTGATTCTTGAAGCAGATTACTCTTGGCTAGATGACCCTTAGGGTGATTAGCTCGAATTAACTGATGCTCAAAGTGATTTGCCCCCGAATAGATTTCTTTCACTCCATCAAGTTCCTCAACTGTATTTGGAATTTCTTGATGCTAAGTGTTGACTTGCAAATAAGATTGTTCATTCAAAAATGGTAATTTTAATGCAGTGTTTATGCAAAAAATTTGAAATCAAAATTTATTGGTATGAACAGGTGAAATACAGTGAACGAGTCGTTGATAAGAACACAATGGTGATCAAGTCATTCACAGTATACAAGTTGGTGCTATCGAATGATTTACAAAAATCGTTTCGAGTCAAGTTAACACAAACTTGTTATAGTATGCTTTCAAAATAAACCCTGCCTCAATTAGGTCTTTTAAGGGTTGTAACGTGGTCTGGTTCACGGTTTTTTTGAAACAAAAGGATATAAGGCTCAAAATTTATTTTTACCCACCCCTTCTTCTTGATAATCTCCAGTTCCTACGTTCAGTTAATTCGATACACGCATTCGACTTCCAAGAGGGTTCGAAGGTGTGATGAGGATTCAAGACGAATTTTCTTGAAATGGCAGTCACCTTATTTTTTGTTTTGTTGAGGATTTAATGACCTCTTTTGATTGATTTTCTTTATCCCTAATTTTGCCTGGACCGCTTCTTTGAAGCTTTTGGTCCATCGGGATGCCCTAACTTTTGCCTAAGTCATCTTGTGGTATTGACCTAGTGGGCTTTTTTCTATCCTCTTTTTTTTATGCGTGTGACTGCCACATTATTGGTGGATGAGGATCAACCAACACTAATTTCATCTTTTCTCAACTTCTTCGACACTTCAACATGTGCACGAAGGATGACATGTGGTTGAACCTAATCGGAGGGTGTTCATATGGACAATCTTTTTGAAAGATCGAATGCACGATCAAACTATCTGAACACAACTACCCTGCCCCAGGTTAAGATTAAGGGTTTTAGATCCGAAATAAACACCAACTTCTAGGCTCAAAGTGGTTGACTAGGGATTAACGCCTTATCTCTTCAGTGTTTGGGGATTTGAAACAATGCCTTACATCATCGACAAGGTTTTACTCAAAAGCATACCACAACAATTTCAGGTGTTTCATTTTCATCATCCTCCCTCTAATCTTTGTTAACACAACGGTTTGATAAACAAAAGTGAATGAGAGGAGTATTTTTGTTTTTAACATAAATGAGAAACGAGTGAATACGAATGGATCAATTCAAAAGATGCATAAACATTTCATTAATCTTACCAATTCAAAGAAAACAACAATGCTTAAAAGCAATTAACAATCAACATGCAAGGAAACTACAAAAGAAATGCTGAAATAGCTAAATGATTGCCAGCTCTAGGGAATTGACTTCTTCAAACTTGAAGGTTTGGATCAACAAGCTTTTCGACATTGGCATGATGATCTTCAAATTCTTTTCCTTCATTCTCATCGTTGAACGCAACCCTCTTGGATCCACTACTCACTTCTCCTTTTCTTTCATTGGTATGGGTCGTGACATTGGAAATCCAAGACGGTATCTCAATGCTCTTACCAGGAAACAATGATAGCTCATTAGCCACATCCCTGACATCTTCCTTGTGGAACAAAACCTTGAGGGGTCTCAAGGGTCCTTTCCCTTTCTCATTATCTGGCCCAGAAATCAAGGTATATGTACCTGAGCCTTCCTCCTTAAGTGTTGGTGACCTTATGTCAATTAATCCTTGCAACTTGAGCTTAAAACTCATGCATTCCTCGATGGAGTGCCCCATTGTTCCAGTATGGTATTCGCATTTGATCTTCGGGTGATCTTCTTCAAAAACTAAGCTCTTTTTGTTAATCAGTCCTCGTACCAAGGCTTTTAGCGTAAAGCAAGAATCTAGGTCATGTCCCAATGCCCCTTTATGGAATTCACATGTTGCATTTGGATTGTACCATGGTAGGTATGGTGACACAGGCGTGAGAGCTCGAGGTGTCACCAAAGCATTTTGGATCAGTTGCGGGTAGAGCTTGCTATATGGTACCGGAATCAAGTCATTGTGATCCTTGTTCCCCTTGTTCTGATTCTGATTTTTGTTTTGAACCTGACTTTGGTGACTTTGAGGAGCAATAGCCAGAGGATGTTGATGATGACATCTTGAGGGAGGTCCATATACTGGTAAATGAGGAGTTGCCATATAGAACTTCCCTTGACTTGAGGTAACACCGGATGGATGCGGGGTAGTAGCTCTCTTTGTTGCAGCAGCGTATATTGGGTGACCCTCTTTTCTCAACAAGACTTGCAGGGTTTCCAAGACCCATCTCATTTGGCTCTTCAAAAGGTTAAGTTCCTCCTTCAGCGCTTCTTGGCTTTTCCTTAGCTCGTCCATCATCCCCTGAGACATGGTTCTTTGCTCTTCGCGTGTTGAGAATCACTTTGCTTCACGGACAAAAGATGGATGATTTTTTTTGGTGTTTTGTCTAGAGAATGACATGCATTATGGTGCGATGCAAATGCAATGGAATGCGAATGAATGCAATGCAAGCCATGCACACTTGTGTTTTTTCTTCAATACACGGGTTCAAAAGTCCAAGGTACTGATAAATCTGATTGTTTTCCAAGAATAGGTTCTCACCGGGTAAGATCTAAGGTTTTGTTACAAAGGATCCCCAGAGTCATTGATTCACAAGAATGTTTGACGCTTACGGGAAATACTTTCCGGTCGTCAACTCCATCAAGGGAATCTATTCTGGGTGAGGTTCTCGTACCGACCCTTACGAAGTATTCACCTCGGGAGTCCGTACTACGCAACCATCGACTGGGTTCTAGACAGGGTACTCAGAGTCATGGATTCAAAAGACTGTTTGACGCTTACGGAAAATACTTTCCGGTCATCAACTCCATCTGGAGAATCTATTCTGAGCGAGGTTCTCGTATCGATCCTTACGAGGTATCCACCTCGGGAATCCATACTACGCAACCATCATTTCTAGTTGGCCAAAGGTTTAATGTTCTAAAAGGTCCTTAGAGTCATGGACCCCTTTGAAACATCGGCGCTTACGAGGTATACACCTCGGGCGACAATATTTACAAAAGAATCTACTCTAAGTGAGGTTCTCGTACCGACCCTTACGAAGTATTCACCTCGGGAGTCCGTACTACTCAACCATCGTCCTATCTTATGTTTTTTTTCCACTCTAGACTCGGGTGTAGAGTCTTTCCCACATGGTTTGCAATCAAAATCCAAGTACCCAACACGGTGGAACCAATATGCAACAAATATCAATATAACAATAAAGATATTAAAAAGCAATAAATAATGGAAAAGCCACATGATTAAACAAACAAAGGCACACAAACGTCCTAACTAGGCTTGACTCGCTTAGGGATTGGATATTTTTCCCCAGCAGAGTCGCCATCTGTCGCACCTCGAAAAAATGGGGATACGACTTCAAAGCGAAGCGCGATCGCACGCTCGCAATGATGGACTGAACAGAGTCGCCACCGAACTTTATTTATTCCTAAAAAGGAAAGGGGAAATATCGATAAAACCCAGGACAAAAGAAAGGATAAGATATGGTCATCGCAACCAATATCAGGGTTCGGGAGTCGATTACGCAGGGGGAAGGTATTAGCACCCCTCACGTCCGTTGTACTCAACGGGAACCATTAGGTCAGTTGTGTGCGTTAATGTTAGTTAAAATATTAGGCTTTTCAAATTATTAAGTGGGAAAGAAAGAGTAAAAGAGAGGAAAATGTTTTTGGATTTTTTAACGAAGGACTAAACCTAAGTTTTTTATTAGTGGGCCTGACAAGATTTACAAATCCTGCTCCTACGTATCTCAAAAGAGAAATCAAGGCTTACGTAGTTCTGGGTAGAAAAATGTTTGTTTGTTGGTCGATTTTAGCGAAAGCTATACTGTATTAATCGACGAAAACATTGTTTTACCCAAAACAGATGAGGAGTGGACGCATACCACACATCGAACGGATTTATAAATCTACATTCGGAAAAGCGTCATTTATCTCTACTCAACAATCGTGGCCGAAACATTGTTTTGTATCATTTAAGACAAGATACCTTTCGTTTATGAAAAAGGTTTTTGATTAGTCGCACGGCGGCGAGAAAAGAGTTTGATTGGTTGGATGTATTTTGAGTGATGGCGAGAACTTGGATGAGCGAGATATACATCTCGAATCCTAGCCTCAGGAGTGCATGATATACACCATGTTCCATTTCCATCTTTATTAAAAAAAGTTAAGATAGGAATTAAGTATTTTTGGAATTTGACTGGGAAAGGGTTCGAAGAAACCGCATTGACAATTTTAGACGATGGCGAGAGTTAAGATTGGCGAGGCATACGTCTCGAATCTTAACCTCAGGAGTGCATGGTATACACCATGTTCCATTTCCACCTTTATTGAAAAAGTGTTAAATAAGATTTAGGTATCTTAGATTTGATTGAGAAAGGGTTTGAAGAAACCGCGTTGACAATTTTAGACGATGGCGAGAGTTAAGATTGGCGAGGCATACGTCTCGAATCTTAACCTCAGGAGTGCATGGTATACACTATGTTCCATTTCCACCTTTATTGAGAAAGTGTTTAAATAAGAATTAGGTATTTTGAGTTTTGTTGTGAAAATGACTTGACCTAGATCAAGTGTTGATGGACGTTTAAGAGAAATTTGGATAAGTGTTTGAGAGAAAACCAAAGTGGATAAACTTGGATGATGGCGAGAGCTAGGATTGGCGAGATATACATCTCGAATCCTAGTCTCAGGAGTGCGTGGTATACACCACGTTCCATTTCCATCTTTATTGGAAAGGTCTTGAATATGAATTAATATTTTTTGAGTTTTTATTAGAGAAAATGGCTTGACGTTGAATCAAGCATTTGATGAAAGTTTGAAAGAACTGTAATGGAATAGGAGGAAGAAATGGATTGATTTGTTTATTGAGAAAATACTCGACGTTGGATCGAGTCTTATTTTTGTATTTTTTGAAATTGTTGATTTTATTCTTGTGTTAGTATCTAACTAAATAACCAAACAATAAAGAAATAAAATAGTACAAGATTATTACACATCGGGGGAGTGGGGTACATTTTGTCAAATGGGGATTAAAAAATCATGAAATAATTGAATCGGACCCAAACAACAAATAATGCATGAGTGTAAGTGCAAGGGAACCGGCTCATTGTAAGAAAGCCCAAGAGTAAGCTATGTGAGGTTGACGGCGATGCTTAAAAAACAATCGACTTACAAGGGTGTGAAAAAGGGCTCGATGTTAAATCGAGAAAAGTATTGATTTTAATAATTTTAAAACGGTTTTGAATGAATGATGCAATTTAAAAGAAAAACAAATCTATGTTATTAAACAATAATAAAAAAACTATGAGTAATAAAGCATAAATATAAAAGAAAGAAAAACTACACCTAGGAGTATCGAACCCACTACACTAAAGATCTAAAAGCCACTCCCCTCCACCAAATCACTTACTAGCTAACTGATATTTTAATGCTAACTTAAATGTATAAACTAAGATAAACTAAAAAAGAATTAAAATAAAAAACTAATTAAAACTAATATGAAAGAAATTTGTTGCACTTCCAAATAAATGGTGGAGGAACCAAAAAAACAAAACCAACGAGAGATTTAATGAGTGGGAACCAACACAGCATACTAACAGACCCTATCAATGAAAAGGTTTTGGAAAACTAAATAATATTAAGTTTTAACTGCTTTGGATTCTTTTTTAAAAAAGACAACATAATCAGAAAATGTGAGAGAATACCTAGTCAAAAACTAAAAGCGTATTCATCTTCCTCACAAAGAAACTCTCTCTCCCTCACTCGTACTCGTCACCTCTCCATCTCTCTCAACCTAAAATTTTCGCACGCTCGCAATCGCTTGCAATGCTAACCTCACTCACCCATCGCTACCCATCGCTCTTCTCTCGTCTCCCTCTCTCAACCTAAACACAGAAAAAAGATTTCCGGTAGAGAAACGAATAGGACGTTTTACCTTTGGTGGTGATGGTGAGCTTAAACCTCTTCACTCCGCTAGGTTCCTCCTGCAGTCAACAAAATCAAGCTCCGCTTCCAAAAGGTTGGTTTTTTGTTTGGCCGGTTTTAGGGTTTTTTCGCTTTGCAATTTTCGCCGTTAATTTTTTCGTCCCCCCATTGATTTCTCTTTCTCTCCTTTTATGCTCCAGATTAGGGTTTTCGGATGTGGCCTCTAGAGCTCAAAGAAGAAAATTTCCAGAAGTCTTTTTGATGCTCAGAAGTGCTTTTATCTTGTTTCACGCTACACTTCCGGAAACGGTACCTTGAACTCAAACTTTCTCTTAGATTTTTGTCTCTTCCCTGATTTGGGAATTTTTGGAATTTAACTCTTTGCTGTTAATCTTTGTTACTGCAGTGAAAAGGTTGCAATGGTGAAAACGTGATTTGGTTTAATTAATTTTTTTTTGCAGGTTATGGTTGGTTGATTTGTGGTTTCGTCCAATGCATCAATATCCATTGATTCTAAAATATTCTGATTTTGATGATTGTGTGTCGCACTGGGAAGTTGGGACTGCCAAAATGTTGACTGTTGAATAGCTGTGGAATCGCTTGCACGAGCATTGCTTTTCTTAACCTTCTTCAACTTCCTCAAGAAATACCAGAATTTGGATTTGGCACGAACTTCATTGGTTGCCCAAAGCTTCATGCGGTAAATCTTCGGGTGCTCATCGGTTTCCGTTGGAAGACCCCTTCCGACGACCCGGTACTGGTGAAACTTTGCCTTAACCATTTTTACGATGAGCAGCGGTTCCGATTGCGACTCGCCGCCGATTCAATTTTTGCTGTTTTGTGAATTATTGTTTGTTGCAGGTGAACAAATGGTGTTATTGCAGAAGTTGGTATGCTGTTTGCCACCATTTATTTTGTTAATTTTCTCTTCTATTTCCAAGTCAAACTCAGGCTCATGACTCTGAAACTCGGTTTTATAGCGGAACTCAGGATGTAGATCCGCCCAATTGGTGCTGTAACTGGCAGGAGTTTTATCTTAATGAATAAAAGCAACTGTTGTTGCTGTTGCTATTGTTATTATGTCTTGCACTTTCAAAACTCTTATGCGCATTTTTTTTGGATCTTTTTGCAGATGCAGGTTTTAATGCTTCCATTTGATACCTAGTGGGATTCCGGCTAGGTGTACATTACTCGGAACAGGGTAATTTGCAATATCCCAAAGGATAGAAACTGAGCCATCTAAAGAGCTACGGTGTTGCTAGCTTAAAAGACACTGAATTATGCTTGCATTTGATTCAGTAATATTTTATCCCTCCTGCTCCAAGGAGTCCCCGGACCTGTCGGTGTAAATCTGCTACATTGTTGACGAAACCTCTGCTCAATTCCAATCACCATGACTACAACAGTTTTGGAGTGAACCTCACAAACTTTGTGCCTTTCGAGAGCTTTCGTTCTTCTTGATGGTAATGTGTCCCTTTCTTTTGTAGTCTTCGCAATCTTTTTATTCCAGCCTTTTTATGCACATTTTCGGACCTTTTGCAGACGTGGACACGGTCACAGCAACAGCAGTTAATTCTAACAAAAATGCATCAGCTATATTGCTTAAGAGGGAGCCTTGATTCGGAAGCTGGTATAACGGGATTTGCAAGTGAGAGGTGACCAAACAATCATCCACAGTAGCCTTTGAACTTAACACAGTACTCAAATCTAGTATGCAGTTTATATTTTCTTCAGGAAAGTCGAATGATCTTATCACAACTTCGGTATTAACACGATATTCTATTTTGCTTCTAGGCTCAAAAGGGGCGGTCGGACGGACTTGAAGCCAAAGTAACAACAATCATGCCTCGTAGTTCACATCATGCTGAAACATTTACGGTAGGCTTCTCTTTTATTTCATGTGCAAGAATTTTCGGTCTTCTTCGTACCATAAGATTGGCATTTCACATGGCGACATATTGTATCTCATGTTTTACTAAGAGTACCGTCACCTTCGGCTTTCAAATTTTTTTTGGAGTTGAGTTGAGATTACTTCTTAAATTAATCAAGTGTAGTATCCTGCTATATTTACACTAATAGACTCAATTGTTCACAACTTATGTACTTGCAGCCTTCCTATGTGTGTCCTTCTGCAATGCCTTAGATTGAAAGCTGGAACTCCATCGACGGACTCGGATGTCACATGCTTTTCTGGTGCTTTGACAACATCTTCAATTTTACCTTGGGATCATTATTGTAGGCAAGCATCTGACAACTATCTTGCGACCCCCACTCAAATCTGTATGCCGGTCATGCTCAAGTGATCATATATGGCTGCACGCAGCCAATCAGCAGTGCAAAAACAGTTATGATTATTGTATATAGTTCCATCATTCTTAAAATTGGAATTCTGTCAAAGAAACTGCAGAGAAAATGTTCCGTCATTGGTCCGAAACATAAAAATGTTTTGTTGCTTGTATGAATCAAATTTGCAATATTATTTTCCAAAGTTGTTATCTTTAGGAGTTCCTAGTTTTGGCTTTAAAAGAAAAGGTAGCTTTGTATCAATATTGTGTATGAGGATCGCCTCCTGCAGCCGTCATGAGAAATTGCATGAAATCAAGCCCTTAACTATAAAATCTGCAACTCAATAAATTGAATGACCGGATATTCAACTTCACTCCTTGTATGATATAGGTACACAGCCTATGCTATAAATGAAATACATATCATTCAAGTTGGTTAACACAAAGGAGATAGATTTGAAGATTTTAGCAGGCTAGCACCATAACGTAATGAATTATAAGCACTTTTCCATTTCCAAATTTTTCATTAGCTGCTCTTGTCATGCTCTTTCAAAAACTCATAAAAGTTTGGATCCTTTTGCTGAAGACCTTCAAATTTAGGGACATTCTCTTCGAGATTCAATAATTGGAAGGCGGATAGAACAAGTTCACACAAAAAAAATCTAGGACCTCTCTTTGTATCTTAGAAACTCCATGTATTCATGCGGTGATGTTTTAAGGTGATGCTTGTAAATGAATGAATGACGTAATTGAAATATGAATGATTATGAAGAATTCCTTCAATATTAATGGATTTCCTTCTTTTCTTTTTTTTTTAAATGTGAATGAAGCAAATATGAATGTAAATTTGGAACGTGAAAAATGTAAATAAATATGATATGAAATAATAAATGTGATCATGAATGAAAGATATGAAGGTGAGTGCAGAAAGAATGCAAACGAGTGATTGGTGGGAAGAAAATTTCAGGACCAAAATCGGGGTATGACACCTATCTAGCGTTAGTTTATCAATCTTATGATAATGCGCCTCAACATCCTTGAACACCTTGCTTACGAAATACACAAGTTTCTTCACCATGTCTATTTTTTGGCCAATGGCTGAGCTCATTGCTTGATATGTAATCAGAGATAGAAAAGTAATGATGAATCTTCCTTCTGGTGAATGCGAACGGGGAGATGTGAGGAAATTTTTAACCTTGGTGAAAGCCTCCTCACACTTGGCGGTCCATTCAAATATTTCCTTCTTCTTTAAGGTATCGAAGAAGAGGTAGGCTTTATCTCTTGTGCAATAGAGGATGCGGGGCAAAGCGGCAAGGCAAAATGTAAGTTGTTGTAGCTTTTACACATTAATGGGACTCCTCATGGTGATGACTACTTGAAACTTATCTAGGTTAGCCTTAATGTCGCCCGCTTCATGTCAGTATGAACCCTAGGAATTCCCTCACCTTAACCCTGAAAGAGCACTTGGCGAGACTTAGACGTATATCATATTTCCTAACTGAGAGTAGGAAATCCTCCAAATCTTCTGCGTGGTTGTGCCCTTCTATAATTTTAACAATCTCATATTTGACATAGACCTCGAGGTTCTTCCTTATCTGGCGGGCGAAGACATCGTCCATGAGCCGCTGGTAGGTGTCGCCTGCATTCTTGAGGCTAAAAGGGCATGGCATTGTAGTAATAATTACCATGGATCGACATGAAGGTTGTTTTGGGTGCATCTAGGGGATCCATTTGAATTTGGTTGTACCCTGAGTATGCATCCATGAAGCTCGGCATGCGGTATCGTGACGATCCATTAATGAGGCGATCAATGTCTGACAGCAGGTATGGATCATTAGGATAGATGGCGTCCAGATCAGTGAAATCTACACACGTGCACCACCTATTATTGGTCTTTCGTACTAGAACCGTGTTGGTCAGTTAGGTGGGATTTTTTGTTTTTGTGATGAATCCGACATTAGATAGTTTGTTTACCTCTTCATCAATGACAACCATTTTCTCCTCTCCTACTTTCCACTTCCTATGTGCCACTGGTCTGGAGGAATGATGAATGGTGAGGTGATGGCTCACCACCTTTGTTCTTACATTTCTTTATTCCGGCTTAGCCGAACTACGTACCTTGGGTCAGGAGAGTAAAAAATGATAACCATACCCATTTTTCATGGCGCTTCATACCTGCAACAGACCTTGCACAAGCCTTATTTTTTTTAGTAAAGTCACCATAAAGACTAAAGAAAAAATGGATAAGAAAGGGGAGACTTCTACAATGGGTTATACCATCCAAACCAACTGAGGTATGCTTGGCATGTCACAGGGGGTCCAAGCGAACAAATTGACGTTCTTTCTGAGTTGGTCGACTTGTTCTTGTTCCTCTTATATGGATAAAGAAGTACCTGTATTTGTAACTTGGTGGGCGTGAGGACCTATTTATACTTCCTTTAATTTTTTTATGGGCTTGAGCCTTTCTACTTCTGCGTCCAATCTACGGTCCCATCACTCGAGATCAGTATTTAAAACTTCGGAAGGAGGGGCATCAACAAGCATGAGCTATTCCCTTTCTATTTTTAGGATGCTTTAGTAGCATTCTCAAGTGGCTTGTTGGTCTCCTCAGATTGTACGACTCACCCACCAAGAAGTAGGTATTTTAGAGCCAGGTACAAGGTGGAGACGACTGCTCTAAGGGCATTGATGACCAGTCGCTCGAGGATGATACTATATGGTGATTGGGCATCCATAATAAGGTAGTTGGCGTTAATCATTTTACCGTCTACTCCCTCGCCACAAGTGGTATTCAAGGTTATGTAACTCTTTTACTTTTACCTATTTGCTTGACAACCCTATTAAAGAATCATTAAACATATTTATGTCGTTAGGGTCAAGCTGTAGTTTCAGGATGGCATCCCAAAACACGACATCAATTGAGCTACCAAGATCTATCAAGATGCACTTGATGTCCCAGTTTCCATGTTGCACAATGATAAGTAAGGGATCATCATCGTGAGGGTTTATGTTGATGACATCCTCATTGGAGAAAAAGACGGTAACCCATGTTTTCCCTAGGATGCTTCTAGGAAAGCTATGTGATATTAAATTTGCAGCAAACACCCGCCTTGCATATTTCCTTCGGGTGACTCTAGAGCTGCCTCTCCCTAGGAAACCTCCGACAATGGTGTTTGTGTTGTAATGTAGAGTCATGTTGACCATCTTTAAAGGAAGATGGAAAAGGTTATAGTGAAGGTGTGACCCGAGTTACTTTTAGTGGGACCCCATAATGGGCACCATTGTAATGGTAAAAAAGTACAGGTGTGCGTATTCCCCCTACAAGGTCAGGGATACTAAAAAACCTTTGTAGGTATATTACGATGTGTGGTGATTAGGGTTTTCCCACGACGGCTAGGAGCCGTGTACAATGGTGTTTTACGTGGTTTAAGAGTCATGCTCACGCGAAGTGAGAGGCTTTACAAATGTGCTTAGGTATAAGCGAATGTGGGGTATAGTCAGTATGCGTTATGGCCTTGTTAAGCGCTATGCTTTAGAGTGTAGTAATCTGTCTCACTCCCTTGAGGGGAGGAATGTTTAAATAGTACTTAAGGGCATAAGGTCTTTCTTGGAAAGGGTCACCACCCACTCAGTAAATAATGAACCGTTGAATCCCTATTTTCAAGGGAGACGTGGAACGATTACTGACCCTGACTTCTCTCTGCCCAAGAAACATCTTATCTCATGTGTTGCTACACAAAAACTATCCGAGCATCTAAACGTTCGAAATAGACACAAAGTCGTCACCGAATTTTAATTATTCCTAAGGAAAGTGAAAATAACGATAAAACTCTAAAAAACAGGTCAAGATGGTCATCACAATCAAATAAGGGTTCATGGGTTGATTATGCGAGGGGAAGATATTAGCATCTCACACATCAGTTGTACTCAATGGGGATCATTTAGTTAGCTAAACTTGAATGTGTGTCTAAATTTTTATTTCTTCTTAATGTCCGCTTTTAGTTTATTTACAGGAAATGAGTTAAATAAAAATAGTTAGTTTTTTGTTACTCTGTCTGACAAGATTTCAAAATCTGGTTCCTACATATTCCCGGGTGCAATGGGAAACTCAAAACCTTGTAGTTCGTGGTAAAAAATGAGTATTTATTGGTTATTTTTAATTAAGGGAAATGTTTCAACGCACGGGGGCGGAAAAAGATTATTTAAGCGTGTTGAGATTGATTTTAAGTGTTTTAAGTTTGAATGACTGGATGATACAGTGTACGCCAACCAATCGGTTACTTGAGGGAAGTGTGGATGTACATCCACCTTGTCTAATTATTTGCAAAAAATTGAGTTAATTTGCCTGAGAAGATGTTTAATATTTGATTGACCTTATGTTAATGAACTATGTACAGGTTTATACATGTTAATCATGATGGGTGATGAACTGGATGATTTTATTTACGAATGATGCGAATTTTGTTCGAGGAAATACAAGTATTTACAAATTTAATGAACCTAATAAATTAATTACAAGACTGATGATTTAACAAAATAATTAAACCTAAGTAAACTAGAAATACCAAAGGGGGGTGCAAAAGAAATGGATGAGTGGTGAGAATAGAAGGGAGAGAGAGAGAGAGAGAGAGAGGATTTCTCTTCTTCTTCCTCTCATCACTCTTCAAACTCTTTCTACCATTTTCATCATTTTTTACAAAAATCATGGAACAAATCTAAGTAAACATGAAACTGAATACAACAAACATTATTCCATAAATAAATTTCAATAAAATGTCAATAACACAAGAAAACTCACAAATCTAGATCGAAAAAGTGAACGACGAACGATGACGGTGGTGGTTTTGCGATGTTCGCGATGGTGCAACGTGTGGTGGTGTTATTTTGTATCGTTTATGTTGTGTTTGGAAATAGATATGAACGTGGTGTGATATTGATGAGTGTTGAAGGTGGTAGAAGTTTGATGGTTATGGAAAAGGGTGAGAGATTTAAGACTGATTAACTTTTTCTTTGTGAAATGGTTTTTTTTTTCTCTACTGTGAAATTTGGATCCTATTTATACTAATTTCCAGGTTAATATAAAAGGAAATCAAGTCACACTGATAAATCATGACCAATTAGAAATAAGTATGACACATTGCAACTCTTTGAACACGACACATTGTAACCAATTAGAAACAAGGATGACAAATTCCGAGCAATTAGAAACAAATATGACACATTGCAACCATTTGAACAAGTATTACACATTACAACCAATTAGACAAATGCAACAACAAATGTCCACTTAGTCGAAGTCATACCAACAATTTTAAACAGAGGTTGTCTATACTTGTTTGTCTTATATGTGTGGCCTATAATCAACACACTAGGAACAATATTCAACAACTTCACTGAATATATATGTGTCCAAAAAAATATATCTCACAACATTCGTGTCATCTATTTTTCTACTCCAGTAAACATAATTTGCATCATCCATCAACTTAAACATATGTTGTATCTCAATTATATGACCTCTAATATCTTTTTGTAAGTTACTCTTATGTTTATATAATTGTTTGATCCAAGTAACATTCTTTATATCCTGCTATTGTAGTGAAAACAATATGTGTTTCGGTGGAACATGACATTTTGTCAAATCAGAAACATGTTGTCTTTCTTTTGAACTTAGACGACCAACAAACAAATGACCTTCTAATGTATTAGGTAAATCGTGGTCGTGAAGTCTACATTTTACATCAATCTTCCATCATGAACCATCTTTAAATGATGTTGATATTATTTTAAATGGACACCTACATTTTTTATCGCACTGTATGTTGTACGATCAAGTTCCTTGTGTATTCCACATTTATCACAACCAAATATCAATTTGTTGTTTCTTCCTATTTTTCCGTTTCCGTATCTGAATGTGTAATGATAACAATTACTTTATGTTTGATTTCAACCTCCTTAATTCCCCTTATCAATCATTGTCGTGTATAAATTTATTTTGCAATTGAGAATGTTTCCATAGTATCAACACATATTTTTTATCTCATATTTGTAAATGTATCCCCATATATATGAAACATAAAAAAAGGCCTTTTTTTTTTGAAAATTTTGCATACCATATAACTTAAAGGCGGACAAAATGAAGACTATCAAAATACTTATAGCCAAGTTATTTGATATGAAGATTATAACATCGAATAACTTATAAGTTATTCGGTGCATATATAATATACCAACATATTTGATTAAAAGTCATTCGATAAAGAAAAATTAGCATATTTAAGACAAAATCCTCCGATACATATGAGTACGATTTCGGAATACTTATTTATGATTGTAAAAATTTAGTAGTAAAATTTTTCTAAAAGTATAAAGAGTAAAATTGAATCATCTTAAAATATTGTATAGGTGAGGGGATAATGGAAAGGGTATATGAGGTATAATTTCCAAAGTGTTTGAAAGCAACTAAGCGCACAAAAAACCAATATCTATTCTTCAATTCATTCATTCAGAAGAACCAGAACGAAACGAATGATGCAAGGTTTATCTTCTTCATTATCATGCTCAATTCCATGTTCTTTAAAATTCAAAGCAGTGAAAGCTTCATTCGACACACAACAGAGACTCCCTTATAACCCAAACGCTCCTAAAAAACTCAACAACACTCAACCCCAATCGCAACCTCTTCCTCTCACTACATCATCACCACCGCCACTTTCTACGCGTAAGGACCAGTACATTGCCGATCTTCTCAAACGCGACACTCCTCTTCCCACCACCTCAGGTAACTACTATTCTACCGTTCTTCTTTTTCATTGTTCAATTAGCTTCTTTTGTTTTCAATTAACGTTTTGTTTGCAGGGAAAATCAAAGAAGAAGAAGAAAGCGAAACCTATTTAGGTTATGAAAGATGGCTTCCAATTCCACCTAAAGTCGTTAAGCCTCGCTCGGTGTTTAATGCTACTACCTTAGCATATCTTGGTGATGGCATTTATGAGGTCATTTTATTGCTCTCAATTTTGTGTTTTTTTATGAAATTAGGTCTAAGATTCTTATAGTCTGCCAATGTAAATTGTAGTATTCATTAAAGAAATCTTACCGTTCTTATGATTTTGAGAAATTTTAAGATCGGTTTTCATATACTTTAGGTACTAATTTCATAGATTTCATATACTTTAGGGACTAGTTGAACTTTCATACACTAGATTAATATAGTTTAGAGACAAAATTGAAGAGAGTATTAGTTTAGAGATTAAATTGATGGTTTATTCATGTCTTATTTTTTTTTTCTTTCCGGAACTTGCAGCTATATGCTCGTAGGCACTTTTTATTTCCTCCCCTTAGTATTGAAGAATACAATGATCGTGTGACGGCCGTGGTTCGCTGTGAGGCTCAAGTATGATTATTTCCTTCCCTACTTTGTTTTTTGTTTATGTTATTTACATTTACTAGCGGAAAGATGGGCACGGAAAATATCTGTTGCAATTCAGTGTGTATTGATATTAAAGTATTTTGTTGTGTAATATTGATTTATAAGTTAGATAAATAAGATACTAGTTGTTGTAGAGTTGTATTGATTGTGATGATGGCAATTTTACAATTCTGTTATTTTTCTTGCTTAGTTCGATCTTATAGATCTCCTCTTCTCAATTCTGTTACTTTCTAGTCGTCAATTCATGAGCTTTATATCCTAAGTATCCTCTGTATAGCTTTGTATCCATGAGATTTTTGATTAGATTGTTTGAAAGAAGAATTTTCTTATGATTGAGTTGTTAATCTTTTTGTCACCAGAAGTAAATAATGGATCATGGTTATGAAACATGAATTACACTTTTAATAGCGAAAAAAGACATAATTCAATTTCAAAGTGGGAACAAGGGAAATTCACTTTGATGCGACTGAATTTTCATAATCAAATTATATAGTTTAGCTTCCCCCTCTCTCTTGTTTGCAAACTTCAAGAGGTTTCCCTAATTTTGAATTTACTGAAAGGTTTTTCATTGTCTCGATGTCTTGCTCTTGTTTTTCACTATGAGTGTGTTTCTGTCCTTTTCATCAGTTTCTGCTTCTATTCTTTTCCCTGTTTTTAAACTAAAACTTTGGTCAAGGAAGCAAAACAACATGAGTTTCGCTTCAGCCAGCCTGTGATGTCCCGTTGGATTTTATTTATTTATTACTATGACTTATTAACAACAAGAACATGTTTCTGATCTAATTACGTTGCATATTGTCCTTTTTTGTTTGTGTGCAGGATGCGTTGCTCCAGAAGCTTCTACACAGTAACTTCTTATCAGATCAAGAGAGGTTAAAATTGTTACTTTGAGGGTCTTGTCTTATCATTCCCCCTCCCCCCCAAACACGTCTATTTTTCATTTTTATTATAATATTTAGTGGGGTTTTATCTGCGTATGATATTTTCTTTAACTGAAATTTATATTTTAAATGTTCCCTTCTCTCCAATTATAAATGTGGAGGATGGAGATTTTAGAAACAAGTGAACTTAGGTGTATCTATGCTTTAGAAACGTTTACCACTATGCATCATGATTTTGAGTCTTTGCATGTATATCGTGTGATTTTCAATTCTGTGTAATTATATTATAGAATTTGAGTAGTTGCTGGCTAGCTGGTTGGGTAGCAGCTTCCTTTAAAAGTATGGTAGGTTATTCTCTTCAGGATGATATGCTAGTGAGAATTTTGGTGGGTGTTTTTAGAATTGTGGTTGAGACTAACTCAACCTTACAAAACTGACTTGTAGAGTGAGGATTGCTCCCCAATTATAAATATATGTTCCGTTCATATATTGTCTGATGTGAGATTCTTAACATATGTCATTCAAAAGGGATGATAATAAACAATGATGCAAGCAGTACTGTTAGGAGCATATATCACCTTATAGTGTTAGTTAGGAGTTAACATTAACAACTTAGTGGGGTCGGCTACATGGATCAACTTTTACCATAATGTTCTATTCAGGACCATGCTTTTATCCAAATCGTTAATCTTGAGATATTTCTTAATAACTTCTCGTATAGTTTTTCTATGTCTTCCTCTAATGATTTATTATGTAAAGTAAGAACGAAATCTATTTAATTAGAGAAAGTACATCCAAATATAGTGGGAATAAGATAGTGCAATATAGTAAGTCATCTAACTATGAAGTCGATATGAATATTATCGATTAAGCATTAAAGAAGATGCTTTTATGCTTTTTGCATGCTGCAGTGCGTTAGGTCTTTGAGGATGTTTTGGCTTGCTTCAAAGTTACTTTGTACCAGGAGTGTTCGTTGGTGCATATCTGAAATTTTCCAGGAAATTTTTTGTTTCATCTGTAGCTAAGATCCGTTCATGCTTTAAATTTGATGCTATATTTGAATTGGCATTTACTTCTCACTCATTAGTATTTGGTACTTGGTGATGATTAGATGAAGATTGAATCCAATAAGCACTAAACTTTGCAAAAAAGCAAACATTCTTTTGGGTATTCTGAATTATGCCACAATTATGCTATTCTAGTGCTAGTTCAGTTGGGGATTAGACACTCCCAACATGACGAGAGTTGGTAGATCATGGGAGATCTGTAAATTTCTATTATGGCTTATAGCTTTTGATGAACTTTATTTCAGGGATGTTCTTCGATGGGGAAAGAACATTGTTTCAAGCAAAACTAAGACAAAAAAGCGGGCTGGTTCAGTTGTATATAACAGGGCATCTTCACTAGAAACATTAGTAAGTGCCTTCAAATTTCGGTGTCTCCTCAGGCGATTTAACTATAAATCTCTATAAAATACTCATCTGATTCTTGGAAGTTTTCTTTCTATATTTCTAATTTTAAAGTGGCGATGAGCCGATGACAACTGCAACATACTGATTTCCTTAAATATCACTGTTAATGGTTGGCTGCCACGCCATTATTTTGCAATTTCAGCTTACTTGTGTGTTGCTAGATAATCTGAAAATTGTTTTCAGTCTCTTCTCTAACGCATATATCTATTGAACTAGGTTGGCTATCTCTATTTGACAAATGTGAATCGTTTGGAAAAGCTAATGTTAGAATTGGGATTCTCAATTGACTCTTCAATCCCTTTGAATTTGGAGGAACTAATAGTAAGTTTTAAAATTATGAAAAGAATACTCATTAGTCAGTACTAGTAGTAGCGATTGTTGTATAATCTAAATATATAACAAAATTGCCTTAGTGGGGGTGGGAATTACAACTGCTAAATAATGTTTCACTGGCTAATAATAGTCCTTTCTTTCCACTCCTAGACAGGTGAGCTGAATAGTTGATAAAGTTGATCTTTGGGTATTCTTCCACTGGAGCAGGCAAAACAACTAATATAAAATTTTGTTCGATCTATTTCATCTTTCGGTAAAGCCTTTGAGATCAGAAGAAGCCTTGGAGAACGGTAGACATTGAAATGACATATTTTACTATGCCAGTAGGATCGAAATACTGAGACCTTTTGCAACAATGTATACATAGGTTATGGTATCATTTGTAATTGTTAGTATTGTTCTTCTTCAGAGTACAGTGAGAAGAAGAAAATTCAGTGAAGCTTTGGTTATTTGATAGATTTGTGTTAGGGTTAGCAACTCTGGTTGAACATGATCCAGCATTATAATTAATTGTGGAATTATGTTAGTTGAATACTATTGGAATACTTGGAATGATGATAACTTCGAATGGAGACTTCAAGTATGAGCTAGAGTGTGTTAGTGAATTTGAAAAGGTTCATTTAAGTCACACATAGGAGGGGGAGCACACTTTACTAGTGTTTATATATTTCAAATGGCCAAATTAGGTTTGCCCCAAAGGATACCCAATTTTGTGGTTGAGTGAGAACACATTACCATGAAACATAACACACGTATCTACCGTTCGACTTGGCTCGGACTTTGGGCGTTCATCCAATATCTCTTTTGGTATCTGAAATGATGAAAAATTATTAATTAATTTATTAGTCGTGTGTGATGTAAATTAATTAGTTATTATTAATTAATAATGGTGTGCTGTAATTCAATTACGAATTAATTAATTAACGGTAATCGTTGATCACGTTTTTTGCCTTGCCAACCAAGTCTCCTCACTTCCTTGCTGACCAAGTGAATATCAACTAGTTTTGACTGGACCAATTCCATTCTCCCACGTTTTCTTCCCATGATCTATCTTCGTTTGGGTCAGATCATTGACTATACATAACGACCTTCCCATCACTTGCAACTCACTCCCAAATTTTGCAATCTAAAATTTTCTTTCTCTCCCATATTCACTTCTTCTATAAATTTTTCTTTTCTGTTTTTGAGGGGCTTACTTGTGTTATATGTAGCTAGTTTATCCAGACATTACGAGTGGTTTTGACACTATCATCGAGTGGTTCAACACCATCAAAAGGTGTATTTCTGGAACGATCACATATCATGCAAGTAGTGATCGTAAAATTGAACTGGACTATTTTATCATAGAGGCGGCACGCTAGTTCGAATCTTTTGCATAATTTTGGACAATGTCGCGAAACGTGTTAAAGAGAGCGACCTAGTCTGCGACTTGATACGATAATTTCTTCAGTGGATGATTTTCAAAATCGTGAAACAACAATTTTAAGACGTTTCGAAAACTGCCATGGCTACCAAATAAGTTATTGGTAACACTGCGGCCACTGTCTCTAACAAATCGTTCAAGTTTGATGGTCTTCACTTCAAATATTGACAAGCTAAAATGAATTTTTTTCTAACCTTAAAGAAGGTTGTCAACGTTCTGACTGTGGATATTTCTGTTGCTCTTTCTAGATCAACCGAACAAACTAATGGTAAGAACTATGTGGATTCAGATGGAAATGTCAAAACTGATGAATATGCTGCGAGAAATTTACAGCTCTGGAAAGAAATAATCATATGGCATGAGAATGACTATCTCTGCACAAAATCACATTCTGAACGGTCTTACCGATGATTTATATGATTATTACAGCAAATGCAAGACCACTAAACATGTATGGGAAGCTCTGCAAAAGAACTATGACATTGAGGAAGCTGGAACAAAGAAGAATGTTGTAAGCCGCTACTTAAAGTATCAGATGGTTGATGAAAGGTCTGTGGAAGCACAATGCCACGAACTTCAGAAAATTTCTCATGAAATTATTAAAGAATGCATGCCCCTCGACGAACAATTCCAAATCACTATTATCATTGACAAACTGTCCCCTGGTTGAAAAGATTTCAAAAATTTGCTTCGGCACAAAAGAAAAGAGTTTTCGATCAAGTGTCTGATCACTCGCCTCCGAATTGAAGAGGAAGTTAGGAGACAAGATCAGAAAGATGAAGTCTTAGTTGTTTGTAACAACAAAAAGAGATTCAATGCGGTTCTGAAGCCTACGAATTAAGAATGGGAATATCCCTCAAGAGGCCCATATGCTCCGATTTCTAGACAACAACCACCACCTCGAAGAAATGACGCTTCAGTTTTCACTTGCTTTAATTATGGAAAACCGGGTCATATGGCTAAGAGATGTAAGTGTATGCCTAAACTCGTTGACTCTAATGCACAAGTTAACTTGACTGATGAGAAATTCATTACTATAATCACTGAAATCAACATGGTTGGTGGAAGTGATTGATGGTGGATAGACACTGACGTGTCCCGTCATGTCTGTTATGATCGTTCTATCTCCAAGACATACACGAAAGTTGAAAATAAGAAAGCGTTGTTGGGATATTTACCACTAATGTTGTTGGAATTGGAGACGTTGAGCTGAACCTTACCTCAGGAAAGACTTTGATCTTGAAGGATGTCATGCATGTTCATGAAATTAGGAGGAATCTTGTTTCTAGTTTTCTTTTAAATAAGGCAGGATTTAGTCAGTCGATGGGGCAGATTTGTACACCATCACTAAGATTTGTACAGAGATAAAAAAATTAGTTAAGCCATAATTTTATTAACACTAGCGTCCAGACGAAAACTCACGTGCATATCTGTCCGCTTTTTTCGATAACCACAAACGTAAAATATAAACTATATTATTACTTTTATTTAATTTTTATTTTATTTTAAGTTATATGTAAAATAGTAAAAAATAATGGTATGAAAGATAATAAACCGTCGTTCAACATCATTTGTCAAAAAGAGAAGTTAAAATTTAGGTATAATTAGTGTCAAAGTTCCTTAACTTAATTTAATATTTCGCTTTGGTCCCTTAACGAAAAACATGTTACATACCGGTCCCTTAAGAATTTTTCCGTTATACAAAAATTCTTTTCCGTTAAATTTTTTGAAAAAAAACGTTAACTTAGCTACGTGACGTGACAGGTAGGTAAGCTCAGTCAATATATATATATATATATATATATATATATATATATATATATATATATATATATTAAAAAAATATTATTTAGTTTAAACTAAAGATGTTTTGTTTTGGTAGGTTAAAAACCCCCGCAAAATATTAATACCGTGTAAAAAAAAAGTTAAACACTTCTATATAGTCTACAAGTCCATGTCAACAAGTCTTCAGAAATATAGTTCCATTTTGCATACATGTCAACAAGTCCACTAAAAATAAATACATTGGATTCAAATCCATTATTTATAACATACCCATGAACCATTTCCGCCATTTGGATCAAACCCAATGATGAACACACTGTCAGAACACTTCTTAAAGCATGGACGAAATAAGAAATTTTGAGTAGTGGAGTTAATATATATATATATATATATATATATATATATATATATATATATATATATATATATATATATATATATATATATATATATATATATATATATATATATAACATTCCATTTTCAAAAATATAAATATCAATTATAATTGTTCTCTATGATTTGTTTATGTTCTAAAAATGTTGAATGATTTTATCATTTTTAACATTAATAAAAATATCTCTCTCAATGCAAGTAACTAAGCAATCATTTAACCAATCATTACCCATAAAATTTTGCATTCGATTCTTGATAATATTCATAGCAGAGAAAGCTCTTTCAGTTGTTGTAGTTGCAGTAATATCAGAGATAACTTTAAAAGAAAATATACCTACGGGTAACACAACATGTTTGTTGGTTTCTACGAGCTTGATAAAAATATCATCAATCCTCTATAATTCTGAAAACTCACTGTCAGAGCATACATCTAAGATATAATTTTCAAGCTGACAATCTAGTGCCAATAATTCAACTTGAGAAAACTCTGAAGGATAAAATTAAGATAAACAAATAACCATCTCCTTATCAAATGCAGAAAATGAATCTCTTGGACTTAAACACGCTACACAAAGGAGCAACTCAATATTCACTTCTGTAAAACGATTATTCAACTCTTAAAGTTGTTGATCAATCACTTCATAAACACAATTCAACTTGAAAATGATGTAAATTAGATACTTTATCCATTTTTCTCTTTGACCTTTTTTGTGTCGGTTGAAAAGTGTCATCCATATCCGGAATGTCAATATCATTATGCTCACAAAATAATGAAACATCATTTGACAAAGAATCCCAATCATTATCTTTTATAGCTTGTAGCCTTATTTTGGACACTTTTACTAACTTCATAACATTTACAATATCTTGATCACTTCTTTGTAATGCTTAAGATAAATCATGTGTAATTCCTAAAACTATTTTCATCAAGTGCAAGATGAAAATAAATTCAAAAGATTGGATATAATTCACCAGCATTAGTGTTTCACCTTTTTTATCAAATTTGTTCCATCTTTCTCAACCATTTCTAGCACATCAATCATAGAAGAGAATAGAGAAACTATACTAAATAATGTACCATAATCTGAGCTCCATCACCTTTGTAGCTTGACTTTCACGAAGAATATCTTGGCGCTTACATGATGCTCCAACAATATTATACAAATTAGCAATCAAATTAAAAAATAAAGCAATTTTAGAATGCTTTTTTTTCTAATGTCACAAGAGACAATTGGAGTTGATGGGCAAAACAATGAATAAAAATGCAAAATAATTCTCTTTTAAAGTCAATCTTTTTAGACCATTGTATTCACCTTGCATATTACTTGCCCCGTCATAGCCTTGTCCATGTATCCTTGACAAACTTAATCCATATTTTACAAATAATGACTCCAAAGCTGATTTCAATGTTAGAGCACTAATATTTGAAACATGAACCACACCAAGAAAACGCTTAATAATTTTCCCTTTATTATTTACATAATGTATAACCACAACCATTTGTTCCTTCACTGAGATATCACGAGATTCATCAATTAAAATAATAAATAAATCATCTCCAAGATCATCCGGTATAACTTGAGTAGTGATAGTTGCAGCAACTTTAACAATATCCTTTTGAATATCAGGAGATGTTAACTTAAGATTTCCACGATAAATTTTCCAAACTTTATAAATATCTTCATTGTGATTAATAAAAAAATTCATAAGTTCAAGAAAATTCCCCTTATTTCCTCACTTTGACTATATTTCAACCAACTACCATATTTTAAATATCAATCCGAATTAAACTTATGAAAGGTATCTCTAATTTTTTTTTTGTTGACAAGGAATCTTTTTAAATAATATCTTCTAATTTCATCTCTATCACTTGGATGATAATCTGACATTTTTGGCCTTAAACCGGGATCGTTAGGAAGTTTTTCCAATTCAAACTCCAAAAAACTTTTTTTCATGGGAGGATCCAATTTTATGCTTTAAGTTCATTAGGTATTTGAGGATCAAGAGTTGATGGTTCTTATATTGATTTTCTTTTAAAATGTTTTTCCATTGCTTATTACTAAAAACAAAACAAAAAATCACAATTAAAATCATATTCAAAAAATTCATAATAATAGTATAAAATTGATACAAACACTACAAAAATCTAAAATTAAATTTTCTGTCATTATTACCTTTTAAAAGATCAACAGCGAAGACAAAATTAGTAACAGAGAGACTCTTTGGATTAAGAGAAAGAGGAATATAAAAAGTGATTTGTTTGTATTTGAAAAGAGTCAAAGAAAATTAATAGGAATAAGAAAAGAAAAGTTAAAATTTTTAATTTTATTTAAAGCATTTATTTGATTTATTATATAAAATTAATTATTTTATAAAAAATCAAGCAAATGATTACATATTTTAAATGCAAATGGGTGTATGATACTCCATAATATTATTTTATTAAGTGGGGAAATTATTAAATTTTCTTCATAATTTTTAATATATTATAATATTAAATCTGGAATCAATGATAAATATGGTGGGGACATGGTTCACCCTTTCAAGATAATAGCTTTGTCCATGTCCTAAAGTAAACTAAGTAGGTTTATGACCCACCAACCTCATTGACCTAAACAAATCGAAAGCTTCAGCTTTACACCCAATTTTACAATGATATAAGATATGACGATGTGATGGAACTCCTACATGAAAACCCATCAAAAAGTTCTCTTACTTCAACTAGTCTTCCCACATTAACATAAGTATCATGGTGTTTCAATAATATTCATCCTTTTGAGGCATTTTGTCAAACAACTTTCGTGCATCGTCAACTCGACCAATTTTTGACAACTCAATAAGTTGAAATTATGAGTTAAGTTACAGAGCTGAGACATTCATTGAGTTTTCTTCCACATCCTAAACAAAATAGACACTATATATTGTCAAAGGAATTTTAACAAACACTTACCATAGAAAACATAAGAAAATTGCTGAAAAACCCTTTAGAATATTCATCTGCAACAACAAATACCCAAGACAAAAACAAATAAAAATGATATTTTTTTACTCAAATAATCCAACAAAATCTAATACAACAATACCCATTAACATAATGTGGAAATCTAGAACACCCGTAAATAATTTCAGTGGTTGTTGATACCAATTGCATGAAATGGTTACTTGAATTAGAGTTATCTTAAAGGTTAAAGTTTATGAGGATATAATTAACCTCTAGTTTGAAATGGGTGGAAGAAGATGATGTAAAAGAAGAAGAATGGGAGTTGAATTTGGTGGGTGAATGAGATCGAAAGGGAGCAGAAAGATTTTTAAAAATGTGGTAGTAGCGCATTTGAACTTGAATTTGAGAAAAAAGAAAAAAAATGTTAATTCTCTGTATTTATGATTGACAGTAATTTCGGTAAAATTAACTTATCAGCAACATGTTGAACAAGATGTCCTAACATGAGGATCCGGCATCTTGTCTATTACATGTTTACATCTTGGTAACGGTTTGTTTGATTAACAGATTACTGAATATTATGGGAATATTAAGTAATTCTATGTGGCGTCTAAGATTGAGGAATCAGAGATTCTGTTTGTGTTTATAGTTATTCGATTTTTCTAAATGTTGAGATATTTTAGGAAACCCTTGATTGAAGACCTATTTTTATACATAATTTTCTACATACTTTTAGTAGCTGTCTTGCTGCGTTTTTGAAGCCCGAATCCAGTCAAGACTTTGTTTATTAATAGAATGCCACATACCTAGTTGAGGTGTGGATCAAATATTGTTTCATTGAGTTTTTAGGATTTGTGTATTCGTGTTACTTGTGAGTCTCTCTAATATCATCTTGGTATAAGAGTATGACTGTCTCTATTGAGTTGTAAGTTCTGTCAATCACTCTTAAGCTTTTAAGCATTGAGTGTTTGTGTGTCTTTGAAGTGTAACTTCTAAAACTTTCAAAATAGTATTATTTCATCACTGTTGTGATTGAAAGAGAAGTGAAAGGGGTCTCATACCTAGGTGAGTCTTAGGTAGAAGTTAAGCACGAGTAGTGATTAGGGAGTATATTGTAAATTGGAGATAGTTTGATGAAGGTCTACAAACTAATACTATTTTGTGAATTTCCTACCTGACTTGGTAGCCCCCAGATGTAGGTGTTGTTGTACATTAAACTGGGTTAACAACTCCGCGTATTCTGTTATAGTACTCTTAAATGTATGTTATATTGTCATTGTGTTTTGATCAGATATCAGTGTCTCGACATCTCTTAGGACATCTGATATCTGCATACCAGGATTTTAAAAATGAAATGGAATTTGTGGGATGAGAGAAAAAACTTGTGACGTCTAAGGCTATGTTTGGATATCATAAAATGAACGAAGCGGAATGAAGTGGAGCGGAGTGGAACGGATCGAAATGGAATGGAGTGGAGTGGAACGAATGTCCCATTCCGTTGTTTGGAAATTTTAGAACGGAATAAGACAAATTATTCATTCCGCCCAAATTAAAAGAGAAGAAATATGATAATAAATAATGGAATGGAATGGAATCAATACCACTCCATTCCATTTCGCTCCACCCGATTCTATCAATTCAAACAAAGCCTAAGATTTCAAAAAAATTTATGAATATTAAATATTTATAATATAGAAAGAAAGAAAAAATCAGATCAATTAGGTCGAAAAATTTTGTTGAAAATTTTACTTGAAAAAATCAATTAGGTCGATGAAACAGATTTAACGGACTATAATATAATTTTTTTTAACAGAGAGACTAAAAGATGAATCATATCTAAAATTTAAAATAAAAACTGAAAATTGTATATTTGAAGGCTACAAGCATGTTTTGCTAAGTAAAGATAATCTGTTGTTATATTCCATCATTTCCTCAATGGCGAGTTTCGATAAGTATCAGTAGTTTAGAAGGTCGCGTGTTCCAACCAATCATCCACCAGATGAAACCGAGCGGCGCATAATCTGTTAGCGTTCTTCCTCAAATTCAGTCTAGCGGTCAATTAACACTGCCACTAGGACTCATCTTCATCAATCAGCAACAAATAGATTCAGAAATGTTGAAGAAATTCTGCTGATTGCTGTTTCACAGAGATTATCGAATCTCACAGCTTCAACATTCTCAAATCTCCAATCGATTAGGGGCAATCGAATAACAAATGCCACGGGTACTCAAAGGTAAAACACTTCCTCAACATCTCCATAACAATTTCTTAACTCTGTGAACAATTTTCAAATTCCATATTAAAATCCAATTCAATGGCATTTCGATGTTTGTGTTTCAAATTTGTGATGCATTTCTCAAAACCCAAATACCCTCTTCCCTCCGTATCATCACTCACACCATTACACCAATCTATCTCATATGCTCTCCCAAATTCTCCACAATTCGATGAACGCCTTGTTCTCCACCAAATCTCTCAGCTTTTACCAATACCCACTTCCAAAGTCCGAGAATCTGAATCACAATTAGAATCGAAGAAATCGGTTGATGGGTTTTTGTCCCCTGAAGATAAACTACGCGGTATCTTTCTTCAAAAACTAAAGGGCAAGGCTGCAATTGAACATGCTTTATCCAGTGTGTGTATTGATGTGAATGTTGATATTATTGGTAGGGTATTAAACTCTGGGAATTTGGGTGGTGAAGCTATGCTTACATTTTTTAACTGGGCGCTCAAACAACCTATGGTGCCTAAGGATGTTGCTACCTACCATGTCATTGTTAAGGCATTAGGAAGAAGGAAGTTTTTCATGTTTATGATAAAAGTTTTGGATGACATGAGGTTGAATTGTATAAAGGCTGATTTGTTCATGTTATCCATTGTTATTGATAGTTTTGTAAATGCTGGTCATGTATCGAAAGCAATTCAGGTGTTTGGGAACTTGGATGATCTCAGTCTCAATCGCGATACTGAGGCTTTGAATGTTCTTTTGTCGTGCCTTTGTCGACGCTCTCATGTTAGTGCTGCTGCTTCTGTTTTTAATTCAATGAAAGGGAAGGTGACTTTTAACGTTGCCACGTATAATCTTGTTGCTGGTGGTTGGTGTAAGTTGGGTAGGGTGGATGAGATTGAGAGGGTTATGAAGGAAATGGAAGTTGAGGGGCTTTCTCCTGATTTTAATACATTTGCTTTCTTTCTTGAGGGTTTGGGTAGAGCAGGTAGAATGGATGAGGCTGTTGAGGTTTTCAGTAGTATGAAAGAGAAAGACACTACGACCTATAATGCAATGATTTTCAATTTCATTTCGATTGGAAATTTTGACGAGTGTATGAAGTATTATAGTGGGATGTTGAGTGATAATTGTGAACCTAACATTGATACATATACTAGAATGATTACTGCTTTTCTCAGAATAAGGAAAGTGGCGGATGCACTTTTGATGTTTGATGAGATGTTAAGACAAGGAGTTGTGCCTTCTACTGGGACTGTAACCTCCTTCATCAAATATTTGTGCAGCTATGGTCCACCATATGCTGCTATGATGATCTACAAGAAGGCAAGAAAATTGGAGTGTAAGATATCGATGGAAGCTTATAAGATATTACTTATGCGCCTTTCCAAGTATGGAAAATGTGGAACATTATTAAGTGTCTGGCAAGAGATGCAAGAATGTGGGTATAGTTCAGATGTTGAAGTTTATGAGTATATCATCAGTGGCCTTTACAATATAGGACAACTTGAAAATGCTGTTCTTGTTATGGAGGAGGCTTTGCGCAAAGGGTTCTGCCCGAGCAGGCTTGTATACAGTAAACTAAGTAACAAGCTGCTTGCTTCAAACCTAACAGAGAGGGCTTACAGACTGTTTTTGAAGATTAAACATGCTCGTTCTCTAAAAAATGCGAGAAGTTATTGGCGAGATAACGGTTGGCACTTTTGAACAGGCATCCTAATTGGTAGCTCTTGAAGTAGATCCTCCTGCTTGCTTTTCACATATATGGTCTTCGGCTACTTCCTCGCAACATTACTGAGCTAGTATGTCCTTACTTCGTTTTCTTGAACAAGAGGTTATACTTACATTAAATGATTTACTGTTTCTTTTCTAGACTTGTGCTTGTGATTTGGGTTTCTAGGAATTTTAGATTTTAATATAGCTGTCTTTTGGGAGAATAAAATGTTATAGTGTAGTCTTAGACATTTTGTCTTTACTTTTTTATAGTATACATTTGAGGTCATTTCTTTTGCATTTCTATTCTTAATAGTTCTTATTATTCTCATTTTTGTTTATTGAAGTAAGTCTTAGATTTGCGTAGTTGCTAATGTGAATTGCATTCTGATGGAAACCAACTGATATATAAAAGAATATAGGGAAAATCCCTTTGAATTACACAATAGTACCGCAGAATTTCGAGGGTCTGCACTTCCCAATGCCAAAATGACCCCTTTTCCTATCCAATTCCAAGATGATCAACTCCCTCAATGTCTTCCCCTATTTATTCTAAACCTAAACACTCTTAATTAAAATAATTCTAATAATTACCTACTAACTCTCCTAATAATTTAATATCAGTTACAAAACTCAAGAGTCTAACACATTTATTAAAGAAATCTTACCGATCATATGATTTTGAGAAATTTTAAGATACCTATTGACCGGTTTTCATGTAATTCAGGGACTAAATTGATATATTCCACATACTTTCGGACGACTAAATATATTTATATAGTTTAGAGGCTAAATTGGAGAGAGGATATAGTTTTGAGACTAAATTGACAGTTTATTCATATATTTATACTGTTCTCGATTTTGTGATTTTTATGAAATTAAGTCTAAAATTTACATAGTTGCTAATGGAAAATGGATTCGTTAAAAACAACCTTATTGTTCTTATGATTTTGAGGAATGTTTATACATCTTATCTTATTCTACTTAGTTGTTGTTGTCGCTGTTGTGAAATGCAGCTATATGCTCGTAGGCACTTTTTATTTCCTCCCCTTAGTATTGAAGAATACAATGATCGTGTGATGGCCATGGTCTGCTGAGAGGCTCATGTAAGATTATTTTCTTCCATACTTTGTTTTTTTATTTTATGATATTTACATTTACTAGCAGAAAGACGGACACGGAAAATATCTATTGCAATTCATTATGTATTAATCTTAATGTATTTTCTTGTGTAATATTGATTTAAAAGTTAGATAAGTAAGGTACTAGTTGTTCTATAATTGTACTGATTGTGATGATGGCAGTTTTACAATTTATACTCATTTCAGGCTCAAGTCACTCTAATTGGGATTTAGGAAGTTATTTTTTTCTTGCTTGTTCTAACGTTATAGGTTTCCTCTTCTCAACTCTGTTACTTACTAGTCAATTCATGAGCTTTCTATCTCAAATATACTTTGTATAGCTCTATATCTATGAGATTTTTTAGTAGTTTGTTTGAAAGAATAATTTTATGATGATTGGGCTGTTAATCTTTTTGTCAACAGAAGTAAATCATGGATTATGGTTATTAAACATGAATTACACATTTAATAGCAAAAAAAGACATCATGAGTTTGGCTTCAGCGAGCCAGTGATGTCCTGTTGGATTTTATTTATTACGACACATTTCTAATCTAATTATAATGTGTATCGTCCTTTTTTTTTCTTTGTTTGTAGGATGTGTTGCTTCAGAAGCTTCTGAACAGTAACTTATCAGATCAAGAGAGGTTAGAAACTTAGAATCGTTACTTTTAGGGTTTTGTCTTATCATTATCCCTCCCCCAAAACACACCTATTTTTCATTTTTATTATCATATTTAAATGGTTTTATCTTTTAAAGATTCTGAAACAAACAATCGGTCTATCTGCCTATGGTATTTGCTTTAACTAAAATTTATATTTTAAATGCATCCCTGTCTCCAATTGAGAAATGTTTACATTGTTGTAGTTTGTATGTTTTGTTTTGTTTCAATTATGGGTCCAGTTTCTGCCACATATTGTATTAGACAAAGTAGAATATCAACAACTTACAACTCACAAAGAAAATTCGCATGCTTGAGCCCACAATTGCCTAAAATAGTGGAGAAGTTTTGACTTGTGTTAACCAACCTTACTTGTTATGCTTAATATTACTTTTTTTTTAAAAGCCAAAAATAAATTTATTAATAGGCATAAATTTTGCCACAACTTTACCCTGAAACAGATAAAGCTATGAAGACATAGCCGACCACCCATTACATTTAAATATAATTGTCTACATAAAATATTGAATCAGTCAGATCATCCATTACATATAAAAATCGCAGTCCACCCAAAATATATCATTACAAATCGAAGTACAACACAATAACGAAATTGTATCAGCAACCCAATTTCAAAAAAAAAATCTACATCAGCTCAAACAAATCTCTTCTCCACCCATCTGCTGCCAACAAAATTTGATATATATTCAAATCAGAACTAAAAATATTAACCATCACGTCTGCAAATAAGATTAATCGGATATGACTATTCCTAAACAGCCCAAAGGGTCTAAATTCCATTGATTAAAATATAATTAAATCTTAATATCTTACTTTTTAACCATCTACAGGCTAATGTTAATTATTAGGAGCTTTGTATCCTCATCAATTGTTTATACATATAGATAAACCAATGTTGAATCAATAACTCTTTTCATAAGTCTTTTATATTGTGTTATGGAAACAAAAGCAAGATATAAATTGACATAACCCAGGCTAATGAAAGTATAGCCCATGCCAATGAAAATAAAATCAGTTTATATACTGTTTTTGTTTCCATAACACAGTATTACGAGATTTATGGAAAAAATTATATCAAGAGAGTATATATCATGTGTTTTGAATCAACATTGATTTATCTCTATTTATAAACAATCGAGAGAGAAGAAGCTCCTAATAACTAACATTATGTTGTCTTGGAGATGGTTGAATAGTAAGATATTTGGATTATTTATTCTTTTAATCAGTGGATTTTAGACTCTTCGGATAGTTTGGGAATAACCGTTGCCAGCTAATCTTATTTGTGGGCATGATGATTAATATTTCTGGTTCAGATTTGAATATATATCAAATTTTGTTGGCAAAAAGTAGGTGGAGAGGAGATTTGTTTGAGCTGGTGTATCATATAATCGGGTTGCTGATACAATTTCATTCTTGAGTTGTACTTTAACCTGTAATGATATATTCTAGGTGAGCTGCGGTTTTTATATTAATGAATGGTATTTTATATCTGGTTCAAGATTTTAGGTGGACAGACATTTTTAATTATAATGGGTGGTCTGTTATATCTTCCTATCTTGATCTAGTTCTAGGGTGATTCTCTGCAACAAAATGTGTAAAGTTGTGGCATAGCTTATGCCTATTAATAAATTTATTTCTGGCTTTTAAAAAAACCTAACTTAGACATAACAACTAAGGTATGTTAACACAATCCCCAAGGGTTTGCCTTGTGGTGAAGGCTTGGGCCTTGAGACTGTGCTCCTCTCAAGGTCTCAGTTCGAATCCTGCGAGGTGCAATCAATCTTTGTGTTAAGTCAGTGCATACGGAGCTTTGCTCTAGCTTTAAACGAGCCCCTGCTAGTGGACGGCGGGGTTGGTCTTAATGGATTGGTCATTCACAAGGCCGGATACCAAGATTTCAAAAGAAAAAAACACAACTCAACACTTCTACACTATTTTAGGCAATTGTGGGCCCATGCATGCAAACTTTTTCTATGAGTAGTAAGTAGTTGAAATTCTACTTTGTCTATAATACAATAGGTAGCAAGACCTGACTCCATCATCGAAACAAAGGAAATACAAAACATCATGATTGTTGTCTTTGCTTGTATATCATGTGATTTTCAATAATGTGTAATTAAATCATATAATTTGGGTAGCTTGCTTTGAAAACATGGTTGGTTTTTCTCTTCAAGATGATATGCCTGTGAGAACTTTGGTGGGTTTTAAAACTTGGATTTCATTCAAAAAGTATAGTTATCAACCATGATGCAAACAGAACTCTTAGGAGCATAAATGACCTTATAGTGCTGGTTAGGAGTGATATTATTTGAATAAAACCCTGGTACATGATTAAATGCTCTGATGAACTATTTCTGAGCCAAAATAGGCCTTTGAAAGTTTGGATATATAATTATGCAAAGTAAGAACAAAATCTACTTAATTAGAGAAAGTACATCCTAATATAGTTGGAATAAGATAGTGCAATATACTAAGCGTCTAACTATGAATATTGTCGATTAAGCATTAAAGAAGATGCTTTTTGTATGTTGAAGTGCATTAGGCCTTTGAGGATGTTTTGGCCTGCTTCAAATTTACTTTGTACCAGGAGTGTTCAGAAATGTATTGGTGCATATCTGAACTTTTCCAGGAATTTTTTTGCTTCATTTGTTATTAATTTGAAACTATGTTCTGGTCGTCACGAGTCAGATTCACAACAACTAGGCTTAGAGCAACTTAACCCAAATAGCATAGTATAAATAATTCCAGCTTATTTCTTATTTACAAAAACAAATTTCTGCTCTCTTCATAAAGAGTATCGTTACTATTAAATAACTTGGTCCAGGATAACTCTATTTTGCTACTGTAGTCCATTATATTAATGGGGCTAGCTATCATCGAACATACTTGTTTATTGAAACACATAAATAGGTTGTAATACACGTGCCATCTGTTATAGGATTATAGGAATGACACTAATTGTAATAGAGATGGCATGTATTCTGGAAAATGATTGGCTTATATGACCTTATGAAATCGCGTATCAACGTGCTTGCTTCTACCGTGCAGTGCATGATTTCTTGGAACTGTAATCACAGAGTTGTAATATGCCTAGTTTGCTCCGACTCAGTTTCTCAAGCCATGTACTGGCTATAAGTTGTGGCCATGTTGAATTAGAGAAATTGATGTATTGAAAATCACTTGTTACTTCTATCAATTTTGGTTAAAAAACATTTTGAAAGACAAGAAACCTTTGTTATAAAGTTTTTTAAAAGTTACTTCATGTGGAACAAAATATAAACAAAAGTAACCACTTGCATGTATGGGTGGAAAAGCAATGCAAGGGACTATTTTTGTTCTCATGTAAAGATCATGATAAAAATAAAAATAAAATTAAAAAATGCAAATAAGAAAAAATGGGAAAAAATTCTTGGCTCGAGTATTCATCCCAAAAAAGTGTTCAAGTTCAGTTTTTCTCATTATTAATGAGATCATTTTGTAGATATAAAAAGCAACATACGTCTTCCTCTTCTTGCATACTTATTAAGAGAGTTAGTTATTCTATTTTTTTTTTCATTTAAGAGTTTAACCATATTACTTAAACTATCCCTCATCTTATTTTGTCAGAGTATTCAGTTCTATTATCATATCACAAATACTTTATTTTTCTCCATGTCTATTCTCAACCTCTGCCTTCCACGGTTTGAAAATTGACCAAGACCTTAGATTTATATTTTATAAAATAAACTCAGATCTTACGAGAAAAATCTTCAAGTAATGTTACAAAGTATATGAAATCTCCAACGGGTAGCTCTTTTATAGGCCTTCAAACATCAAAATGAACATGGTCTAAGATTCTCTTGATCTTGAAATGAACTCTATGTAGTTTCCCAAGAATGTGATACTTGCACAATTCAATTGTGCAATTGCGAACACCATTCAACAAAATTCTCTTATGAAGTTTCATCATTCCACGTTCACTAAGATGATCCAAACACATGTGTCACAATTTGGTTGCATCATTATCAATTTCAACGGATGCCACATCATCCATATATGTTCTCCAACAATTTATAAATGTTGCCTACAGTCCTGTTTGCCCTTATTAGTGTCATTGAACTCTTGCTAACCCTTATGAAGTCTTTATCTCCATCTGATCGGAATGAACAACCATTCACTTGAAGAGTATCTAGAGAAATCAAATTCTTCCTTAATTCTAGAACATAACGCACTTCACTTAACGTGTGCACGCCACCATCATCCAAAGCAAATTTAATTTGTCCATTTCATACTTAATAAGTTGATTAATTTCTCTCCTATTTTATAAAATTTAAATGTCAAATTGGTTAATGTTATTATTTTAAAAGTTAGTTCCCATATTTTTTAAAATTTTAAAATTGCCACTCAAATTTTTTTAAAATAACAAATTAGTTCTTAATAATTTTCAAAATTTATAAATTAATCTGTTTAAATTTTAAAAATTGCAAACTAGTCCCTATTTTTAAATTTTAAAATTTAGGTCTAAAACTCTAAAATTTATAAAATTGACCTCAAAAATCTAATAATGAATTATCTTTAATATTTTATCCAAAAAAAAATTAAAAATAAATAAATTTTAATAGAATCCTTTAAATGCTTACGTGGTAAATAAATATTTTACCAACTAACTTTTTAGAAATTTGAAGTTATCAAGTGTATTCTCCTTAATTGATAAGATTAAATTATCTTTACTTGAAACTATCTCATGTAAATACGTTATTTCTCAATTATATATTCATTCTAAACTTTTCTTGAACCTTCTATCTAGAGAGAAAGATAGTATCCACCATTTTGTTCTCTTTTTTTCTATCTTTCTCTCTATGTATTATTTTTACATGTTTCTCTCTATTATGTTTTGTCTGATATTGACTATTATTTTAGCCCCTATAAATATATTATTATTTTTTGTTTTTGATAATTATTGTTTTGCTTTTATCTATGTAAGTTTTATTCATATATAAAATATTTAATTTTAATACCTCAACATAAGGATTAGAATAAGTATTACGCATATTAATATCATTGTAATTTAAAAAAAAATACCAATGCATTTAACTAAATAAAAAATATTATATTTATTTGAACTAAAACATATTTAAATATTTATTAAAATATATTGTGGACAAATACTAAATGAAGTACATATAATAATACATTAGTATTAACATATTTTATATTGAAAATTAGCATAAGTTTTTTTTTTTGGAAAGATGTGAATATGCTAAATAAAATATATAATACTACTTTCGTTTTTTATTATAAGTCGTTTTAGAAAAATATTTTGTATCACAATATAAATCACTTTATGATATTAATGAATCATTAATATTATATTTTTTATTATAATTTTTAAATATTTATTATTCTCTATTCTTTTAATTATGTTAATTTATCTTTTGCAATATCATTAATGAAGGACAATTTTATAAAAAGAATTATAATTTTTCTTTTTTATACAATAATTATTATATTTTTTAAAACACGTGAAAATCAAAAAGGACTTATAATGAAAAACGGGTGGAGTATATATTTTCATAGAATTCATAAAGTAATCATTTTCAAAGCAAACTCTTGAGCTTGTTTGTACACAAAATATGACATCGATATCATATTAAATTCATATATAATTTTTTGAGGAGTTTTATATTACTTCATTTATTATTTTAAATGTTACACATTAATTTGCTTAACTTTTGTGTGTCTAAATAATAAACTTATATAATGTTTAAATTTATCTTTTATTTTAATTTCAATATCTAATCATTGGTCATTGATTGTTGGCTAATACTAACATGTGCCCCAATGACACAAGTTAATGATACATTTATAGAAATATTCTCTTGGAATACGTGCACTTGATTTCTTAAAACTCAAAATTTTGTTTTATTCCACACAAAATTTATAATAGTAGTAATCTTAACTTGTACTCCAAGGGCATAAGTTAGCATGACCCTTGATTGTTTTATGCTTCTTTGATAACTAATACTAGTACTTGTAAATACTGAAAAAATAAAATTTAGAAAGAATTGTGTAAATTTATATTAAATGTATAATTTTTTAATTTTTTATTTGAAATTGTTAAATAATATTTTAAAGTGTCCTTAAAACATCAACCGACAAAACTTTGTTTTTATTGGTTACATGTTGTGTCGCTGTCTCTTATTATTAAGGTATAAGAAAAAACAAAATCGATTTTCTTACGAAAATATTCCTGTTTTTTAAGAAAATTCCCAAAATAATCTTGTTTTCAAAAAAATTCACAAAGTACCCCACTTTTAGGAGGAGGTGTCAATCCAATTGACGACTCCTCTTAAAAATAGAATGGAGACGCCAATTGGATTGGCTAGGGCACATGGTGCAGCCAATCCAATTGGCGCCCATGTGTATCAGTTGAAAGGAGACACCAATTGGATTGACACCTCAGTGTAAAATACAATTTTTTTTATTAAACGGTCTACGTGATACATAACTTCGAAATAGGACCAATTGATATTAATAAAAATTCCCGTTTACACAAAAAAGCCTAATGGTGATGACCGAGATCACCTAATCGACCTCTGGTCCCACATCCCCTAGCTACCATAACCCGTGGCCCTAACCCGCGTTGATGATTCGTCACTGGTGTTTGAGCATCTGAGGGGCCAGGAGCATCACTACCAACTACAGGAGATGGCCTGTTGAGATAGTCAGACAAATCGGCATAATCTTCAGTATACATCGAAGGTGTACCGCCATAGTTGAGTTCATGACCCATGCTAGAGTAGTTGGGTTATGTTTGACTCATTGGTGGGCGACCGGGACGGTTGAAGGGAGACATGGGTGTGAATGATGCGTCGAGGAAAGGTTGGAAAGATTGTTGGGGTGTTTGGTAGAGATATGGTTGTTGGAGGTTTTGGTTTTGTGAGGTTTGGGCTTCTTGGCTATGGTAGGAGGATGGGCGGTTGGTGTTGAATAATCGTTGGGTGTTCTGGCTAAGACGACTTTGGTAGGGTGATGTGTTGGGTGCAAAGCGATGTTGGGTCTCTGGTTGATGATCAATTTGTTGGTGGTGGTATGGGGTATGCTCTTGGTATTGGGGTTAGGTGTATGACATGTATGGGTTGTATGTTTGTGTGTTTGTGGAACAGAAAGTTTGACGTACAGGGGGTTGTGTGTATCCGGTCTGACAATGTTGTTGGGGGTTAGATGTTGAGGTGTCTGGAGTGTAAGTTTGTTGGCGTGGGTCATACAGGTACATATCCTCGGCGATGGACTGAAAACCAACCGATCTGCACCAAGTCATATAAGTAAGACTTGGTTTTTCTTCATTTGGCATCACTGCGTCAGTTAAGACATGGTCATGGTGGTGCTTCCATTTGCGACACTCAGATCTTGCGAAGCTTTACCATGGATTGAAGTTCCATTGGTCGTTAACTTTGCGCAGATGCCATTCTCCTAGGTTTGCTGGGGATCTGGGATGTTTTAGGGCATACCGAACTGCAACTTCACACAATCACTGTTGTGCATCTCCATAGTTGTGAATCTTATTATCGGTGTGCATGCAATCCATACAGTTGCGTCTTCAGCGTTGACCTCATGGTCATGATCCAAATTTAGGTATGGACGCCAAATGAACTGAAATGTGAAAGTAACTTGGATTATAAACGTGGTAGAAGAAGTTAACAAATTATAATGAAATAACGAGGTTATTATCCTTACGTCTGTCGGTCGAAGGTGATCCAACAGATTGCGATACTGGGTAATACAGTGTTTAGGACATCTGTTATAACTCATACCACGTGTCGACCATCTGCACCAAAAAGGTAAAAATATTAGTTAGAGATGATAATCGTTAAAGAAGTAAGTAAATATATAGTAATTTAAACAACTTATTTTTGTGCATACGGGAATGTGAAAGGATTGTTGTTGACGGGTGCTAGGGACGGTAGTCTTGACCAACCCCATGCTTGGAGAGAAACAACACATCTAGAAAAGGTAGATGTGTCTTTGTGTGAGTTTTTACACAAAGAGCTATAAAGATAGGCCAGACAAGCGGATCCCCAACTGTAACTCCCTATTCTATCTACATGTCTTAGTAAAGGTAAATACATAATATGCATACTAGAACCACTACCTTCGGGAAATAAAAAAGAACCAATTAAAAGCATAATGTAACACCTAATTTTTATTATTCGAGCATCTTCGGTAGAATGTTCATCTAAGTGTAAACTGTTATAATATGACTTAAGGCGTGAAAGGAGTATACCTTGACCTCTTGAGTTATCATCTAACAAATCAGTCTCAAAGAGGTACATGCAAATTGAATTTGCATAGTTGGTTTTACTATTTATAGTCTTACCTTCAATGGGCAGTCCCAAAAGCATGTATACATCTTCTAACGTCATGGTACACTCACTGATTGAGAACCATAATGTGTGTGTCTCGGGACGCCATCTTTTGCATAAAGCAAGAATGAATTTATTATCCACCGACCAAGACATAATTTTGCTTATATGTCCAAAATCGACGAGTTCAACATAAGGTAAGAATTTTGCATAAACTGATTGAGAGTGCTTACAACAATCATGACAACGGATGGCATGATCCTCCTTCTACCCATGTCTATTGCATTAGACATATTGCATAAAACTTCATGCACGCAATAAAAGATAAGAATCTTCACAAGAAGGTGGTGAATGTTGGGTATGCTCTAATCCAGCCGTCATTTCAATATTATCGTGATGAAATTAGACTGTCTAATGAAGATGCAGGAAGATGGCTGAATAACATACCAGTAGAGCAGTGGACAAGGACATTTGACGGAGGTTGTCGATGGGGCCACATGACAACAAACCTTGTGGAATCCATGAACGTGGTATTCAAAGGAATTAGAAATCTGCCAATAACCGCCTTGGTAAGATCGACCTATTATAGGTTAGCTTCTACGTTCGCAACCAGAAGTGAAAGATGGAGTGCAGTGTTAATGTCTGGGAAAGTATTTAGTAAGTGTTGCATGAAAGTCATGAAAGAAGAGAGCATCAAAGCTAGCACACACGTTGTAATAGTCTTTGACCGTCATAGGCAAAATTTCAGCGTCTAGGAAACAATGGACCACAACGAGGGGAGACCAAATTTAGCCTATGCTGTTAGATTAAACAGAAGTTGGTGCGACTGTGGAAAATTCCAGGTCTTCCGCATTCCTTGCACCCATGTCATTGCAGCATGCACATATACTCGTCAAGACGCTTACAGCCTTTATCTGATGTGTACAAGGTCGTCACCGTCATGAATGTATATAATAAAAGCTTCTCGATGATATAGTTTGACACAACGACGAGATGTGTAGAAAGAAAACAGGAAGGTCAAATAGAACACGTATCAGGACAGAAATGGATTCGACAGATAAAATGATAAGATTATGTAGTATCTATCGTCAACCAGGACACAACAAGAACAACTGTCCCAATCGAGGAACATCATCTGGGTCATAAGCTTTTTGTAACATTGTATTTTTGTAACCTTCAATTATTATATATCATAAAGTTTTTGTTACAACGAGGTTCACAACAAACAGCAGTACAAAATAAGCTAACTGAAAACAGAAATATTTCTAACTGATTACAACAATCAAAGTGATGTCATCTCGATCGAACATCATTTCCCTAGCATCCTTATCAGTTCTCATTCACACTCAACCAAATATATTGTCGAGTCTCTCAATACTTCTAATTTTTTCCCTTATGGTATTTTCTCATCTAACCAACAAACTGAATCCCTCTTTAGTTGATCGAACATAGTGATGTTCCAGAAGAGCATCAGCTAGGGGTGACAATTGGATCCATTAAGACAAAATTCATCCAATCCATCCATCAAAAAATCCATCCAATCCATCCACTACATAAAAATTAAGTTAATTGATTGAATTAAATCCATCAATTTATAAACATGGATTATCCAATCCATCCAACACATTTTAATGATCCAATGGATTTTTTTATCTAACTTTAAAAAAATAAATTTTTTCAAATATCATTTTTTTTTTGAAAAAAAATCAATTTTTGTTTAAAATACAAAAAATCGATTTTTTCCAAAAATTTAAAAATCTTTTTTTTTTAAAATACCAAAATTTGATTTTTTTTTACGAATATAAAAAAATTATTTTTTTTCGAAAATAAAAATAAAACAATTTTTAAATTATATTTTTCCAAAATACAAAAATATATTTTTTTTTGAAAAAAAAAAGATTTTTCTAAAAAAAACTGATATTATTTTATTAAAAAATAAATAAATAACTTTTTGAAAAAAATAAATTTCAAAGAAAAATAAATTCAAAAAAATAAGTGATTTTTTTCAAAAAAAAATGGATGGATGGATACCCATCCACTAAAAATATGATAATGGATGGATTGAATGAATTTTATTCTTAATGGATGGATTGGATTGGATATTTTAAAAAAACTTTTAGTGGATTGTTAATGGACTAATGAATTATTTTGATCCATCCGTTAACGATCCAATTCATATCCATCAAATCCATCCATTTTGCCACCCCTAGCATCATCATCTGAGGTTTGTCTCTCGCATAAATCACCTTTCCCTATCGGCGACGAACATCAAACATGATTGTCAAATGATGAAATGAGACGTGGAAAAATGATTCACACAACACATCTATTTATAACCAAAAAAATTGCATTTTATACTGAGGTGTCAATCCAATTGGCGTCTCCTTTGTAAAAATACACATGAGTGCCAATTGGATTGGCTGCACCATGTGTCCCAGCCAATCCAATTGGCGTTTCCACTATATTTTTAAGAAAAGTTGCCAATTGGATTGGTGTCTCCACCTAAAAGTGGGGTACTCTGAGAATTTTTTTGAAACCAAGGTTAATTTGAGAATTTATTTGAAAAATTAGGTTATTTTCATTAAAAATTCAACAAAATCACATCTAATTTTGTTTTTTTTAAGTGTCATTTACAAAGTTCAAGATAATATTAATAACTCCTAAATAATTATTATGAAGAGAAAAAATAAAATGAATATAATAAATAGTTAAGAGTATTATAGATAAAATAAGAATTATTATTAAAAAAGTAACAATAATCATTAAATTTTTTGATATGTATAAAAAATAAAATAAAAAAATAATAACACTTAAAAAAGAACGGAGTATATCATACAATAATTTTAAATTAAAAGCAGCCCATGTATATTCCTCTTTTGTGGGCATTGTTGGAATAAAAAATTCAATACTATCAATTTGTAGGCCACGTGCGTATGACGTGCTATTCAATTATTTGGTCACCGGCCATGGAAATAAGAAATGATATTATTTGGTGACAGGCTATAAGAGTTGTATTGGTGAAGAAGAGAATGGTATTTTTGGTCAGAAAAAGCAGGAGCAAATTCCTTAATTAGGGTGTATGTTATTTTTAGAAACTAAGTAGATCACAGCTAATCACCAAGTATGCAGATAACGATGAGGGTACCTTTTCTCTAAAAAAGCTTTAGTGTCATAAAAAAGTGTAGTACTATTCATGAGCCAGGACTTTTCTTTTCTCTACAATGCATAAACCAAATGGAAATGATTCACAATAAATAAATTACAGTATTGTTATTCTTACACTCTAATTTACGCTTACACCGTATACACTGCTCATAAATACGGTGAATAGTATTGTGAACAATAAATCTATACATAATAATGGTGTGAACAGTTCATAAACAATGTCATGTGAACAATAATGAACAATAAATATATACATGAATAATGGTTAATGAAACGTAAATAATTGGTTAACGAAGTTATAAAGTTGATTAATTAATGTCAAATATAAAAATAACTTTTAATAATAAAACAAAGTTGGTTAATAAAATGTTAAATATTGATTATGAAGTTATAAAGTTGGTTAATCACATAGTACTCTTTAATTAAAAAGTAAAAAATATATTTTTTTTAATATTTTTATAAAATAATATTTTATTATTATAATATTTTACTATTCACCGTATTGATGAACAATAAAATATAGTGTAGTGTATGTTTTGTGTATGAATAGTATTTTTCAATAAATTAACAAACTTTTCGGTTGAATGTTTTTTCCCTCTCTTATTAGTAATGTTCAGTGTCTGACTTTATATCACGGTGAATGAAACATCTTGAATGCATATAATCGACTGTATAATTCAAAATAATAATAAATTATGAAAAATAATATGAATTCTCCAAAAACTAAATAACACACATCATTTCATTTTAAATTGGAAACAAAATATGTCATTTGTTTAATGTGTATGTTATTTTTATGGTGAATAATACCATGATCGGGGAACAATGACACGAAACAATACATAAATATGTTAGAAAATTAATTTAAATAGAATGGATTGAGGTTAGAATCGTGAACGAATTCACTTTTTTTATAAATATTTTAAGCACTCTCAAATGTCTTAGAGTTGGAACGCAGGAATATACAGGATAATTCAGCCTATATTCGAATTTGCACAAGACCGATAAAAATTCAAATGTAAAAAATATGAAATCCAGAATTTTGTGTGAAGATGATATGCATTTATTTTCTATTTTTCTTAATCTGAAAACCTGAATTTATAAGGCAAACTTGGGTTGTTTCATAAGGTTAAGGCCCTTGATGAAACACACCCTTTCAATAATACTTTTGTTAAGTGTTGCATTGTTTCGCATACAACAATATTTTTCAACCGTTGCACTATTTCACCTACAACAACATTTCTATCAAATGTTGCACTGTGTCGCATACAACAACAGTTTTCAAAGGTTGTATTGTTTCGTATTTTGCAACACTTCACAAAGTGTTGCCTATTTCCGAATTCAAACATACTACAATATTTCACAAGTGTTACATATTTCTGAATTCAAACCTACCGCAATCTTCACAAGTGTTGTCTATTTTTGAATTCAAAAATTAATATTCACTTAAATATTTTACTTGTCATTTTGGAACACACTCAATATTATTAATTGCTAATAATTTACAATAATTCCCCATTTGTTCTAATAATGACAAGACCAATTCTAGAAAAAGGGAAATAATGAATGTTAATACACTTAAGTATCCTTCAATTTGAATTTAATCTTAGTAAGGATAATGCAAAGTCTAATCGGAATGTTAAACAACAATGCTTTGAACCATTATCCCTTGTGATTAAACCGGAGTTACCTTACACACACTCTTTAGTGGTTCTTCGCCTACATCTCTCGTCTAACACTATTTATGGCCATGTGTTTTTCCTGTTTTCGTAAAAAAATTATGAGAGAAACTCCAACTCTCACTTTGAGATGACACCATCTTGAAATTCATATAGGTGAAGTTCGTTTTGTATCTATTTCTTGAGATACATATCCTCGATATAGAACTTCATTAAGAGTTTGAAAAAACTCAACCCTCAATATGTAATAGTCAACATTGTCACAAAATATTGTACAAACATCCAAATCAACGACTTGTTGTTAGTCATTGAATCTTAGGTTAAGATTTGTTAACTTCCTATTAGGTTGCTACCATTGTCGAAACTCTTACTCAAGGAGTTTCAACTCCATGCCTCTCGAAGTTGTTTTTACTAAGTCTTGCCTAGTGGTTTAGTAAATTGATCAGCCAAATTATAGCTCTTTTGTATATAGGTGGATGAAATGATTCCATATTTAATCAATTTTCTCATAAAAGAATGTATAAGTCCTACTTGCCTAGACTTTATGTTATACACTTTTTATATGCTCTGACTATCTTAATATATCAACACCTTTGAAACATTGTCTTTAGTCAATGGAACTTCCAACAGAAGGTTCCTCAACCATTCAGCTTCTTCATTAGTGGAAGCAAGAGTCTCGAACTCTGATTCTATGGTTAAGAGAGCGACCCACATCTGTTTCTTGATCTTCCAAGAAATTGCACCCCATCTAGTATAAATATCCACTCAAATGCAGATTTATGATATTCAATACTTGATATCCAACTCGCATCGGTGTATCCTTCTAATATGGAAGGAAATCTATCATAATGAAGACCAATATTTTTTATTTTTCTAAGATAGCCGAAAATCCTAATGATGGTCCTCCAGTGCTCACCATTTGGATTGCAAGTAAAATATACTCATTTTACTAATTGCAAATGTTATGTCGGGTCTAGTACATTACATGCACTTGCATATTTTAATTGAGCCACAACTCTTCCTTCATTATTTTGAAGTTTGACACTAGGATCAAACGGAGGGGTCACTTCTTTAAAGCTTAATTGTTTGAACTTATCAAGCACTTTCTCAACATAATGTGTTTGACTCAGTTCATAACCCCCACTATTTTGCTTTACTTTGATCCCAAAAGTGTGTCAACTAGTTCAAGATCATTCATCTTGAATGTAGAAGTTAGAAACCTCTTTATTTCTAAAATTCCATTCATCTCGTCGCTAATGATCAATCATATAATCAACATGGAGACAAAGGAATATCATAATATTCTCACACAATTTTGTATACACACACTTGTAACAAGAATCAGATGAAGAAGATTTTTAGATAATCATAAATTATGATGCAAGAATATTTTAGATGAAATGAGAGATGAAATTATGAGCAATTTAAAGCAGTATAGTATAAATTGCAATGAGCACCTTATTTATGTTCACTTGTCTCAAATCTTCACTTGAATTTCTATGTTAAATCTTCTTGATCGACTTCATCATTGACGTGCATGACACTTTTGATCCTTTCTTCTTTGGTAATCTTTGTCTTCATCAAAATTGAACTAAATATAAGATATATTCCTCACAATCTTCTCTTTTTGATGATGACAAAATATTGTCTCCTCCTAAGTTGTATGTCTCCCCCTTAATTGGTGAATCTTATAATGAATAGTCAAAATTTGATATAATTATTTCGGTGCTTGTTTTAATCCATACAAGGATTTAACAAGTTTGCACGTCTTTTGTTCATTACCAAGAAGTACATAACCTTCTGGTTTCTTCTTGTAAATATCCTGATTAAGGTTTCCATTTAGTGATGTCATTTTGACATTTATTTGATGAACTATAAGGTCATGCAAATAAGCTAATGCAAACGATATTCTAGTTTTCATTGTGCTTGCTACTAGTGCATATGTGTTGAAATAATCAACGCCCTCTTTTTGTTAAAAATACCATTGGTCATTAATCTAGACTTATAGGTGTTTAGTGTACCATCACACAACGATACTTCCTTCTAAATAAGAGGAGTCACGTGAAACTATTGATTTCTTACAAGTCTTAAGATCATCTTCCACTTGAAGAGTAATTAGAATCTTACGAATAAAATTCTTACTATTTCCTTCCATTAGATAAAAGAAATAAATTAACTTCAATTTGTTCGATCGTATATCTTTAGTCTTTCGGAATCTCTTGCTTATTCTAAGTTCGGGTTGTTTTCAACAATCAGTGACGAACTTTTGATTTGTGATTCAACTATTCGTGGAGAACCTTTCTCACGAGGTTCTTCATTTGTGCAAATTTCGAGTTTATTCCATATCTTCCATGATAATGTTCTCAAAATTCTACATCTCGAGATTTAATAATGGAATCCAAATCAAAATTCAATTGCATAAATTGAAATCATAACTTTAATTAATTTGATCACTTTAATAATTAACAAGTTTCTAATAAAAAATCATTCCAAACTAAATTGTAGGCTTTTTCTATGTCAAAATATCAAAGTTTTTCAATATATAATACTCCCTCCGTTTTTTATTATATGTCATTTTTGAGAAAAAAATTGTGTTGAAATATAAGTCGATTTGTAATTTCAATGTAGAATTAATTTTTCTCTTCCTAAAATACCCCTAATCCATCTTTTTTTTTTATAATTTTCATAATTCAATGAATTATGTATTTCAATGCAAAGTGACATTTTGAATGTTGTTTTTCAATGTATTCGTCCAACGTTTTAGAGAAAAAATTTCTCCCTCATCAAACTCTACATTAATTTGTGAGTTTTTCAACCTCTCTCATAAAACTCTACATTAATTTGTGATTTTTTTCAAAATTTTCCTCTCTTAAAAATGTAATTCCCAATTAAAACTCAAAAATTTCTCTCTTCAACGTGAATCTTCTCAAGTTTTATATATTCTGCATTTTTTTAATCCTTCTTCCTATCATAACAAAAGAAATACTTTAAAAAAATTGACAATGGAATATCCCAAAAACCCATAAATAAAAATAGTAGAAGATTAGTTAGATTCTGATAAGGTTACCGAGAATGAAGTAATGAGAAATTGTATACTTCTTTGGATTCTGATATGCTATCACTATCTAGCATATCAATCCAAAATGATAATCTAGTTCTCTTATTTTCTTTTGTTAAATAAGGTTGGATAGTATTTGAATGTCTTCTTATTTCTCTCAATGTGCTTCTACTTACTTCTAATACGTGAGAAAATGATGGAATAATGGTTCTTTGTTTTAAAGAAATGTCACACACTAGATTAAGGTCTACATGAACTCTTTTGCGTCCATAATTTCCTATCTTTTTATGACTCACATCAGCATACACTCCTTCGTTCTCAGCAAGTTTCCAAATATGTTGTACCGTGTACATTAACTAAAAATAGAGAAGACACTAATTTGATCACTTTTTAATTTTCTGAATTTGTAAGTATGAGAAAACTAACATATTAATTACATGGATTAAAAAGAATAAATTTAAAAATATTAAAAGAGAAATTATGATACCATATTCAGATTCAATGTTGTTTTCCACGTCATTTTCTTCATTTTGTATGTTGTTGTTTTCCGCATCATTGTGTGCATTTTCTATGTTGTTGTTTTCTATAAGAACATGGAGAAAATAGAAAACCCATATGCCATTAGAAAAAAATGAAAACTTAAATGCTATAAGGAAGAAAAAAATGAAAACTTAAATGCCAGAAGAAAGAACGAAATCTCAAAGTCAAGGTGAAAAATCACACAAAACTCACATGATAAATAAGTAAGAAAAAATAAACCAATTAAATTCTAGATATTTTTGTTAAGGATCATGAAGAAACAAACAAATAAGACATAAAAGTGTGATAATTTTGTTACTTACCAATCGGGTTATAAGTATCTTCTTCCAAAGACATCTGAGATATGTGCATATTTGGAATGATGTTAAGATCAATACTTTTTACAATCTTGTTAATGAACATATTCTTTCTCTTTCGTTAGAATAATATTGAGATCAATGTGATTTAAAGTCATTTTAATATCATAATACGTGATGGTTAATCTAAATTTATAAAAAATAAATAATAAAAAATAAAGTAGAATGAAATATTTAGAGGAAAATTTGAAGAAAAAAAATTTAATGAAGAGCCGTGAGAATTTAGAATTAAATACATTTACATATCGTATTCTTTACGACAGGATAGTAACAGAATGAAAGTTATGAATTATGCAGCAATAATGATGAACATCCCATAATTACAAAATAAATATTACAGGAATGCCAACAACGGATTTCCTCCTATTTATTGAAATTCTAACGCGTCATTAACTATTCAACTATAAAATGTCAATTGCACCGAAACTTAAACAAAATAAATTAATGTAATAATTATTTACACGGATAGTACTTTTAATCTTTTCTGTTAACTATTGAACTATAAATTATTTACACCGAAACTTTAATCTTTAAAACAAGGATCTTGTTAACTTATGTCTTTGGAGCACAAGTTAAGGTTACTATTATTGAAAATTTTGTGTGGAATAAAACAAAATTTTAAGTTTTAAAAAATTAAATGCACACATTTCAAAAAAATATTTCTATAAATATATCATTAACTTGTGCCCTTGTGACACACGATAACATTTGCTTTAAAACAAATATAAAGATATCTTTTCTGTTAACTATTTTATAAACCATACTTTCGTTGCGATGACACTGAGTCATTATTAAAATAGAACAACATATATACGGTTCAAGATCCTTTTAAATCATACAAATTCATATGAAAAGTGAAAGTATATATTTATTTATATATATCCTGAGCATGTATTGTATCATTAAAGCATCCGAATTATCAGTACCAACGTATATATATTTAATCATATTATGTCCATAACCTTCCATTTCTATTCGCATAAATTGTTTATCGAAACATGTCTATATTATAATTATCGGCTATGATATATTTAGAATTTATTATTAAAATAATTCAGTTTTTAAAAAAAATTCTCAAAATAATCTTAATTTCAACAAAATTCTCACACTATCCCATTTTTAGAAGGAGATGTTAATCCAATTGACGTCTCCTCTTAAACATAGAGAGGAGGCGTCAATTGGATTGACTAGGACACATGATGCAACCAATTCAATTGACGCCCATGTGTATAGGTTAAAGGGAAGCGTCAACTGGATTGAGGTGTTGACACCTTAGTGTATTTTGTAATTTTTTTAGTCTACGTGATGCATAATTTCGAAATCGAACCAATTCATATTAATATAAATTCTCGTTTACACAAAAAAGACTAATGCTGATGACCGGGATCACCTAACCGACATTCGGTCCCACATCACCTAGCTATCTGAACCCTTAGCCCTATCCCACGTTGATGATTCACCACTGGTTGTTGAGCATCTGAGGACTCAAGAACATCACTACCAACTACGGGAGATAGCCTGTTGAGATAGTCAGACAAATCAACGTAGTCTTGAGTATGCATTGAAGGTGTACCGCCGTAGCTAAGTTCATGACCCATGCCAGAGTAGTTGGGTTGTGTTTGACTTGTTGGTGGGCGACCAGGACGGTTGAAGGGAGACATTGGTGTGAATGATGCGTCGAGGAAAGGTTGGAAAGATTATTGTGGTGTTTGGTAGAGATAAGGTTGTTAAATGTTTCGGTTTTGAGATGTTTGGGCTTCTTGGCTATGGTAGGAGGAGGGACGGTTGGTGTTAAATGATCATTGAGTGTTCTGACTAAGGCGACTTTGGTAGGGTGATGTGTTGGGTGCGAATCGATGTTAGGTCTCTGGTTGATGATCTATTTGTTGGTGGTGGTACGAGGTATGCTCTTGGTATTGTGGTTGGGTGTACGACATGTTATGGTTGTATGTTTGTGTGCTTGTGGAACGAAAAGTTTGACGGATAAGGGGTTGTGTGTAGTCGGTCTGACAATGTTGTTAGGGGTTAGATGTTGAGGCGTTTGGTGTGTAAGTTGTCTGGCGTGGGTCATATAGGTACACATCTTCGGCGGTGAACTCAAAACCAACCGATCTGTGCCAAGCCATATAAGTACGACTTGGTTTTTCTTCATTTGGCATCACAGCGTCAGTTAAGACATGGTCATGACGGTGCTTCCATTTGCGACACTCTGATCTAGCGAAGCTTTGTCATGGGTTGAAGTTCTATTGGTCGTTAACTTTGCGTATATGCCATTCTCCTATGTTTATTGGGGGATCTAGGATGTGTTGAAGCATACCGAACTGCAATTTCACACGATCACTGTTGTGCATCTCCACAGTTGTGAATCTGATGATCGATGTGCATGCAGTCCATACGGCTGCGTCTTCTTCGTTGATTTCATGGTCATGATCCAAATTTAGGTATGGACGCCAAATGAACTGAAATGTGAACGTATGTTAGATTATAAACTTGGTAGAATAAATTAACAAATTATTACGAAATAATTAGGTTATTATCCATACATTTGTCAGTCGAAGGTGATCCAAGAGATTGCGATACTAGGTAATACAATGTCTAGGACATCTGTTATAACTCATACCACGTGCCGACCATCAGCACCATAAAGGTAAAAATATTAGTTAGAGATAATAATCGGTAAAGTAAGTAAATATATAACATTTTAAACAACTTACTTTTGTGCGTACGATAATGTGAAAGGGTTGTTGTTGAAGGGCGCTAGGGACGGTAGTCTTGACCAACCCCATACTTGGAGCAAAGCAACACATCCAGAAAAGGTAGATGTGTCTTTGTGTGAATTTTTACACAAAGAGCTATAAAGATATGCCAGACAAGCGGATCCCAAATTGTAACTTCCTATTTTATCTACATGTCGTAGTAAAGGTAAATACATAACATGCATACTAGAACCACTATATTCGGGAAATAAAAAAGAATCAATTAAAAGCATAATGTAACACCTAGTTTTATTATTTGAGCCTCTTCGGTAGAATGCTCATCTAAATGTAAACTGTTTTAGTATGCCTTAAGGCGTGAAAGGAGTATACCTTGACCTCTTGATTTATCATCTAACAAATCAGTATCCAAGAGGTCCATGCAAATTGAATTTGCATAGTTTGTTTTACCATTTACAGTTTTACCTTCAATAGGCAGTCCCAATAGCATGAAGACGTCTTCTAACGTCACGGTACACTCACCGGTTGGAAACCAGAATGTGTGTGTCTCGGGACACCATATTTCACATAACGCAAGAATGAATTTATTATCCACTGACCAAGATATTATTTTGCTTATATGTCCAAAACCGGCGAGTTCGACATACGGTTGAATCATCGGGTCCATGTGTACATATTCGTGGACCCGAGTACGGAACCTTGAAACATCCTATAAAAGAATCAAGAAAACACTTTACTAAGTTGATATGTTATTAAAAGGTATTCTAGACAAATAACAAAAGAATTAAACGCTTACATAAGTTGTTATATTTGCAACTGTTCCTCTGTGCGATTCACCCATTGTGAGGATAGACATCTTGTCGGAGATGAAAGAGGTTGGTGCAGATGAAAGAGGTTGTTGTAGATGAAAGATTTAATGTTGTTGAGGAAGTAGTGAGTGTTGGTGTGGGAGAAATGTTAGAGTCACCTATTTATAAGGTGTGACATGCAAAAGTGTAAAAGCTTGGAAAAATGGGATTACACGTGCTAGCCAAATGAATTGGTGCTCATGTGCATTTGCTACATGATAGTGCCAATCAAATTGGCGCCTCCCTAGGCTCATGCATGACACATCTATCTCTGCATGCTTGGTTACGAGGTGTGCATGCATGCAAGACATGGTGTCGCCAAATGGACTGACGCCAATGTGCAAGGATTGCAAGGAGGCGCCAATTCATTTGGAGTTAGGTCTTGCATGTGTGACACGTGGTTTTCCTCTCTCTTGCATGCTGGTGAGACATTTAAGTTTAAGTTATACATGTTTTGTTTTCGAAACACCGATACCATCCAACTTACGATCAAGAGAAATGCAAATTTCTTGCAGTTGAAGAAACGAATTCAATCCTGCATAGGATCTGGTATTGTGTCAAAGAACACATATCAAAATCCTTTTCTTTAGAACAGTCAATGCAAGTTTTTCCCATGACGCTTACAGCATCTATCTGATGTTTACAAGGCCATTATTGTCATGAATGTCTATAACAAAAGCTTCTCGGTGCTACCAATGAAGGGATACTGGCCTCTATGAAGGTGACATAGTTTGGCACAACAACGAGATGCGTAGAAAGAAAAAAGGACGGCCAAACAACACATGTATCAGAACAGAAGTGGATATGACAGATAAAATGATAAGACTATGTAGTATATGTCGTCAACCAGGACATAATAAGAACAACTGTCCCAATCGAGGAGAAACATCTGAGTCATAATCTTTTTGTAACATTGGATTTTTGTAACCTTCAATTTTTATATATCATTAAGTTTTTGTTACAACAACGTTCATAACAAACATCATTATAACATAAGCAAACTTAAAACGTAATATTTATAACAGATTACAACAATCAAAGTGATGTCATCTCGTCCAAACATCAATTTCCTAGCACCCCTATCGGTTTTCATTAGCACCCAACCAAATATACTGTCGAGTCTCTCAATACTTCTAATTTTTTCCCTTCTGGTATTTTTCCATCTAACCAATAAACCAGTTCCCTCTTCAGTTGATCAAAAGTAGTGATGTTCTAGAAGAGCATCAACATCTGAGGTTTGTCTCTCGAATAAATCACATTTCCATAGTGGCGAAGAACACCAAACATGTTTTCAAAAATGATGAAATAAGATGTGAAAAAATGATTCACACAACACCTCTATTTGTAACAAAAAAAATTGTATTTTGCACTGAGGCGCCAGACCAATTGGCGCCTCCTCTCAAAAGTAACACATGGGCGCCAATTGAATTGGCTGCACCATGTGCCCTAGCCAATTCAATTGGCGCTTCCTCTCTAAGTTTAAGAGGAGGCACCAATCCAATTAGTGTCTCCTCCTAAAAGTGGGGTAGTTTGGGATTTTTTTTGAAATCAGGGTTATTTTGAGATTTTTTTGAAAATTTGGGGTATTTGTGTAAAAAATTCATATATTTACACTATTTTTTCACACACTGTCTATTACACCTTAGAAATTAACAAAGAAAATGATGTTGTACACAAATCAAGACGAGCACAATTATTATAAAAATTAAATGTATGCATTGTATGTATAAATATGGTGTTACTGTAAAAAAGAGATGTCAACTCATCATTTCTCTATAATTATTTGATTCAAAATTTACGAATCAAGATCATTAACATCTTTATTATTTATTTTTAATTTAATAAAAATTCATATCAATGAAAGATTACCGGAAAAAAGTTATAATATCCAGACTTTTGATATTATAATTTTTATAGTACTTTTATTTTTTAAAAATAAAATAAATCGTATCGAGATAGATAATGTCAATTTCTTCTCCAGTTTTTGATTTGGACTTTACTATCCCTTTTTCATTATTTCCTTTGATTTTCTTAAATTAAAAACCTCAATTGCTATTATTTGTTAAATTTATAAGATTGTTAGGAATTAATTTAAATCTAATGGATCGAGGCTAGAATCGTGAACAAATCACTTTCATTATAAATATTTCAATCACTCTCAAATGTCTTAGAGTTGGAATGCAGAAACACACAGTATAATTCAGCCTATACTCGAGTTTGCACAAGACCGATGGATACTCGAATGTAGGAAAGATGAAATCCAGAATTTTGTGTGAAGATGATATGCTCTTCTATTCTATTTTTCTGAATCCGGAAACCTCAATTTATAGGGAAAACTGGTGTTGTTTCATAAGGTTACAATCATTGATGAAACACACTCTTTCAACAACACTTTTGCTAAATGTTGCATTGTTTCGTCATGTTGCACAGTTTCACCTACAACAACAGTTTTTAAAGGTTGTATTGTTTCGCATTCTGTAACATTTCAGGAAATGTTGTCTATTACCAAACTCAAACCTATTGCAACACTTCACAAGTGTTGCCTGTTTCTAAATTCAAACCTACTGCAACACTTCACAAGTGTTGTCTATTTTTGAATTCAAAAATTAATCTTCAATTGAATATTTTACTTGTCATTTTAGAATACACTCAATATTATTAATTGTTAATAATTTATAATAAAATAATGATTGTGAACAGTGACATATAAGTGATTCTAAAACGCCCGATTGAAACGCCCCATTGTTCCACATCCTGATGCGTTAGCTTACCATCGAGGTTTCCCACGATTTCCCTGAGGTGTTTGAGGTTTTTGAGTGCTGGCATGATGCAATGGTGGCTGATGTGAAGGTCCGGTGGAAGGTCTAGTGGTATTTGACAAATTTGTCATCATTTCTCCCCAATACCTGAGGAGATTGCCGCCAACGGTGCTGCCGTAATTTAGTTTGGTGTCCATGTTGTCGTAGTTGGGTCATTGTAGTTAGGTGGTTTGTGGTTGGATGGTTTGTGAACAATATGGTTGCCCGAATTGGGACATTGAATCTTTTTGGAAACAAAACAATGGTTCATGTGGTGTATTAAAGTCAAATAATGGTTGGGTGTTGTGGCGATGGGATGTTTGAATGCTCATAAGTGGAAGCTATGACGGCATGAGGTTAAATCGTATGAATCATCTAGGTTATAGACAAATGTGATGGATGTGTATGGTTGTTGGTGGTTAGGGTTTGGTTCCTAGTTTTGAGTTTGAGTGTGTGGGATGAATTATTTGCGAGGTTGGGTGTTTGGTGGTTGGGTGTATATGGTAGAGTGATGGTGTGAGGTTGGTCATTGGGTTTGGGTGGGTTGGCATTGTTCTTGGGCGGGGATTTGTTGTTAGACGTATGTTGACGAAGCTTGTTGGCATGGATCAATCAAATACATAGGCTCACACACAAACTATGGGGTTGTAACCGATCTAAACCATATCATATAATGTTGAGTTGGTCTAGCACCATGTATGATTGATTCATTTAAGATGTGCTGACGTTGATTCCTCTAATGAAGACATGTCTCTTTTGTAAAGTCTTTCCAATCGGAATAATCCCATTGGCCATCGACTCTTTATTGATGCCAATTTCCCAAATACGTCGGAGATTCTAGAATTTGTTGTTGCATGCCAAACTGCAGTTTCACACGCTCAATCTGATGCAACTCCACGGTAGTGAACCGGATGATTGATGTTTTTGTTGTCCAAACTGCAACATCATCATGGTTAACATGATGGTCAAGACCCATATACGGTCTCTAGATAAACTATATAAGAATTTGACATGATTAGAGGATATGTAATTGGATAATTTTTTAAAATTAAAAGCAGAGTTATTTAGTAGTAATACATTTTATGGTCCAATAAGGTCTAAAAGATTGCGATAAACCACTATAATATGTTTGGGACACATGTTGTAGCACATCCCCTTAACTAACCACCTAGATCGAAAAGATTGAAAATATATTAGTTACAGTCAGTTGTAGTATAAAGTCTAATAAATTAGAAGATTTAAGATAAACTTACTTTGTTGCGTAAGGGAATCTGAGTGGCTTCTCGTTGATTGGGCCGAGTGACTGCATTCTTGACCAACCTCATCTTATAGCAAATAGGCGCAAGAATAAAACATACATGTATTTTTTTTGGCATTTCTACACAACAAACTATATAGATGAGACAAAACAGCTGAACTCCAACTATATGTGTCTACTTTGTTTATGTTTTCTAACAATAGCAAATACATAGTATTTACCATATTACCAGTACTTTCAGGAAATAAAAAATTATCAAATAGAATCATAATATAACATCGAGCTTTAATTATCTTTCCATACTCAGTAGATTCTTCGTTTAATGTTATACTTGAATAATACTGTTTAAGATATTTTAAATTAATACCTTTACCCCTAGGTTGACCCGAAGTCTGTCCCGTAGTTGTGTCTTCACACAAAAGGGCACCCTACAATTCCTCGCATATAGAGTTATCTTGATTAACTCTACCATATACGGTCTTACCATCGATATATAGACCTAACAACATGTAGACGTCCTCAAGTGTGACAGTACACTCACCGAAAGGAAGGTGAAATGTGTGGGTCTCGGATATCCATCTTTCTACCAAAGCAAGAATAAATTTGTAATCAACTGAGTATGAGACTATGTTGAGTAGATTACCAAAACTGCATGCTTGTAGATACGGTTCTATCAAAGGATCATGTGGTACATATTCATGTACACGACATCGAAATATCTTTAGGTCCTAACAAAAGATAATTAAGAAATAAGTAAGAATAAGTAATAAACAGTAGAAACATTTTGTTAGGAAATAAGAAATAAGTAAGAAAAGTAATAAACAATAGAGAATAAGTAATAACTTACAAATGTCGCAATATTTTTTATTGTTCATCGATGTTCATCACCCATGGTCAGTAGAGACATTTTGTTGAATGCGTTTGAGTATCTGTTGCTGACAAAATAGATAGGTTAAACGTTGCATACAATGTAGATAAGTTGAGTGTTGCATACAATGTAGATAGGTTGAGTGTGTTTGATGGAAAAACTGATAACATCAGTATTTATAGATGTGAAAGTTGGTTGAGTGTAAGTTGCATTCATGTTAAAGTTCTTTTTGCATGTGATATCTGAAACACGCGCCATTGGGGTTGGCACATATATGTCTTTTTAGGGCATGCACCATAGGGGAGGGCGCATGTGTTATCCTTTTAAGGTATAGGGAATTATGCAGGGAATCATAGTAGGACGCATGCGTTGTCTTGTTATGGAGCATGCCTTGTTTTCTAAGACCATGTGCCATTGGTAAGGGCGTATACCTTGGACAATGAAAATGGAATCATGGCAGAGATTCGTTGTAGTTTGAACCCTAGGTTTATGCATGAAAGATTCTTCATAGAGGCGACTGAAAATGATGCCTAAGTTAAAACCATATAGCATGCGCCATACCCTATGGCGCATACTTTGATTTATGGATATTCACCATTATCCTTATTTAACTGCATGCTAATACGTGATCAATGCCCATCACCATAATACACTAAACTTACATGCATCTTACAAAAATGGCTTCATTACCACATTACATAATCAATGCCCATACCGATGGTGAAATATTTGAATGCGAGTTATCCGGTTTTTGTTTTCGTAACACGGAAGTTACTCAGTTTACAATAAATAAATGACCAAAATTTTCACATTTGAAAGAAAGAATAGAAAAGAAATTGCAGTGTAGTCAGGTGGAACAAATCATCTATAAAAATCCGGTGTTTTTTTGCAGACAACCAAGTTAAGTTTTATCAGTTGAAGATTCAAGATGATGACGATGTTCATCATATGTTTCACAGTCATGAACAATCTGGGTTCAATGATATTGAGTTATATATTTTAACACAACAAAATCAATTGTCTTAGTTCGTTGGTCCGTCACAAGTGTTTTATGAAACTGATGATGACGAACAAGCTGAAGTCGATGCTGTTGATGAGGAAGAAGAAGAAGACGAGTTATTGGTTGATGAAATAGTGAACGATGAAACTGTCGACCACCAACAAGAGGCATTACCAACTAGTCATGTATATTGTCCACCTCCTTCGACACATATCTACTGCATTAGACATGTCGCTCATAATTTCATGCGGGAGATCAGAGACAAAACACTGCGAAAGAAGTTTGTCAACACAGGGTATGCATTAATAGAACCATTCTTCAAACACTACCGCAAAGACATCAGATTGTCAAACACAAATGTAGTAATGTGAATCAACAATATTCCATTAGAGAAGTGGACTAGGGCATACGACAATGGTCAACAATGAGGCCACATGACAATAAATCTTGTGGAATCAATAAACTCTGTCTTCAAAGGTATTTGAAACCTACCAATGACTTCTTTAGTGCAAATAACCTATTTTAGGCTAGGGGCGCTGTTTGAGATCAGACGTTCCAAATGGGGTTCAGTGTTACAATATGGGCAGTTGTTCAGTGATGCTTTAATGAAATTCATTAAAGAAGAAGATTCCAAATCTAACATACATGTGGTCATAGTGTTTGACCGTACTAAATGTTGGTATAATGTTGTTGAGTCAATGGATAAAAATGAAGGCATGTCGAGGAGGCACTATCGAATGGAACTAGATAGAGGTGGGTGCGGCTGCGGAAAGTTCCAATCCTTTCGTATGCCCTGCTCCCATGTCATAGTGCCATGTTCAAAGGTTCGACATGACCCTTCCAACTTACTATCCGCCGTTTACAAAGTTATAAACATATGTAATGTTTATAAAATTAGCTTTTCGGTGGTAGCAAAATAGGATTGTTGGCCTGCATATCATAGGGACATACTCTGGTACAACGAAATAATGCGAAGAAAGAAAAATGGTCGCCCAAAAAGCACCCGTATTCGAACCGAAATGGATACGGCGAACAAAATGATTATATTATGTAGTCTGATGTGGCTAAACGAATACATAATCACCCTAAATTAGTGACGAGGGCTCTTTGCGGCAAAGAATAGAAGGTGGTGTACTAGTTCTCAGTAAGTATTGGAAGAATCCCATGAAATGTTCATCCAAAGAGGGATTTTAGTTAGTGAAAAAATACCTTCTTTTTCTTGTTACCTCCTGCCCACAGCCATGCACATAATAAAGTTCATGTCGCCAGCCCGATCATAATCGTACAAACTGTTCCAGTGTTAGACTAAGCACAACAACATAATTTTAATTGTAACCCTTTTGCTTTATATTTAGAACAACATTCATTTAATAAATATCATAAGATTCAGTTGCAAAAACTTGAAAACAACAATTAAACAACAACACAAACAACTACAACAAATAAAATAACATCACAAACAAATACAATACATAAACAACATAACTATGCGATTACAATCATCAAAACAATTTTGTAAAAAGTATACATCATCATGTGAACGTCTCTGTCAGTTTTAACATCCACCAAGAAACGAACTTCTCCATTTTGGTTGAACATGGTATCAAGTCATTGAATTCTTCTATTATTTTCATCCTCTGCAATTTCTCCATCTAACAAACGGTTCAATATCCTATTAAGATGTTCAAACGTATCTACATTCCAAAGTCGGATCTTCATCAAAGGTTGCACTGCTAAAAAAATTAAATCGACATTTCTCTTGTGAATATAAGGACACATATATGAATATGAAGACATTTTAAAGAAAAATGGAAGGAGATACTAAGAAAATGTGTGAAAAATCATGAGAGAGTGATACTATATTTATATATGAAGTGCATGAACAATAGTCACATGCATTGGTGCCCACGAGTGGATTATGCATGCGCCATTGCATGTGGCTATGCGCCAGTCTTAGTGACGTCATGAACATGGATGCGTCAATGCATGTGGCGCATATGAATAATATTTTTATTAGATCCGCCAATACATCTAACGCATTTGTTACATATCTTTGGAAAAATAATTATTTTAATAAATATTTTCAAGATTATTTTAAAAATTTAACTGAAAACTTAATTATTTTATAATAAAAAATCTCTAAATGTGAATGCTTAGTATAAAAATTGGATCATTGTCACATCTGGAAAAAAAATCCAAGTTATCATCTTATTTAATAAACACATGACAAGTCAAGTAATCACATAACTAACCATTAATTTTCTCATGACAAGATCCGATAGATTAACAAATCTTAATTATTAACCATTTATTAATACTAGCATTATGGATCACTATAAAAGAAAATACACTACTATTAAAGGATTCAAACAAATTAAAATTTGTATAGGCAAAGAGATAAAAAAAGTGCCTAAATCTTAAATCATGGGGATTGATTGGGCCAATGTCGGCATCACGGGGTGACAAATAAAGACAAGTGCTCTGTGGGGTCACTCTCTTTTTCACTGTCCTACAACTCTTTCATTCAATGATTCTTCATCACTCTCCATTTTTTCCTACCAAATTAAACTCATTTTAATATTACTAATGTACCACCTTTAATTTAACCTCATTTCCCTCAAAAAAATAAACATTAAACACTGTCTCTCTCAAACTCATAGCTGTTCTTTATATGTACGTTTTTTTTAATAATATCTATGTCTCCTTTTCATTTATTTATCATTCTGCAAAAAGAAAAAGTGAACTCGAAAACAAAACAACAGTAGTAGTGTGAAGAGGAAAAGTAGAATCAAAGCTATTTCTTTGTTACTTCCTTCTTCTTCATCTCACTTCTTTTGCTTTACCATCTTGCAAGATAAGGTTTATCATCCATAATCCATTATTCAACCCGAAGCTCATAATGTGGAACATGTCAACACTGATTCTTCTGCTACTTCTTCAGTTTTCATGCTCTCTTATTGGTTATACTACAGCTTCTGTTTCTTATGACTCTAAAGCTATCACCATTAATGGTCAAAGAAGGGTTCTCATTTCTGGATCCATTCATTATCCAAGAAGCACCCCTGAGGTATTCTTATGAATGAGCTTCTGGGTCATTGTGTTTTCTTGTTTTTAAACTAATGGGTGTCTTAAAGTTTCTTCCTTTTTTCTTCTTCTTATGCCTTTTATGTGATTTGATTAACTATGTTTTTTTTTTCAGATGTGGCCAGATCTTATTCAGAAGGCTAAAGAAGGAGGTTTAGATGTGATTCAGACTTATGTTTTCTGGAATGGACATGAACCTTCACCTGGCAAAGTAAATATCTTATGATAACATAAAACAGTGCCTTTTTTAGTAGTAGTTTTGTTTTGCTTAAACAGTGCATAAGTGATTAAGTGCATATAAGTGATTACTGAAAATAATCACTTTTTTTTTGTTTTCTTGATTGGTGTAGTATTATTTTGAGGGGAACTATGATTTGGTGAAGTTCATAAAGTTGGTGCAGCAAGCTGGTCTCTATGTGCATCTGAGGATTGGTCCATATGTTTGTGCTGAGTGGAACTTTGGGTAGGGTAATTGTTCTTTTTCATCTTTTTTTGGAAAAAATATTTGACACATGTGAAACTAGATTTTGCTTATTTGGTTTTTCAGGGGTTTTCCTGTTTGGTTGAAGTACATTCCTGGAATCAGTTTCAGAACAGACAATGAACCATTTAAGGTAACATTTCAGTTATTCTTATATCTTAGGAATTGTTAAGATTCTCATTATTTTCATCTTCTAATTGCTTTTGGTTTTTACATTGCCATAATGAAGTTTCAAATGCAAAAATTTACTGAGAAGATTGTTGATATGATGAAAGAAGAAAGGTTATATGAGTCTCAAGGTGGTCCAATAATTCTATCACAGGTAAGTTAAAAGATACTACTAGCTTTCTACTTAACTCAACCTTGCTTTTATAGTATCTTGTAGGTTTTATTTATTGACAAGAATTTGTGATTTTGTATAGATTGAAAATGAATATGGACCTATGGAGTATGAAATTGGGGCTCCTGGTAAGTCCTACACAAAATGGGCAGCAGATATGGCTATAGGACTCGGTACCGGAGTTCCGTGGATAATGTGCAAGCAAGATGACGCTCCTGATCCTGTTGTAAGTTCCGCCGAATTGTTCGTTTTTTAAGAAAACATTTTATTTTTGATACATTCTTTTATGCCTCCGAGGATTTCATCTTCTAATTTCGACGTTAAACGTTGTACAGATTAACACCTGCAATGGCTTCTATTGTGATTATTTCTCTCCGAATAAGGCTTATAAACCGAAGATGTGGACAGAAGCTTGGACTGGCTGGTATAATGCCTTGTTTCTGATTTCTTATGTTTTCATAAGATTAAGATCAATACAAGCAAGGTAGATAGATATAACTTGACTATAAATTGCTTCTATTTCTCTTTTATGCTTGCAGGTTTACCGAGTTTGGAGGTCCGGTACCTCACCGACCTGCTGAAGACTTGGCGTTTTCGGTTGCAAGATTTATACAAAAAGGGGGATCGTTTATCAATTATTACATGGTAACTTCATTGTTTATCGAGTTCAATGTGTAATTGTAAAGATTCACTATTTTTAAATATTGAACTTGGCCTTTTGTTTCGTTCATTTTAGTATCATGGAGGAACAAATTTCGGTAGAACTGCTGGTGGTCCATTCATTGCTACAAGCTACGACTATGACGCACCTTTGGATGAATATGGTAAAGAAATTATTCAAATACTTAAACATAACCGATAAGAAGAACTTCACATAAGTAGGATTCTTAATTTTGTTTCTTATCTTTGCAGGATTGCTGAGGCAACCAAAATGGGGTCATCTGAAGGATTTACATAGAGCAATAAAACTCTCTGAACCTGCTTTAGTTTCGGGAGATCCTACCCTTACACGGATCGGAACCTATCAAGAGGTATGCAGACTTGTTTCATTTATGTGAAAATTATCAAACCTATTTAAAATGCTTTATATTATAGTGTCGCTGATTTTTGTCTTTCGTCGTTTTCGTGCAGGCTCATGTGTTTAAATCGAAGTCGGGAGCTTGTGCTGCGTTTCTTGCAAACTATAATCCAAAATCTTTTGCAACAGTGCCATTTGGAAATATGCATTACAACTTGCCTCCTTGGTCTATAAGCATTCTTCCCGACTGTAAAACAACGGTTTATAACACCGCAAGGGTGAGACAGGAGAAAAAGCATTTTTATTTCACATGAGCTTGACCAAATATATATGATCAAGTGAATTTAAAACTAAATTTTTCCGAAATCTTTATGCAGGTTGGTTCGCAGAGTGCCCAGATGAAGATGAGTCCCATTCCTATTCACGGTGGACTCTCTTGGGAAGTGTTTTCTGAGCAAACAGCCTCAACTGATGATAGTTCCTTCACCGTGACTGGTCTATTGGAGCAGTTAAATACAACAAGAGATTTAACCGATTACTTGTGGTACTCCACAGAGTGAGTAATAAACAACTAAGCAGTTTTTAAACATTCATTTTGGTTTTTCCATGTCTTATAGTTCTCTTTTTTGCCAGTGTTGTAATTGATCCTAATGAAGGATTTTTGAGGAGCGGAAACGATCCTGTTCTTACGGTGTTATCTGCTGGGCATGCTATGCATGTTTTCGTCAACGGTCAGATGTCAGGTGAGGAGCACCATCCTGCATTACAATTTTCATAAACACTAAATTCAACATGAGACCAATAACTTAATTAAGCGCTTATCATATAAATATTTTTGATTAGGAACTATCTATGGAAGCTTGGAATTCCCCAAGCTAACATTTAGCCAGAGTGTGAAGCTCAGACCTGGTGTCAACAAAATCTCTCTTCTAAGTGTTGCAGTTGGACTCCCGGTACGTTCTCTCGCACACACATGCACTGAAAAATATTTTGTTAGAAACCTCATTACGATACTAAGTTGATATGTTGGAATCGCAGAACGTTGGCCCTCATTTCGAAACATGGAATGCTGGTGTTCTCGGCCCGATTACGTTAAATGGTCTCGATGAAGGTAGACGGGACTTGTCTTGGCAGAAATGGTCTTACAAGGTTCTACCTCAAACATTCGCCGTGCTTTTATTTTCCTCTACATTGCTTGATTTTGCGGGAAATTCATTTGAATTACCATTTTATTTAGGTTGGTCTCAATGGTGAAGCCTTGAGTCTTCATTCTCTTAGTGGAAGTTCTTCAGTGGATTGGGTTCAAGGCAGTTTAGTTTCTAAAATGCAGCCGTTGACTTGGTACAAAACTACTTTCGATGCCCCGGCCGGAATTGCACCGTTTGCTTTAGACATGGGAAGCATGGGAAAAGGACAAGTGTGGTTAAATGGACAGAATCTCGGCCGTTACTGGCCTGCTTATAAAGCAGCGTCTGGTAAATGCGAAAACTGTGACTATGCAGGAACTTATAACGAGAATAAATGTAGAAGTAACTGCGGCGAGGCTTCTCAAAGATGGTGAGTGAGAAACATAAACCTTGCGTATTGTTGTTTAATACTGACGAGAAACTATTCGTCAAACTAATCAATGCATGGTAATTTCAGGTACCACATTCCTCGTTCGTGGTTGGAACCAACCGGAAATCTTTTGGTTGTGTTTGAAGAATTAGGCGGAGATCCGAATGGAATCTTTTTGGTTAGAAGGGATATAGACAGTGTATGTGCCGATATTTACGAGTGGCAACCAAATCTTATAAGTTATCAAATGCAAAGTTCTGGTAAATCTACCAAACCTATTAGGCCAAAAGCACATTTATCATGTGGCCCTGGACAGAAAATTTCATCGATCAAATTCGCTAGCTTCGGTACTCCATTAGGATCTTGTGGAAACTTTCATGAAGGAAACTGCCATGCTCACAAGTCTTATAATGCTCTTGAAAAGGTATTGCTATATATATAGCTAAACATAGTTTTTGATTGTCACTTTTACTTGTTTCATTACTCAAAGGTGAGTTTTGTTGTTGCAGAATTGTGTTGGACAGAACTCGTGCAAGGTAACAGTGTCGCCTGAAAATTTTGGAGGAGATCCATGTCCAAATGTCTTGAAGAAACTCTCGGTCGAGGCCATTTGTACATGATCACTTCAACCTCAGAAAATAAACGGAAAGAACTTTTAAGATAGATTTTCCCCCGACGACGAAATCCGTATTTTTGCCTCAATGAAATTCTAAACTACTTGAAGATCATCACCACAAGCATTAATTTGGCTTTCACCAAAGTGAAGTTGCAGAAAACACAACACACCGTCTGGTTGAAAGCCGGTAGAGATTGCTGATATGATTGTGGATGTGTGTATATATTTGTGCTATTCTTGTTATATAGAGGTGAAAGGTGATGGAGATTTGATTAGATGCACAATGAGACAATACTATTTGAGTCAAGTCCATGTGCAATTGATTATTATAGTGTGGAAGCATCTTGCTTCTTGTATTATTAGTATTATTTTTCTTTTGTAAGCTACATTGATAGAAACTTGATTGTTTTCTTCATGTAAGAAACTTTACATGATCAATCATATGGAAAAAGGAGAAGAATGGAATGTGATATTGTTGCTTTTTTGTTGGATGATTATGTTTTCTTAGAAACAGATACGGATACGTTACCAACTACAGCACGAAAGAATCTATAACTTGCAAGAGAAGAAAAACATAATTGTCTTTGAATGGAATATGCATATTTAGGTAATTTAGAGATTCTAGAAACCTTTGATTGTTCTTGGGGTTTAATCTTTTAGACTTTTTGTTCACCCAGGAAAAACATTTGGATAAAACGTGAAATTTATGGTATTTGTCATAACCTCTTTGTTACAAGAATCGAGCAGACTTGGAGAAACGAGGATCTTTTAATTCACACTTTGCCTCCTCCGGGGATAAGTTACGCCTTTGCCTTTGCAAGTCTGCTCGATTCTTGGTTTTATCCAAATATTTCTTTCTTGGGTCAAGAAAAAGTTTAAAAGATTAAACCCCAAGAACAATCAAAGGTTTCTAGAATCTCTAAATTACCTAAATATGTATATTCCATTCAAAGACAATTATGGAGTCTGCTCGATAATTATTATTATTAATGAAAACGAAATGATTCGGAGAATGGTTCTAAGACATAATTATTATCGATTAAACTTTAATTTAATTATTATTAATATTTACAACTCATTGTATAACCCATTGATTAGTATTCTATTTAATTATATTTATATCTACAATTTTATTAATATTTATTTAATGGATCAAGTAAAGAGTGTTAAAGATGAAGAATGTAAAATTTTGGTTTAGGAAAAATATATAAAGGATATATGAAAAATATATTTCTATAATTTATTTAATGAAGGATATGATATCTCACACGACTCTAGCAGACTCAACATTAGAGAAGAGGATCAGAAATAGGGGTGACAAACGGGCATGGCCGCCCCGTTTAGGTCCGCCCCGCAAAAGCCCGCAAAAAAACGGGGCGGGGCGGTCATAGTTGAGGATGTGGGCCTAAAACTTAGACCCGCCCCACAGAAAAGTGAGGGCGGGGCGGGGAAAGCCCGTGGGCACTGCACTCTTTAAGTCTAAAAATGCAAAAAATTATGTAAATACACGTGCCCGCAAAAGCCCGCGAATAAAAAGGGACGGGGCGGGGCAAACACATTTGAGGGTGAGGGCCTAAATCCTTGGTCCGCCTCGCACAAAAGTGCGGGCAAAACGGGCATGTCCAGCGGGCCGAGCCCGTTTTGCCACCCCTAATCAGAATTATAATTTCTACCGTCAGATTCAGAAACAAGGGATAAAGGAAGCATTGAAAAGAATGAGTAGTAGTAAAGCGGTTAGGCCAGACAATATACTTATTTAAGTGTTTTTTTTAGAGATAAGGGTATTAAGTGGCTCACCAAACTCTTTAATAAAATTATGAGGTCAAAGAAATGGTCAGATTAATGGAGAAGATGCATCTTAGTTCCAATCTATAAGAACAAGGGGGATATACAAAATTGTGCAAATTATAGAGAGATTAAACTTATGAGTCATAACATAAATTTATGAGAAAGAATGATTGAACAAAGACTAAGAAAATAGACTCAAGTCACTGAGAATCAATTTGGTTTTATACATGGAAGATCAACCATTGAAGCGGTTTATCTACTACGACGTGCAATGGAGTAGTATCAGATGGAGTTTACATAAAATCAAGAATCAGTGATTCAAGGTGCTTTAATGGAGTTTACAGAAAATCAAGAATCGGAAATTAAAGATCCAACTCAATCGCAAGAAATCTCCACAGTTTTTGCTTCAACGAAGTCCAAGAACTCTTTTGGACCGAAACTCTCGATTAAATTGCAAGAGAATAACTATCTACTATGGAATCAACAATTGGAAGGAGTGATTCTAACTCAAAAGATGCACAAGCTTGTTGTCAATCCACATATTCCACAAAAGTTCAAATCAGCTCAAGATCGTATCATAGGTACAGTTTCAGAGGAATATGAAGCTTGGATCATGCAAGATCAAGTTGTATTCATATGGTTGTTATCGAGAGTTTTGAATCGGTATTACCTAGGGTTCTTGCATGTAAACACACCTTTGAAGTTTGGGATAAGATTCATTAATTCTTCAACGCCCAAATGAAAGCTAGGGTTCGACAATTGCGTGTAGAACTCATATCAAATAAGAAGGGAAATAAGTCAATCGAAAAATTTGTATTAAGAATCAAAGTGATTGCAAACTCTCTGTTAGTTGTTGGTGACTCTACCACCGAACAATATCAGGTATATTCGATTCTATAAGGACTTCCTAAAGAATACAATCCCTTTGTCATGCAAACGTATGGATGTCATACACCTCATACTATGTGTGATGTTGAAGCACTTATGTATGTGCAAGAAGCACAATTAGATAAATTTCGTCAATAATTGGCTACTTAAAACATCGTTGCAAATGTTACTCACATAAGCCAAGAAGAGAGCAACTCCAAACGGGCATACTCTGTTTGTCTAGGTAAAAAAGGTTCAGTCGTGGGCGTGGTCGTGGCCGAGGAAGGTGCGCAATTGGAAATCATCCCACATGTCAACTATGTGGGAAGTATGGGCACTCAGTCACAACCTGTTGACATCACTTTGATGAAAATTTCATGCCTCAAAATACAACTAGTGCTCACTCTAATTGTGCAAACAGTTCTAATCCCAGTCAAGAATCCACTTGAGAAACCTCACATAGTTCTCAGACTATGGAAATAATGGCTACCACGAGTCGACCTGCCTATACGCAAGAATACTCATTGCCTTCAAAATTAGAATCTCAAGCTTGACTCGCCGACCCAGGTGCTTCCCACCACTTAACTCCTTATGCTTTTATTTTACAAAATAAAAGAACTCATGAAAGATTCAATAAGGTTTATGTAGTAAATGGTCAAACTCTTAGCATCTAGTAAGTAGGTTCCTCACAATTTTACTCCAAGTTCAATTCAAAATATAAATTAATCCTTACCAATATCCTACATGTACCTTATATCACTATAAACTTGTTGTCTGTTTCAAAATTCTCTAGTGATAATAATGTTATTTTTTAATTCCTTCCTGATAAATGCTATATTAAATCCCAGGCTTCTAAAAAAGTCATTGTTGAAGGATTTTTAGATGCCAGTGACCTTTATTGCTTTCTTCGGCTATCTTTGGAGCTAACAAGCTCTCGCAACCTGAATAACAACTTGAGTAATACAATTAGTATTCAAACTTATATTGTTTCTCATTCTAATTCTCCCGTGTAAAATAATTATAATACTAGTATACTTTGGCATCATAGGCTAGTTCATGCCAACTTTACCTCTGTTGCTCATATATTCAAACTGTATAATATCCATGATCCTAATAAACATAGTACTATTTTTTGCACCTCTTGTAATCTTGGTAAAGAAAATAGGTTACATCACCTTTAACTACCACAATTTATAATAAACCTTTTTATATGATCTACATTGACTTATGGGATTCATCCCCTAATCCCTCTAGTCTAGGTTACAAATATTAGATAGCCTTTGTAAATGGACATACTAGATACACATGGTTACATTTTCTTAAACATAAATATGAAGCCTTGAAATCCTTTAAACTTTTTCATGTGTTTGTCCAAACTCAGTTTAATGTAACAATTAAATCAGTTCAATCTGACTTTGGTGGATAATTTAGACACTTTATCAATTTTTTTTACAGAACTAGGGATAACACATCGACTCACTTGCTTTCACACTTCCCATCAAAACGGGTCTATGGAGAGAAAGAACAGACACATAGTTGAAATTGGTCTTACTCTTTTAGCTCATTCTTCCTTACCTCTGACATATTGGGATCATTAATTTCTCAACATTTGTTCATGTAATCAATAGACTACCTACTTCATCCTTGAGCAAAGATAACTCACCCTTTCATGCTCTATATCAAAAACAACCTGACTACACTTTTTTAAAATTCTTTGGGTGCTCCTATATTCCCCTACTCATACCCTTTAACAGACATAAATTTTAGTTGAGAAGTCAGGAGTGTGTTTACCTTGGAGTGTCTTCTCAACATAAAGGCTTAAAATGCCTGAGTAAGGAGGGTAAAATATTTATCTCTAAGGATGTTACATTCAATGAACATCATTTTCCTTTCCCAAAATTATTTGCAAAAGAGAGAATTCCTAGTAGCTCTCATACTAGAGAATATGTATCTTGTCCTATTAGTGTTCCATCTATTGTCCTATTAGAGTTTCATCTATCCCTGTACCAGTCCCCTTTATGCTTGTACCAACTGTTTCATTTATGACTCAATGTGTCAACAATGGAACATCACCTGGCCATATAATTGTACCCAATTCTACTGACCAGCCTCCTTTGACTGATAAAGGTAATAACCAAAATTTTATTCACAAGGTTCATAACCCTGGGTGTCAAAGCCAAACCATTGGCCCAACGACTATCCTTAACTAGCTTGTCTCTGAACACATGTCTGCTCACTCAGTTATTGCACTGTCTGTAATCAAACCTAGTCCCACCAATGTGTTTGTTGGTAACCACACTCATGACTTGTCCAATTCCCCTTTTACTAGTACTTGGCCTAATGTATCCCATTATCCTAACGATAATGATCACACTAATGTGTCTATGCAAGACAATGACCTTGAGGGTAAAGATTCTACTTCAGGACCTAGTATCTCAAGTTATCTTGAGAATAATAACAACTCTGATCACATATCTGGTCAAACACATAACCCTAGGGGTAATGTTTTTGAGTAACAAGTTAATTTACACAAAGAAACTAGTGCAGTACAAGACCTAATCACTACCTTATACTCTTATAAGATATCATTATCCTCTTGTATTGTCAGATATGATTCATCTCACTCTCTATCTGTTATCACAAGTAAACCTCATGCCCCTCTCCTTGAAAGAATCACCCCATGCTTACCAGATCCAAAATTGGTAAGTCAAAACCCAAAGCCTACATGGTTCACACTGAGTTTGAACCTACCAGTACCAAGCAAGCCTTGAACAAGCCTGAGTGGGCAATGGCCATGAGAGATGAGTCTAATGCTTTGCAAGCAAACATAACTTAGACTCTAATCACACTACCTCCTGACAGAAAAGTTGTAGGATGCATACGGCTCTTTAAAATCAAAGAAAATGCACATGAGACTATTCAGAAACACAAAGTCGGGCTTGTTGCTAAAGGCTTTCACTAAGAACACGTGTGCGATTACACTGAAACTTTATCTCAACTGGTAAATCCAACAACCATTAGAGTAATTTTAACCCTTGTTATTACATACAAAATGGGACATCAACAAATAGATGTGAACAATGCCTTCTTGAATGGCAATCTACATGATGATGTATATATGAAACAACCTTCTGGTTTTGTAAGTACTGATAAAACTCTTGTGTGCAAGCTCAACAAAGCCATATATGGACTCAAACAAGCCCCAAGGGCTTGGTATGAAAAATTGCATCAAGTTATAGTTCACTACTTTTAAGTGTGATAACTCTTTTTTTGTCTATTGCAAGCAAGGTATTTCTCTATATGCTATTGTTTATGTAGACGACATACTCATTATTGGGTCTAGCTCTACTCCCATTCATGACTTAATCAACAAACTACATATTTCTTTTGCTCTAAAGAAGTTGGGTCGGCCTAGTTATTTTCTAATATTAAAGTAAAATTTTGCAGCAATGGATCCTTGCTCCTAACTCAGTCCAAATACATCAAAGATCTGCTAGCAAGGGCCAAGATGGATAATGATAATGGTGTTATAACTCCCATGTTAAGCACATGTAAAGTAAGAAAGCATGGTACAAACCACTTCTTTGATCCCCAGCTATACAAGTCAATAATGGGTGCTCTGTAATATGTTACTTTGACAAGGCCAGTCATTGCGTTCAGTGTCAGCAAAGCATGTCAGTTCATGGTGTGTCCCCTTGACACTCATTGGTCAATTGTTAGAAGATTGTTGAGGTATCTAAGTGGTACAGTTAAATATGATCTTTTACTATCTCCCTCTATCTCAACTCCCAAGTTCTCCCTTCGAGCTTACAGCGACACAGACTGGACTAATAACCCAGATGATAGAAGATTGACCTTTGGCTCGTGTATATTTTTTGGCCCAAATATGGTATCTTGGAGTTCTAAAAAGTAATCATCGGTGGCTCGTTCGAGTACAGAAGCAGAATATCAAGCTATTGCTCATTACCGTTGAATTGTGATTCCATGTGTCGAAGCAGGTTGCTCAACAGAGCAAGGAAGTGTGGAACCACCTAGTATGATGAGTTGTGTTAGTGTGTCGAAGTGTCGAAGCATGTTGCTTCACACAGGATTTCGACTTAGACCTATTTTAGTAGTGTTAGCTATTTTGGGCTTTTATAGTTTTGGGCTTTGACTTGAGGTCCAAGTTAACCTAAATCTATAAATAGAGGGAGTAACCCTTATTTTTGTAATAAAGTGAATAGAGTATTCATAACATTGTATTCACAATATTTTGCAGTTGCAAAGTGAATCAGAAGTTTTCCACAGTTTGTGGGCAGAGAGAAACTCTGCAGAATTCAATTCCTCTTCTCCTTCATCGTTCTTTACATTCTTTCTTTCTCCACTGTTCTTCTTTTTCATTGCTATTGTGTGGGTGATAACAATCTTGTTCGTCAAGATTGATTGAAATTCTCTATAGGTTTTGGGGGATTTCCAACATCTGGTATCAAGAGCTCCGGTTTAATCGATTCGTGGGAAGAAAATCACCATGGCAACAAATCATCCAAACGGGCATTTTCCAGCAAATCTTCGGATTCTCAAGAACAAAAATTATGAGAATTGGTGCAACGCTGGCAGAAAACGCGACAGATCAAGAAAAGGCTGCACATAAAGAGTTGAAGAAGAAAGATTATAAAGCTCTGTTTATAATCCATCAATATGTTGATGCAGATAACTTTAAAGAGGTTAGTGATGCAGAGTCAGCGAAAGAAGCATGGGAAATTCTGGAGAAATCGTTTGGAGGCGCGGAGAAGGTGAAAGAGGTGAGGTTACAAACTCACAAAAGAATGTATGAATTGCTTCAGATGGAAGACAATGAAAGCATAACTGATTTATTCACCAAGGTTACGAAACTGGTGAATCAAATCAAGGTATGTGGAGAAGTGTTGACATCAAGATCTGTTGTTGGAAAGATCATGAGGTCATTGTCTCCAAAGTTCGACCACGTGGTAGTAGCCATAGAAGAGTCGAAAGATTTGTCAAAATTGACAAAGGAAGAGCTTCAAGGGACGCTTGAATCTCATGAACAAAGAATGGTTGAAAGTGAAGGAGAATGGTGATCTAAAACGCAGCGGAATTTAAAATTTCTCCTTTAATGATCCTTACGAATGGGCATGATCAGTGATAGAATCGTTACCTCTTGTGGCGATCACGAACGTTAAACGATGACAACGCCTCTACTCAGTCCAAACGAACGAATTCCTTCAATCTCAGTGCTAGCTGCTACGAATGAAGGCTTTGAGTGAGAGAGAGAGAGAGAAACAAAATTGCAAGTGTGACAATGCTTCTACACAAGGGCTCTATTTATAGAACCACTTGTGTGGGCTGCAAGCTAAAAAGCCCACTCAAGTGTATATGGCCCATATCTTATAATATGCCAAAATCACTTAAGCGCGTGGTACCGTACCATATTTCGTATTCTACTTAAGTACACCGTACCTTACGATGTTCTATAATTCACTTAAGGGCACCGTACATTACAGTATTCCTTAATTAATCTATCTCTCATCAATTCGTCCTTTGTGTGTGACCCTATAGGTTTTCGCGGCATTGACAATTATATTAAATCACGTATTTAACATAATAAACAGTGAGCGGTATCTAGCAACAAATCACTGCTACCCAAGACACGAAAATGTCATGTGATCTGACAAATCCTTCTGTGATAATAATTATGTGTATAATTACCCTTTTGCCCTTATTTCTATATTGAACACAAAGCATAGATTGTGTCATCCTTGTCCAGTTCAATATTGGGCCCATAGACATTTATCCTGTTACGCAGGATGGGCAAATTCCATCTAAGTCACTCATGTCCCTTAGCATGCTTCGTGGAGTACCCATCAACTGTCTTTATGGTCATCCAATTACGGACAATGTTTGATCAGCAATAAGGCACTCGACTCTACATCTAGGGTCCATAGTGGTTTTAGGTCGAAGGGTGGTATACACCATTATCACCATGAGAATAACTTATGACACTTTGCATAACATTCTATATAGTATTCTCATAGCAGGTCAATCCAGTATAAATATTACTCTTAATATTCATACCTATGTTTAAGACTTGATAACTCTTTATCCATGATCCATGAGATGTGATCATCAGTCTATAAACATAATAGTCTTCATGCTTTAATGTTATCCCACTTCACAATAAAGCTTGACTACTGATACTTTAAGAATAATGTCCTTATGTTTAATGTGATCTCATGATTAAGTCATACTTGATACATTAAACGGACTAGCTATTCTAGGGACTTTATTAAACAAACATAATAAATAAAAATCTTTTTATTATTAATAAATAATTCGATACAAGTACCAAAAGTGTTGGCCTCTAGGGCTTACACCAACAGAAAGAGTTGCAGGAAAGTCGAAGAGTGATATGGCTTTGCAGGCTCAATCAGTAAAAGAAAGAAAAGGCAAATGAAGCTGGAATGGCAACAAAGGCAGAAAAGGTTACAATAATTCAACTTGTCAAAATCAGCAAAAAGGAAACTGGTCGAATCAGAGAAAACCCTGGAACCAAGGCAACCAAAGAGGTGGTGTTGCAAGTAGAGGAAGAGGTGGTGGTCAAAAGACAGACAAGAGTCACATTCAGTGTTATTGTCATACGGTGAACTGACTTGGGGTATTTTGCTTTTTATCGCAATGTCGCGGATAGCAAGAGTCGCCACCGACTTTTCTTTTATCCAATAAGGAAAGGTGGAAAAGAACAGGAAAGACCTCAATAGATTTTGGGTTCGGGAGGTACATTATACAAAGGGAAGGTGTTAGCACCCTTTGTATCCATGGTTATCCATGGGCTCTTAATTGCTGGATCACTTATCTTTTTGTCTGAAAAAGTGTCGGTGAATTGCTTGAAAAATGTTTGAAAAGAGAATTTAACTTTGTAATGATTCTTGTATGAATATATACAAAGTGGTTATCTCGTTTAGTTTTGAAAATTGTTTAAAAAAAATAGTTTAGAAATGTGTGAGGTGTAAAAGTATTTTAGGTTATGATCCAGTAATTGAGAGTTATACCTTCCTAAGGTCGTTATGGGCATTTCCTATCCTTATGAGGGTAAAACTGTCCTTACTATTGAGGAGTAAGTAATTTTTACCCTTTGGATGTTTAAGGGTCATCGTAGGGTCATCGATAGGTCATTGAAGGCAACAGTTGTAAGGATACCTTAGCATTCGAAGGGACGATCATCATTTAACCGTAGGCTACACCGAAGGGTCATCGAGGGACAAAATCGTATTTTCGAAGGCGACATCCGAGGGACCAGGATTTATTTTATGATGATTTAACCGAAGGGTCTTTGCTAAGTGTATCCCTACATTCGCGGGACATGACCGTAATACCGTAATATCATAAGGCAAAAGAGAGGTCCAAGATCACATATTTAAAGGCCACATTTTAAAGTTAATTAGGTGATTATGATGAATCTCCACATTACATTAAAAATGATACATTAAAAATAATACATTAAAATTAATACATTAAAATTAATTATTAAAATTAACACATTAAAATTAATTAAGCGATTTAGGGTGAGTCTCCACAAGGGTATCCCACAAATAAAGTGGAAGACCTAACGGCGGTTTTTTTTCTGGGACATATGAACCTTTGCAAAATTCAACAAACGGGTTAGCATACCAAATCAGGGTGCAATCGAGGATTACACCGCAAAAGAAATCACAACAGTAATAGGATCAAATAAACAATGCCTGGCCATGATAAAACATGAATGAAAAGTCATAACAGAAAAGCTGGCTACTGTCAGGTTCGCGCCTGCCTCGCCTAGCGAAGGCCTAGCGAATACTCGCTACATGCTCGCTTAGCGATGTGCTAGCGAGCGGCTGCGGGTTTTGAATTTCAGAATAGTATGACTTCAACCTGCAGCATGGTTTATGGCATCCAACACATAATTACATGGTTCAGCATTCACAATATTCAGGCACACTTAAATTCACATGCAAAACCTCAAATATGTTTATGAATTCAATTATAATATCACATGCAAGTTACGGACATAAAGCGGTATCACATGCAAATTAAGAAAATAAAGTGATAATAGTAGTGCAAACCTGTTTGCAATGGAGTGGTAATGCTGAATTGGCGAGCCGGATTGAGTTGGACGGAGGTAGCTTTGCGGTCGCCGGCTTTTCCTTCAGGGTTTTCCGACTGTGAGCGCTAGGGTTTGCTTGCTAGGGTTCTCCTTTTCCTTTTTCGTTCCCCCCCTTCATTACTGAAGTGCTGGTATTTATAATGCCATTTTTCATGACCTAATGGGCTCAGAACGAAGCCCGAAATTTTTTGTTGTCTGTCAGCCTCGCTAGGCGAGCTGGTAGCGAACGTTTGCTTCGCTAGGCGAGCTGGTAGCGAACGTTCGCTAGGCGAGCTGGTAGCGAACGTTCGCTAGGCGAGCTGGTAGCGAACGCGTAGCGAACAGACCAGTTTTGGGCCATTTTCTGGATCGGGCCGTTCGCGAGCTGGGCTTTTGTCCATTTGAGATCAGTGTCATAAAAATGATTCGGAATGCCTTAAAAAATGTCTTGAAATATTGATGGGCAAATTTTGGGGTATGACAGCTGCCCCTGTTCAATATTCTTGAACCGAGAGAGTAGAATGGTATGTGCCGTTCGTGGTCTGGAGGTGAAAGATTATTGAACACTAGAATGCCCCAAAAATTTGCTCTTGCTAATCACAGGTTAGTCTTGATGAAGATGGGCTTAAAGGTACCATCCAGGAAGTTTGATGATGAGAGCTTCAGATTGTGTCGTACTTTAGACGATATCTGAAGACATGGGTGTCATACCGGGTCGTACGTTAGACCATATAATGAGTCATCCATCATACTGTTGACTTCGCTGGGGAGTCTGAGTATGCTATATGCTGCTGGGGATAAGGGATCAGAATGGATCATACACTGGACCATATCTGAGTATCAGAGTGAGTTGTTCGTTAGGCAGATGACTTTGCCGAGGATGAAAAATCAGAATGGATCATACGCTAGATCGTCTCTGAGTTGAAGATCCAAATGGGTCTTATGATAGACTGTATTGGAGTTGCAGGATGAGCCGTCCATTAGGCTGAATATGATGATAAAAAAGGGGGTAGTCGTGCACTAGACTACACTTCAGAAATGTACCGTACACTAGGTAGCATCTGAGGAGACGAAGGTCAAATTGGGTCGTACATTAGACCGTATCTGAGCAGACTGAGCCGTCCATTAGGCTGAATCTGATGATAAAAGGGGTAGTCGTACACTAGACTACACTTCAGAAATGTACCGTACACTAGGTAGCATCTGAGGAGACGAAGGTCTAATTGGGTCGTACATTAGACCGTATCTGAGCAGACTGAGCCGTCCATTAGGCTGAATCTGATGATAAAAGGGGGTAGTCGTACACTAGACTACACTTCAGAAATGTACCGTACACTAGGTAGCATCTGAAGAGACGAAGGTCAAATTAGGTCGTACATTAGACCGTATCTGAGCAGACTGAGCCGTCCATTAGGCTGAATCTGATGATAAAAGGGGTAGTCGTACACTAGACTACACTTCAGAAATGTACCGTACACTAGGTAGCATCTGAGGAGACGAAGGTCTAATTGGGTCGTACATTAGAGCGTATCTGAGCAGACTGAGCCGTCCATTAGGCTGAATCTGATGATAAAAGGGGTAGTCGTACACTAGACTACACTTCAGAAATGTACCGTACACTAGGTAGCATCTGAGGAGACGAAGGTCTAATTGGGTCGCCCATTAGACCGTCTTGAAATAGTTGAAGGAATCATATGTTGGGCTGAATCAGAATGAACCGTATGTTAGGCTGTATCTGATGATATCTGTATATGTTGTATTTGCAATAAATGTCTGGGATGAGCTTAAAGATGCCATCGTTAGGAGGATATCGGAGTGTTGTCAGAATGAATGTTCCCATGAATGGTATCTGGAATACGTATCCGAACTTTTGTACCTAATTGATAAAGGTGTATGTCTGAATGAACCTTTTACTTTGACTATATCAGGAGGATAATTAACCTGCCCAGAAACGTTAGCTTCATGCTATGTCATGATGCATGAGATGTTTCGTGTTATGCCAAGAAATAAATGCGAATGTTGTATGCATGCGTATGCTGTGAAATGATGTAATGAATGAGTTATGCGTATGAGAAGTTCTGCTTGGAGACTCTACTGGGGAAAATAAATCCCCATCTACTGATTGGAGATACTTGTAATGATGACCCTTTCTCGGCAGGGGGTTGTTGATTTCGGTCTGATGGTGGAAATATTCAACAGAGCCTGGCTAGGGATGAAAGAGAGGATCAATCTGTCTGATGATATCGACTTCTTCTGGGAAATAGCTGGCTTTGCCCGGGGAATAATGCCAATTTCTCCTGAGAAAAAACAAGCTTGCTGGGGAGAATAAGATTGGTAGCTGTAAGACCCCAATTTTGGCCCTAAGATCCCTCATGGCCCATATCATATCACATCATGGCCTCAAGGATCATTGCATACCCTAGCTTCCCTCCTAGTGGGTGGGATGCCTTGTGAGTGTGATTCTTGATCACCAAGCATGTATAGCATTTGTGTGTCATTGCTTTTCATATGTTTACTAACCAAAAGTACAAAAATATTGTCATCTAATCATGTTGCTTGCAGATGAAGCTAGCTAGGCCAAAACAATCAAATCAGGCCTTGAGCAATAGATGGTGGCCATTCTTGAAGAATTTGGACACCATGATCATTCATAAAGAGTTCATATAACTTGTGGTATCATTTGGAACCAAGATCTCAATTGAAAGAGGCTTGGAATTCATCAGAACTTAGCCCAGTCAACCAAAAGTCAACAAAAGTCAACTGTGGTCAACTGTACATTTAATCAGTGATTTGATGATTGGAATTGGTTGAAAAGACCTCATTCATGTCTATATAAACTTCATTTGGCATTTCAAAGGCCAAGGTTGAAGGAATTGAGGTCAGACAGAAAGTTTCCCAAGATAGCAGGTGACTGGTAACTGAAGTTTCCAAAAATGGAAAGTTTTTGACCTCAAAAACAGAAGTCCAAGGAAGCTTCAAATGAAAAATTGTTCAACATGACAGATGTAGATCTTGTTCTCACCTTTCCAAAAAGTCCAAGAACTCAAAAATCCAATGTGTGGTTTGCAAGATATGATCAGATGAATTTCAAAAAAGACCCGTAATCAGGAGGGCATAACTACCACATGGTTTATCCAAATTGCAAGTTCTTTATATGCACAAACTCCATTTGACAAGTACTTTCATGGTGCATAATTGGATTTTTTCAAAAGTGCTCAATGCAAAAGGTCAAATTTCAACTGGACTGTTAAATGAACCAGGGGCAAAATCGTCCAACTTGTGAAATAATTGGAATTTTTGAGTGGGGATTTTTGCTACACTTCATAAATGACATTTGAAATTTGTTGGAATATTCACAACATGCCTAGGCCTTGTGGTTTGAGAATTGGGTTTGAAAATGAATTGGAAAAATGGACACATAAGCCATCACATGGTGAAATTGGAAAATATGAGGAATTTGAAAATAAGGCCAATACCATTAGCTTCCAAATGATTTTTGTGATTGGTTCCAAGTGACAATTTTCTGCTACATTGCTTCTAAAGAGAAAAGAGCTTAAAGTCCAAAATGCATTACATAAGCTATTTTACTCTAATCTCATTTTCTTCACTAATTGGGATTAAGGAGGGATTAAGAAATCCATATATATTGTTAATCTAACAGAATTTTAAACACTAATCATTGTTCACAAAATCATAACAGAAAATCTGAACAGAAATTCTCTCATTCTCCCATTTTTGCTCAAAAACTTTCATATCACTTTTTGATCAATTCACAAATTGCCACTGATTTAGTGTTAATTCTTGGCAAATCCATCATCCATATGCATTGTCGAATTGCTGTTTGCAGGTTTTGAGCGAAATTCGAGCAAGAAATCGCAGCTGCTACAAGGTGGCATTTCCATGGCAGTCAACGAATCTTCTTGTTCCGTGCATCCCTGAGCTGCAAGAACATCATCATTCGTCTCCTGGATCATCATACTCTACCTGTTTGAACGAAACGAAGCTCGAAACCTCACCGAGTCGCTACTGCACTCCAAGAAGAGGTTGGATTCCGATCTCGTAATCGCTTAAATTGTGTTAGGGATTTGGTAGAATGCTGTTTGTAGATTATGTATCAACCGGTAGATTGTGATTTCGCTGTAAGTTGAACGAGTTATTGCCGTTTAAACTTTGATACGCTAAACTGTTTTGGCTCGATCCTTGAAATATGTTTAGAATTAAGTTGTTTACTTGCTAGATTCATGTTCTGCGTTGCTAGACGGTTACAACGGTATATTATTTGCTTGATTTGGTTGAGAAACGGCCATAACCGAAGCCGGTGTTATCGAACCCGTAGAATGCATGCGAAGAAGATGCAGCTTTTCTGGAAATTTCTGCCGTGTAGATCTGCTTCCATCCGTTTTCATTTCTTTTTAGTGTTTCTGGATACCAGGACCAATCCGGTAGTGCCACATCACTTTAGCCATGCGCTGCGTTTCGGACTGTGGCTTAAGAATCGCAGCATCGCCATTTAGCTTCTAATTAATTAATGAAATCATCTTAAAATCCTAATAAATATGCAATAAATATTTAAATACTTCAAAATTCATATAATCTTCAATAATAATCCAAATAAATCAGAGTTTTTTTTGTTAATCTTTATTTTTTCTCTACTTTTTTATAAAAATCAAAAATAAAATGTTGCTTGGAAAAAAATGTAAATTGACCTAGAGATATCTTTAATGTATGCTATTTCCACATGATTTACCATTTTAATTATAGAGACTACATGCTTAAGCCAAATTAAATGAAAATTGAGATATTGGTTCTTGACATCCTTCTGGATTTTTTGACATAGGTTTCATAATTTTTGAGCCTATGGTTTATTATATGTGAATTATTGAATTTGGATGTGTAAAAATGCGACATAGTTTGATAGGCTATATTCCCCTAATTGTTTACCATGCTTCCCTCTGGCCAATGGCCTTGAATTTTTGCATGAAGCTTGTTTAATATGTTAACATCCCCTATGAATTTTTGTGGATTTTTACAATCCATTTTCGATTTGATTAGTATTTTTCCTTGCTGCCTAGCATGTTAGAGCTTCATTTGTGTAACCTTTTGTATATATGTTGCCATATTCTCATAATTAATCCAATGGACATGAAAATTGATAGGATAGTTCCTAATACATTAATGTAGCATTTGGCTTTGGTCCTACTAATTTATAATGCACCATTACTGTTTACCATTAGATTGAAGTGGGTGTATAATCGTAGGCTTCATTTGATGTTGTTTTTGCATGCCTTGTCATGTTTAATTAATTCCTATTGATCTACTAGTCCAAATGACTTGAAAATTAACATGTAGCTTGCTGAATGTCTTCTGGTTAGAACATAATTTTTGTGGATTTTTTGGTGCCATTTTGGCATTTATTTGAATGTGATCTTGCTGGTTGTTTGTATGAGACTCCACATTACATCTTTTGCCTTCCATGTTGCATAAATAGAAATAGGAGCATAGTTTGGATATGGGACCAATTGGGATCCCTTTGTTATTGAAATAGCTTGACTTTGATCATGAATTGGTTGCTGTTTTAAGATTTTTCCATCTTTTGGACCCTAGGCTAGTCCTAGTGGTCATGTTACTTACATTTGAAGTGAATTGTGCCTTTTCAGGTTAAGGAGTTAATGATTAAGGAACTTGCTCCACATTATGGATTGTGTTACTTGACATTTGTGGACTAAACTATTTGTTTTGTAGGATGTTTGGTTCATGTGAGCCTTGTGCTATGCACATCATTATTTGTATAATTGTACTTTATTAATTGATTCTTATGTTGTTATCTGTTTATGAATGGGATGCTGATTTTATTGGATTGTTTCCAGGTACCCTTTAGTCGCTCAGTTCTCTTAAGAACTTGTGTTGCTTTGCTTAAATAGCAACTTGCATTGAGGTATAGAACCTTCTTCTTCATGTAGTCTGGAGACCCGGTCTGTTATTTGGCCGGGCAAATTGTCTGAAGTCCTCCTTAAGAGGCATTGATTGTGATTGTTTATATTTGTCCCAAGCAGGAAAAGTCCTCATTTGAGGCAATTGGTGGAAGGTAGAGATAAGTAGCCTATCTCCCACTATTCAGTGAGTCTTCTCATTGCTCCCATTACATGGTTGTAGCATTGAGATCCAAACCCAAGATCTATCGAGTCTAATTGGGGAAAGAGTTCCATCTTTCTGAACTCCCCCACATTCTTATATTTACATGCTCTCTCGGACATGAGATAGAAGCAATGAGGCACACCCCTCATATCCTTTCATCTGCTTCACCTGAGCCCTTCAATGGCCAGGTTAAGAGCGACACTTACCTCTTACAGTGGACTTTCATAGTCAAACCCATTTGCTTGAGCCTCATGAATGGTTATAGCGTGTGCTACTTGAATTTATGTGATTGATTACTTGATTCATTTATACATGATTATTTGATGGCCATTGTGCATTTACTATCATTGATCGCTGTTGTGCATTTATCATCTTTGTTTGCCATTAGTGCATGATCATTTCTTTGTCCTTGTGACATTGATGTTTTCCCATTGAGGAACCAGTTATAAGTCCCTGTGAGTTGGCATCTGTTCCCATGACATGGAAGAGATAGAGTGTAAGACCTCATTGGTCACTCATATCTTCTTTGCTCTTTGTTTGAGCATTATTGTTGTATGTGAGGATTCATTGTAAGTCCCTGTGATGTGGCACTTGTTTTCCTAGGATCATACTGTGGAGGTTAACATAAGTCCAGATAGATTGGCAGTTGATTTCCCTGTTTTGTTTTTTTGTTTTATTCTGATGGAGATTAGTGTAAGTCCATAGAGTGGCTTCTGATATCCTTACTTGTTTTAGGAGACAGGTATAAGACCATTGAGTGGCCTCCAGTATCCGCTTTTATTTAATCTCATCTGTTACCATGTTCATATTATTGCTCATTTGTAGCCTATTCCTAAGGACCCACTTGAATCATCTTCTATATGATTTCAAGAGGTGGACCCTTCTAAGAAGTTTTACATCCACACCATTCCATTCATCCCATTGTGTCCTACCTCTTCACACATGCCTTTAAAAACTTGAAATAAGTGTTGTGCAAATATTCTCACCTCTCTCCAAATTAGAAACTTGGACCTTAAGTCCATGGTTTTCCAAACTTCATTTTTGTAAATACTTCATTTTGAATTGACTTTAATCATACTTTGACCTTTTTGTAAATAATCCAAATAACTTCACCCATTCAAATGATTTTGTGGCTTTGTCCATGTTTGTTAAGTTTTCATACATTAGCTATAGGTTTGATTTACCCTAGTTGGTTGATGTTAATCTCACCTATTTGTCCTTAGTAGATGAATTGTAAGCCTTCCTTGCTTATTATAGGGTTAACCCCTCTCTAGCAAGTTGAAGCTTTTCTCACATGGTGGACTAGTTGTTATATAAGGTTGAGTTTTCTCCCGTGGGTAACGTAAAACCTTAGTGCTATTGTTTTAAAATGAACTCACAAATGTTTTGGAAATCTTTTAGCCGAACTACGAGGTTTTGATCCTGTAAAGGTACGTAGGCAATGGTTATCCATCCAAACACAAAAATAATTAACATGTACATTCTTTCCTCATCATCCCACTCATGTTTGCACAATACTTATGTCATGACAAATAATAATTTTCAAACAACAAAGTGTGAAAAGGGCTCCCTAGGAGTACCTAGGACGCATTGGGTGCCTAACACCTTCCCATTGCGTAATTTACCCCTTACCCAGACTCTCTGATCTTTTTCATTAGTTTTCTACGTGTAAAACTTCTTAGGTTTTTGTTCGCTTTTTAACAAGTCCTTAGGATAAATAAAAGTGCGGTGGCGACTCTATATTCATTGTATACATTGCTTATGATTTAATCAATAGATCATATAGTAACGAATACACCGCTACAGAAAAGTGGCGACTCTGCTGGGGATCCACATCCTTGGTGGTATTGCCAACTTTTCACCTTTGTGTGATATATTATTATTGTTATTTGACATATTTTTGTACAATTTGGGATAACTGTATTGATTGTAATGTGTGAATTGCTTGATATACGAATGCTGTTTGCTTTGGTGATCTGTGAGATGAGTTCTATACCCGAACTCGAGTGCACTCTAGGATAGGAGAATGGCATAGTCTTGTTGACTGGTGTGGAGTAGTCCTTAGCCAGTTGACTTGCGAGTCCATTCACTTGGTGGAGGTCATGTTGGATTAATAATGTCACACAAGTCATTTGTGGTTAGGCATTATTCTTTCAATCATGTGCCTTAGAAGCCAAGGACCTTAGTTTACCAAACCCATCTTGGCCTATTTTTAGGACGTAGTGCGAAGGTCGTTCAGATGTAAGATCTGATGCGATTGTTACGCGATACTACACTCATAAGAGTTTCTCTTGAGAATATTTTTGGAATACGAGTATTCGTTCCTCCGATAATATTCGAAAGATGGAACGATGATTATGGGAACCTCTGGTAGAACATGTCTGGCAGGATTAAACCCTAGTACATTCCCTTTGGGTGGTTCTTAACCAAGACTCCATGCTCGTGACTCTCAGCAAACCCGTGATTCGTGGTTGAGTCGTTCAAACATCGTTAATATCAATGGATCCCGGATCAGGTGTAAAACCTAAAATCCACCAAAGCGGTTGGTTGATATTAAGGATGTTTGAGCCGGTTCATGTACCGTTAATATCAATGGAACTTGGGTGTCGATAAGGTGAAAAACCTAAATCCACCAAAATGGATGATTGATATTAGGGATACAATGAGCTTTCCCATGACCTTTGTTTGGTGTGCTTTGCTTGATCCTTGAGTGTGATTGTTGCATTCATACATTCATACATTCATCCGCATCCATATCATCAGATAAAAAGAAAATTTTCAAGGAACTCAAAGGAGTTTAGTTGCAAAAATTTTCAAAACATGAAAAAACCGGGAAAATTTTTTCACCTGATATATCTGATGAGATATTCTCATATATGATCAAAAGGCTAAATATTTCGAAGTTTGCAAATAAAACCTTCAAGTTCCTTTGATATAAAAAACAAGCATATGCACAAACACTTCATGCATCATTTGCATAAGCGGGTGTTTTGTTCCGGTCTCCCGTCCTGTGGTCTGACCCTGCGATCTTCATTTATTTTGGAGACGCACCTCGCCGGTATTATACCAGAGCCGATTCTTCGAGATTGATGGATCATCCGGAGCAAGAGAATGGTGAATTCAGAGAGATATTTGTCAGACTAAGTGTTGTTGATGGATTTATTCCTGTTGCTGGTTTGGGGAAGATGTTTGAGCTTGAAGACAACAGATCCCGGGCTGGCATTGGCTACTGTTCTGGGGCATTCAATGAGCAAGGTTTGTTCACGAGTGGAGGATTCATCCATGACGATCAGCCTGTTGAAGAGGAAGTTGCTGCTATCATTGAAGAAGATGCAGAGGATATGAGCAATTTTGTTATTCCTGGTGGTGTCTGCCACAATTGGGTCGCTGTGGATGTTCCTACAGTTATCCATAGATCAGAGTAATAATGCTCACTTTGTTTAAAACCCTTCTCCCATGCCAAAAGGAGAAGTGATGACATTATTGGCAACATTTAAATACAATGATGTTTTCATTCAATTAATGCATTGTTAAACATTTGTTTTTCCATTTGTTTTCACTTTTGGCTTTTGCATGAAATCAGTGATCACAAAAAACCTGAAAGACAAAAACAGCTTTTTCATCTGCATAAATGATTTGCTTGTTTAAATTCTAAAGTTTTTCATTATCCAGAATCATTATGCAGGGATTTCTAAACCCATTGAACATAATGATCCAACGCCATCTCCCAAATTTGAATTCCTTGTATTCGAGGCAGAGGAAGATGATGTTGAAGGGGATTCCTGATGAGAGTACCCGCCTTCTTGAGCACGAAAGAAGCTTATTCAGCTGCGTCTCAAGAACCCAGCAACAGTCAAACTGGGGCATTACAAATGTAATGTAAAAAAAAATGAATGATGAAAAAAAGGAAAAGAGGGTGAAAGAAGATGAAAAATTCAAAAGTCAGCAAAATTTTTTCAAGATTTCTTCAAAAGAAAAAAGAAAAATTATACCCTCAAGTCCCTAGTTGACTGATGCTGAATGGGTTCAGAGTCGTTATGACCAACTGAATTTGATTGAAGAGAAGAGATTAACTGCCATGTGTCATGGTCAGTTATATCAGCAGAGAATGAAGAAAGCATTCGATAAGAAGGTCAAGCCTCGTGTGTTCAGAGAAGGTGACCTTGTGCTCAAGAAAGTTTTGTCTTTCGTACCCGATTCCAGGGGCAAGTGGACTCCAAACTACGAGGGTCCATATGTTGTTAAGAGAGCCTTTTCAGGCGGTGCTTTGATGCTTACGACAATGGATGGGGAGGATTTCACCCGTCCTGTGAATTCAGATGCAGTTAAGAGATACTTTGCCTAAAAGAAAAAAAAAGTATATGCAAATGAAAAAACAGAATATCTCGCTAAGTTGAAAACCCGAAAGGGCGGCTTAGGCAAAAATGAGCGTCTCGGTGGAAAACCTGCAAGGGTAATCCAGGCAAAAGTTAGAGACTTGATAAAAAAAGCATGTTTGCATCCCGCTAGATTGAGTACCTCACCCTGGGGCAATCTAGGCAAAAATTAGGGATCAGGCAAGTAACTGCATCCTGACAAGACTTTCTGTTTCATCAGCTGTCTTTTCGTCAGAGGTTCTCGATTCGTTGTCAACCGAAGCTTCGAATACATCGAGATTCAAATTGGTAGAGAAAGGGTCATTATGTTCAATGTAGCCCTCTTCCAATATATATCACTGATTTCAAATTTGTACAGATCTATGGAGTCTTGCCATTTGCAGACTACCATTCCATCAAATAAAATTGAGCTTTTATCCAATTATTTGCACTCTTATTTGTTTCAATTCAACAAATGTTCTGCATGTTTTAATTGATAAAAATATCATTGTTTTAAAAAAAAAAAATTTTCAAAGATTATTGTTTTAAACAAAGTGAACATTCACAATGATAAAAGGATACTCAAAGAATTTCCCCAGTGCTCTCCCAAGGGTGGCATGGTTTCCAACAGGTAAGACATTGTTCATACTCCTGGTTTGGTTTGTATCCTTCTTCTCCAGATTTGGTTGTTGGGGTTGTTCCCCAAGCAGAGATTTGGTTGTTGGGGTTGTTCCCTAAGCAGAGCTTCTGTGGATTTTGACTCCCCGAAGCAGAGTGGTGTACTGAAGACTCAGTCTGTTCTCCAGCAGTAGCCTCTCCCCGGCTTGATTGCTCAGGTGTTCAGAGAACTTGTGGTTAGTGGGTTGATATCCCCGTGTCCCGTATTTCTCCCCAAGTGAGTTGCCAGCATAATTGCAAGTCGAGTTGTTGGTGGGGTTATTCCCCAAGCAGAGTGTTGTTGAAGACTCAGTTTTCTCCAACAGCAGTTTTCCCCAGCATGGATGCTTTCTTTGTGGAGGATTCGACAGTTGATGGTTTGCCACCTTGGTGCCCCATCACTTTCTCCAGTGGGTCGCTATCCCCAGACTTTATTTGTCTCCTTGGCACAGTAGAGCTGTTATTGATATCCCCATTGCAGTCGCGAGCAGAGTTGTTGTCACCCTCCCCAGCGCAGTTGCCAGCGGATTTGTCTGTTTTCTCAGCACGGTCGCTTTCCTTTTGGAAGACTCGGTAAGTCAGTGGTTTGATACCCGGTACTTTACCTTTTCCCCGGCGAAGTCGTCAGTGGAGTTGTTTACTTTCTCTCTATCAGAATGGTTGTTATCCTCAGCAGAGCAGGATTTATTTTCCTATTCAGTGGTTGATTGGGTTGATATCCCCGTATTTTCATCCATCTTTCTCCAGCATTTGTCTGCAGAGCGGTTGTTGTGGCAGTATTGCCTGTTGAACCTCTTTCAATCCCCGGTATGGTCGGTCGATAGCTCCGTCATCCAGAGATTGGATTGGTTTCCTGATTACTCTTCGATCCTCAGTAGAGCGGATTTTATTGTAGAGTTTACTGATGTGATCCATCAGATGTGTGTTCGCCCCGAGTAGAGTGGTTTGTTGCAGAATCTACTTGTTTGGCGCTTTCCTTCCTCAGTGGGTTGTTCCCCAAGAGAATAGCTAACAGTATCCCCAGTAGAGTTGCTTGTGCAGCCAGACTCTATCCAGGTGACCTTTGCTCCCTCAGTGGGTTGTTCCCCAATGGAGCTGTGTTGGATCCGTTTCCATAGCAGTGCTTGCTAGGATCCCCTGCAGGACTTTGATTTTCTCTTGTTCCCCGACAGATTCGTCTTGGTGGCCGTTTTGCCCGTTGTGACTTTCTGTGCCCTAGTTGGGATGATCGCTGATCCATTGCCCAGAGATTTGGTATTCTCCAGATATCCCTGATTCTTTTGCTTCTGCTTTCCAGCAGTACCCGCAGATCTTTGCTTTATAACATATAGATCTCCAGCAGAATTGGCTTTCCAGTTGGTTTTCCCTTGGAAGTATAATACCGGACGTTTGATTCCTGGACCTGTTGTGTTAGAAATGTCTGTTTTGTCAGCATTCATCAAACATAAATCACGCATATTCATGCATACTCATAAAACATTCAGATATTCATGTTGCATTTTTGCCATATATCCTTTGTTTATTATTCCCTGCTATGGTGATATAGATCTTTATAGATCTTCCTAAGCAGATGTCGGGTGTTAAATCTCTCCATGTAGAGTCAGCCCCATAAGCAGAAAGTGTCTGTCTTTCCTTCTGCAGTTCCCCACTGAGATATACCCTCGTGGATGATGGTTTCTTCCGTTTCCTCCCAACACATATATTGGGATGGAGGTTCCTATTTGAGTTATATCCTCATTAGGACGTGTCTTGATTCAGTCTGTCTTTTCGGATCTTTCCTGAATTGACATTTGTCGTCTGTTCCTTGTGCTTCCCTGTGGTGATTTCTATCCCCAGCGGAGTTTCGGGCCTCTACCCTTATACCGGTAGTTGTAAGTCCTATTGTTCCTTGTCCTCTTGGCGGAATTTGTGGTTATATACCTTTCATTCCTCCGCAAGAGTCGATTTTGGCCTCTACCCTTATACCGGTAGTTGTAAGTCCTATTTTCCTGGCTTCTTGGCAGAACTTGTGGTTATATACCTTTTAGTCCCCAGCCAGAGTTGTTGGTTTTCTACCTGATAGTCGGTAGTCGTAAATCCTATTTTCTTACTCTCCAACAGAGCTTGCGGTCTGTTATAAACCTCGTTTTTGGTTTCTCGTGCGGATTCGTGATTTATTCTATCCCCACGAAGAGTTTTTGGCTTTCTACCCCGTATTCTGTAGATGTAAACCCTAATTTGTGGTTATTCCCACCAAGGTATGGCCACTGCCCTCATACCGGTAGTCGTAAGCCCTATCTCTTTTCCCATAGCAGCGGTAACCTTTGTGGTTCGGTCTGGTTGATGGTGGATTTTCTGTTGTCGTGATTTTATCCCAAACAGAGTTTTGTTCCCTGTGGTGATTTGTATCCCCAGTGGAGTTTGTGGTCTTCTACCCCGTATTCGGTAGTTGTAAATCCTTTGTCGCTGTGATTTGTCTCTCCAGCGGAGTTGTATCTTATGACACATGCGGATAATTGCCGGTTGCTAGCAATTTTATCCTCAGCTGAGTCTTTGGTTTCTTACCCAGTAGTCGGTATTGTTAAACCCCTTGTTTTCTCAGCCAGATTTTTGGTCTTCTGCCCCACGTTCGGTAGATATAAACCCTAATTTCTCTCTTTGTGGTTATCTTCATTCAATATTCGATGCTGATATTCCCCTGCTTTTGGGTAGTTGCTCTTGAGTAAGCACTTGTATTCCCAGCAGTCTCCTGGATCATTGCCGGATGCTCGCAATGTTATCCTTTTGAAGTCGCCAGTGGGTCTTTTCACCGTTTGCTAGTGATTTGTTCCCTGGATCGTTGATTATATATCAATGCATCCCCAGCTCTTGCGGATAATTGCCGGATGCTTGCAATTTATCCCCAGTGAATCTTTCATTTACCCTTTTGTTGGTAATGTTGTTACTCCCTTTGATCGGTCATCATTATATGCCTGTTTGGTATCCCGATGCTTTTCTTTTCGGTCGATTTATCCTTTATTAACCCTTATACCGGTTGTGGATAATCTTCCGTGCGAGTGTATTATTCACGGTCTGCCGGTAATGGATAATATATCTCATGCACTCTTCAGTCGAAGCCTTTTGTGTTTCCCTGGTCGAGTAAGATTCGTTATTTCCCTTTGCGGAGTCGAATATTCTTGTTGTTGGATAATTGCCGGATGCTTGCAATTTATCCCTTTGAGTTGTCTTTCGTTTACCCGGATGCTTGGTATCGATTGTCCCTCTTTTTGGTTAGTCACCTATTATATACTTCGGTATCTCTGGTGTCTTTTCCTTTCGAGCATATTATTCACGGTCTGCCGGTAATGAATAATATGTCTCATGCGCTCTTTAGTTGGAGTCCTTTGTTGATTTTCCCCAACTGAGCAAGATTCGTATTCTTTGTAGAATCGAATATTCATCCTTTAACCTGTTTATGTTCCGGATGTGTGTTTTGGCATATATACCAATTCACGTTTTCGGTAGATCACCTATTATATACTCCGGTATCTCTGGTGTTTCTTACCAAGCGAGTTTATTATCTACGTTCTGACGGTAATAGATAATATGTCTCATGCGAGTATCTTATCCACGGTCTGCCGGTAATGGATATTATATCTCATGCACTCTTTGGGTTTGTGTCCCCAGTTGAGTAAGTTTCGTTTTCCCGTTGTGGATTCGAATGTTCCATCCTGTAAATTGTTTTGCTTTTTCAAGCCCTCCTTTCGGATGATGAGTGTCTTGGCATATATACCAATTCACGTTCTGTCGGTCACCTATTATATACCTCGGTATCCCTGGTGTTCCTTTCTGTCTACTCCCTATTATGACCTTGGTCCCCTGTGGAGTCAGATTTTCCTGAGTTTTGTACCCTGTGTTGGTCTTTCTCAGATGTTGGTTGATTGATATCTCTCACCCTTATACCGGTCTTAGATATTCATTCTTCCTGAGTTTGTTACCCTTATACCGGTAACACCTCATTCCTGTTGCTTTTCCCAGGAGAGTCTCTTTGTTAGACATTCCCCTGCGGAGTTCCTTCGGTGATTTTTACCCTTTGCTATATGGGTGTTTATTCCCCAATATATGCATTTTCCCGGCAGGGAGGTTCTATGTGAATCTTTTCCTGGTCCGAGTCCGGATTTTTATCCGAGGTATCCTTTATGGATAATTTGAGTCAGCTTGTGCCTTTCCAATGGATTTATTTTCCTTTGGAATTTCTTTATTCCCCGGTGTGAGTCCTTTGCTTCCCCAGCAAGTTCTCCAGTCCGATATCTGTTATCCCCACTCGGAGTCGTGTCTAGTTCACGCTGTGTCAGTTCTGTCATTACCTAATCAAAGTCGTGTCCTGCTCACGCATTCTTTTTCTTACTATCCCCTAATAGAGTCCCAATAAGAGTCTTATTAGAGTCTCTGTTCCTGGTGAGTGTATTACTCCGACGGATCGTCTTTTTTTCTGTGTGAACAATATATTCCCCACAGAATTTGCTTTTTGCATGCATACATCTGCATCATGAGGTCTCTTAGGGACCAAAATTCGTCTCATTACTATTATTTAAGCCCATTCTACCGCGTCGAGATGAAGATTTCTAAACTTCACTTCTCCGGATAGAATGACCTTAAATAGGGGCATCTGTAAGACCCCAATTTTGGCCCTAAGATCCCTCATGGCCCATATCATATCACATCATGGCCTCAAGGATCATTGCATACCCTAGCTTCCCTCCTAGTGGGTGGGATGCCTTGTGAGTGTGATTCTTGATCACCAAGCATGTATAGCATTTGTGTGTCATTGCTTTTCATATGTTTACTAACCAAAAGTACAAAAATATTGTCATCTAATCATGTTGCTTGCAGATGAAGCTAGCTAGGCCAAAACAATCAAATCAGGCCTTGAGCAATAGATGGTGGCCATTCTTGAAGAATTTGGACACCATGATCATTCATAAAGAGTTCATATAACTTGTGGTATCATTTGGAACCAAGATCTCAATTGAAAGAGGCTTGGAATTCATCAGAACTTAGCCCAGTCAACCAAAAGTCAACAAAAGTCAACTGTGGTCAACTGTACATTTAATCAGTGATTTGATGATTGGAATTGGTTGAAAAGACCTCATTCATGTCTATATAAACTTCATTTGGCATTTCAAAGGCCAAGGTTGAAGGAATTGAGGTCAGACAGAAAGTTTCCCAAGATAGCAGGTGACTGGTAACTGAAGTTTCCAAAAATGGAAAGTTTTTGACCTCAAAAACAGAAGTCCAAGGAAGCTTCAAATGAAAAATTGTTCAACATGACAGATGTAGATCTTGTTCTCACCTTTCCAAAAAGTCCAAGAACTCAAAAATCCAATGTGTGGTTTGCAAGATATGATCAGATGAATTTCAAAAAAGACCCGTAATCAGGAGGGCATAACTACCACATGGTTTATCCAAATTGCAAGTTCTTTATATGCACAAACTCCATTTGACAAGTACTTTCATGGTGCATAATTGGATTTTTTCAAAAGTGCTCAATGCAAAAGGTCAAATTTCAACTGGACTGTTAAATGAACCAGGGGCAAAATCGTCCAACTTGTGAAATAATTGGAATTTTTGAGTGGGGATTTTTGCTACACTTCATAAATGGCATTTGAAATTTGTTGGAATATTCACAACATGCCTAGGCCTTGTGGTTTGAGAATTGGGTTTGAAAATGAATTGGAAAAATGGACACATAAGCCATCACATGGTGAAATTGGAAAATATGGGGAATTTGAAAATAAGGCCAATACCATTAGCTTCCAAATGATTTTTGTGATTGGTTCCAAGTGACAATTTTCTGCTACATTACTTCTAAAGAGAAAAGAGCTTAAAGTCCAAAATGCATTACATAAGCTATTTTACTCTAATCTCATTTTCTTCACTAATTGGGATTAAGGAGGGATTAAGAAATCCATATATATTGTTAATCTAACAGAATTTTAAACACTAATCATTGTTCACAAAATCATAACAGAAAATCTGAACAGAAATTCTCTCATTCTCCCATTTTTGCTCAAAAACTTTCATATCACTTTTTGATCAATTCACAAATTGCCACTGATTTAGTGTTAATTCTTGGCAAATCCATCATCCATATGCATTGTCGAATTGCTGTTTGCAGGTTTTGAGCGAAATTCGAGCAAGAAATCGCAGCTGCTACAAGGTGGCATTTCCATGGCAGTCAACGAATCTTCTTGTTCCGTGCATCCCTGAGCTGCAAGAACATCATCATTCGTCTCCTGGATCATCATACTCTACCTGTTTGAACGAAACGAAGCTCGAAACCTCACCGAGTCGCTACTGCACTCCAAGAAGAGGTTGGATTCCGATCTCGTAATCGCTTAAATTGTGTTAGGGATTTGGTAGAATGCTGTTTGTAGATTATGTATCAACCGGTAGATTGTGATTTCGCTGTAAGTTGAACGAGTTATTGCCGTTTAAACTTTGATACGCTAAACTGTTTTGGCTCGATCCTTGAAATATGTTTAGAATTAAGTTGTTTACTTGCTAGATTCATGTTCTGCGTTGCTAGACGGTTACAACGGTATATTATTTGCTTGATTTGGTTGAGAAACGGCCATAACCGAAGCCGGTGTTATCGAACCCGTAGAATGCATGCGAAGAAGATGCAGCTTTTCTGGAAATTTCTGCCGTGTAGATCTGCTTCCATCCGTTTTCATTTCTTTTTAGTGTTTTTGGATCGCCAGGACCAATCCGGTAGTGCCACATCACTTTAGCCATGCGCTGCGTTTCGGACTGTGGCTTAAGAATCGCAGCATCGCCATTTAGCTTCTAATTAATTAATGAAATCATCTTAAAATCCTAATAAATATGCAATAAATATTTAAATACTTCAAAATTCATATAATCTTCAATAATAATCCAAATAAATCAGAGTTTTTTTTGTTAATCTTTATTTTTTCTCTACTTTTTTATAAAAATCAAAAATAAAATGTTGCTTGGAAAAAAATGTAAATTGACCTAGAGATATCTTTAATGTATGCTATTTCCACATGATTTACCATTTTAATTATAGAGACTACATGCTTAAGCCAAATTAAATGAAAATTGAGATATTGGTTCTTGACATCCTTCTGGATTTTTTGACATAGGTTTCATAATTTTTGAGCCTATGGTTTATTATATGTGAATTATTGAATTTGGATGTGTAAAAATGCGACATAGTTTGATAGGCTATATTCCCCTAATTGTTTACCATGCTTCCCTCTGGCCAATGGCCTTGAATTTTTGCATGAAGCTTGTTTAATATGTTAACATCCCCTATGAATTTTTGTGGATTTTTACAATCCATTTTCGATTTGATTAGTATTTTTCCTTGCTGCCTAGCATGTTAGAGCTTCATTTGTGTAACCTTTTGTATATATGTTGCCATATTCTCATAATTAATCCAATGGACATGAAAATTGATAGGATAGTTCCTAATACATTAATGTAGCATTTGGCTTTGGTCCTACTAATTTATAATGCACCATTACTGTTTACCATTAGATTGAAGTGGGTGTATAATCGTAGGCTTCATTTGATGTTGTTTTTGCATGCCTTGTCATGTTTAATTAATTCCTATTGATCTACTAGTCCAAATGACTTGAAAATTAACATGTGGCTTGCTGAATGTCTTCTGGTTAGAACATAATTTTTGTGGATTTTTTGGTGCCATTTTGGCATTTATTTGAATGTGATCTTGCTGGTTGTTTGTATGAGACTCCACATTACATCTTTTGCCTTCCATGTTGCATAAATAGAAATAGGAGCATAGTTTGGATATGGGACCAATTGGGATCCCTTTGTTATTGAAATAGCTTGACTTTGATCATGAATTGGTTGCTGTTTTAAGATTTTTCCATCTTTTGGACCCTAGGCTAGTCCTAGTGGTCATGTTACTTACATTTGAAGTGAATTGTGCCTTTTCAGGTTAAGGAGTTAATGATTAAGGAACTTGCTCCACATTATGGATTGTGTTACTTGACATTTGTGGACTAAACTATTTGTTTTGTAGGATGTTTGGTTCATGTGAGCCTTGTGCTATGCACATCATTATTTGTATAATTGTACTTTATTAATTGATTCTTATGTTGTTATCTGTTTATGAATGGGATGCTGATTTTATTGGATTGTTTCCAGGTACCCTTTAGTCGCTCAGTTCTCTTAAGAACTTGTGTTGCTTTGCTTAAATAGCAACTTGCATTGAGGTATAGAACCTTCTTCTTCATGTAGTCTGGAGACCCGGTCTGTTATTTGGCCGGGCAAATTGTCTGAAGTCCTCCTTAAGAGGCATTGATTGTGATTGTTTATATTTGTCCCAAGCAGGAAAAGTCCTCATTTGAGGCAATTGGTGGAAGGTAGAGATAAGTAGCCTATCTCCCACTATTCAGTGAGTCTTCTCATTGCTCCCATTACATGGTTGTAGCATTGAGATCCAAACCCAAGATCTATCGAGTCTAATTGGGGAAAGAGTTCCATCTTTCTGAACTCCCCCACATTCTTATATTTACATGCTCTCTCGGACATGAGATAGAAGCAATGAGGCACACCCCTCATATCCTTTCATCTGCTTCACCTGAGCCCTTCAATGGCCAGGTTAAGAGCGACACTTACCTCTTACAGTGGACTTTCATAGTCAAACCCATTTGCTTGAGCCTCATGAATGGTTATAGCGTGTGCTACTTGAATTTATGTGATTGATTACTTGATTCATTTATACATGATTATTTGATGGCCATTGTGCATTTACTATCATTGATCGCTGTTGTGCATTTATCATCTTTGTTTGCCATTAGTGCATGATCATTTCTTTGTCCTTGTGACATTGATGTTTTCCCATTGAGGAACCAGTTATAAGTCCCTGTGAGTTGGCATCTGTTCCCATGACATGGAAGAGATAGAGTGTAAGACCTCATTGGTCACTCATATCTTCTTTGCTCTTTGTTTGAGCATTATTGTTGTATGTGAGGATTCATTGTAAGTCCCTGTGATGTGGCACTTGTTTTCCTAGGATCATACTGTGGAGGTTAACATAAGTCCAGATAGATTGGCAGTTGATTTCCCTGTTTTGTTTTTTTGTTTTATTCTGATGGAGATTAGTGTAAGTCCATAGAGTGGCTTCTGATATCCTTACTTGTTTTAGGAGACAGGTATAAGACCATTGAGTGGCCTCCAGTATCCGCTTTTATTTAATCTCATCTGTTACCATGTTCATATTATTGCTCATTTGTAGCCTATTCCTAAGGACCCACTTGAATCATCTTCTATATGATTTCAAGAGGTGGACCCTTCTAAGAAGTTTTACATCCACACCATTCCATTCATCCCATTGTGTCCTACCTCTTCACACATGCCTTTAAAAACTTGAAATAAGTGTTGTGCAAATATTCTCACCTCTTTCCAAATTAGAAACTTGGACCTTAAGTCCATGGTTTTCCAAACTTCATTTTTGTAAATACTTCATTTTGAATTGACTTTAATCATACTTTGACCTTTTTGTAAATAATCCAAATAACTTCACCCATTCAAATGATTTTGTGGCTTTGTCCATGTTTGTTAAGTTTTCATACATTAGCTATAGGTTTGATTTACCCTAGTTGGTTGATGTTAATCTCACCTATTTGTCCTTAGTAGATGAATTGTAAGCCTTCCTTGCTTATTATAGGGTTAACCCCTCTCTAGCAAGTTGAAGCTTTTCTCACATGGTGGACTAGTTGTTATATAAGGTTGAGTTTTCTCCCGTGGGTAACGTAAAACCTTAGTGCTATTGTTTTAAAATGAACTCACAAATGTTTTGGAAATCTTTTAGCCGAACTACGAGGTTTTGATCCTGTAAAGGTACGTAGGCAATGGTTATCCATCCAAACACAAAAATAATTAACATGTACATTCTTTCCTCATCATCCCACTCATGTTTGCACAATACTTATGTCATGACAAATAATAATTTTCAAACAACAAAGTGTGAAAAGGGCTCCCTAGGAGTACCTAGGACGCATTGGGTGCCTAACACCTTCCCATTGCGTAATTTACCCCTTACCCAGACTCTCTGATCTTTTTCATTAGTTTTCTACGTGTAAAACTTCTTAGGTTTTTGTTCGCTTTTTAACCAGTCCTTAGGATAAATAAAAGTGCGGTGGCGACTCTATATTCATTGTATACATTGCTTATGATTTAATCAATAGATCATATAGTAACGAATACACCGCTACAGTAGCGGATTCATTGGAAGCATGGTTAGACCTTCTCCTTGATCCTGAATTCGGGTAGTAATTGCTATTGCCATTCCATACATGTATTTTGATAAACATTGATCATATTCAAATGCATATATTAATTCAAATCAAATCAATGGACATTTATGCAAACAAAACAGAAGAGTAAAAGTGAAATAAAATTGCATTGATTTTTTGAAAGAGGGCCTATGAACAGGCAATCTGTGTACAAGGAGACAAAAATCCTAGTAAGAGGAAATTGTCAAGAACACAAAGAGAAAGCTATGCAGAGAAAGTCCTATTGATTTTAATTCCACTACTGTCATCATGTCTTCGAGCATCTCATCTCCTGCTGGCGGATAGAAGTGATTGGCTTGTTCGGTTCCTTGAACTTGGTTGAAGCTGACAGAGAACGGGACATAGTCATACGCGTTAATCCCTAATTTTTGCCTGGACCGCCTTTTCAGGTTTTCAGTCCACCGGGATACCCTTTTTTGCCCAAGCCGCCTTTTCAGGTTTTCGACTTGCCGGGTGTACATTTTTATATGTTTATCCCTAATTTTTGCCCGAACCCTTTTGGTTCGCCGGGATGCCCTTACTTTTGCCTAGGTACATCGACCTAGCGGGTCTCTGCTATGCGTAGTATTTTTTAACTATGTCCGCGTTCACGGGATGCGGGAAGTCTTCGCCATCCATTGTAGCAAGTATCATGGCTCCACCAGAGAATACCTTCTTAACTACAAATGGCCCTTCGTATGTGGGAGTCCATTTGCCTCTGGGATCACCTTGGGGTAGAATGATACGCTTGATCACCAAGTCACCAATTTGATACACCTGTCTCTTGACTCTTTTGTTAAATGCCTGGGTCATGCGCTTCTGATATATCTGCCCATGACAAACAGCCGCAAGTCTCTTTTCATCAATCAAATGTATCTGATCGAGTCGTGTCTGAATCCATTCATCTTCGCTTAAACCCGCCTCTTTCATGATCCTTAGAGAGGGAATCTGAACTTCCACTGGCAAAACAGCTTCCGTTCCGTAGACTAAAGAGAAAGGAGTTGCCCCTGTCGAAGTGCGTACTGAAGTGCGATAACCGTGGAGAGCAAACGGTAGCATCTCATGCCAGTCTTTGTACGTTACTGTCATCTTTTGTATGATCTTCTTGATGTTCTTATTAGCAGCCTCTACGGCGCCATTCATCTTTGGCCGGTACGGAGAGGAGTTATGGTGTTTAATTTTGAACTGCGTGCAGAGTTCAGTAATCATCTTGTTGTTCAAATTAGTACCATTGTCAGTGATAATTCTTTCAGGGATGCCATATCGACAAATAAGGCTATTCTTGATGAACCGTGCCACCACATTCCTGGTGACAGAAGCAAATGAGGCTGCCTCTACCCACTTTGTGAAGTAATCAATAGCGACGAGAATGAAGCGATGTCCATTAGAAGCCGTAGGTTTAATCTCTCCGATCATATCGATGCCCCACATTGCAAAGGGCCAAGGAGTTGTTAACACGTTCAATGGAGCAGGAGGCACATGTACTTTATCCGCATAGATCTGACACTTGTGACAGGTTCTGGAGTGATGGTGGCAATCAGCTTCCATGGTAGACCAATAATACCCTGATCTCAGAATCTTCTTGGCCATTGTATGTCCATTAGAATGAGTCCCAAAAATACCGTCATGCATGTCTTCCATAATCCTTTCTGCTTCCTTTTTATCCACACAGCGAAGCAAAGTTGAATCATGATTACGTTTGTATAATACTCCATTACTCAGAAAGAATTTAGCGGAGAACTTCCTCAGGAATTTTCTGTCATTGACGGATGCCCCTTCAGGGTATTCCTGATCTTCTAAGTATCTTTTTACGTCGTGGAACCAAGGTTTTTCCCGTACTCCCTCGGTGTTAAGTTCATAACAGTATGCCGGTTCATCCAGTCGCTCAATGGTGATCCGGGGAGCTTCATTGTCCCATCTGACTCTGAACATAGATGACATGGTAGCTAATGCGTCTGCCAACTGATTCTCTTCTCGTGGGATGTGTTCGAATGTTATCTCTTCAAAGTATGGGATTAATGTCATCACCCGTTCTCGGTAAGGGATGAGATTTGGATGTTTAGTATCCCATTCTCCTTTGATCTGACTGATTACCAAAGTCGAATCTCCGTATACGCTCAAAAACTTGATTCGCCAATCTATAGCAGCTTTGAGTCCAAAAATACATGCTTCATACTCAGCCATATTATTGGTACAATGAAAACATAGTCTAGCAGTGAGAGGTGTATGGTAACCTCCGGGAGAAATAAGTACAACCCCAACACCATGGCCCAACGCATTAGAAGATCCATCAAAAACCATAGTCCATCGGGATCCCAGCTCGGGTCCTTCATCCGGTTCAGGTTTTTCATTATCAGTAACAAACATGACGTCCTCATCTGGAAACTCAAAATTCATAGATTGATAATCGTCCACCGCTTGATGAGCCAAATGATCAGCTAGCACGCTTCCTTTGATTGCTTTCTGGGTAATATACTGGATGTCGTACTCTGTTAAGATCATCTGCCATCTCGCTATTCTTCCGGAGAGGGCAGGCTTCTCGAACATGTATTTGATGGGATCCATCCTAGAAATCAACAAAGTGGTATGATTCAACATATACTGTCTTAGTCGGCGAGCAGCCCAGGCCAAAGCACAGCAAGTTCTCTCGAGCAGTGAGTATCTTGTTTCACAGTCGGTAAACTTTTTGCTCAGGTAGTATATGGCATGCTCTTTTCGACCAGACTCGTCATGTTGCCCCAATACACACCCCATTGAACTTTCTAACACGGTCAAATACATGATTAGAGGTCTTCCTTCGACTGGTGGCATCAGAATTGGAGGTTCCTGGAGATAATTCTTGATTTTGTCAAAAGCTTCTTGGCATTCGTCATTCCATATCATCTCTTGATTCTTCCTCAGCAATTTGAAGATGGGTTTACAGGTAGCGGTCAAGTGGGAGATAAATCGGGCAATGTAGTTCAAGCGTCCCAAGAAACCTCTGACCTCTTTCTCCGTACGGGGAACTGGCATTTCTTGAATAGCTCTCACTTTAGCCGGGTCAACCTCAATTCCTTTACCACTGACAATAAAGCCCAAGAGTTTACCGGATCTTACTCCAAAAGTGCACTTGTTCGGGTTCAATCTCAACTTGTATTTCTTCAACCTCTCAAACAGTTTGTATAAATGATCGAGATGTTCCTCTTCAGTATGAGATCTAGCTATCATGTCATCCACATATACTTCTATCTCACGATGAATCATATCATGGAACAAAACCACCATAGCACGCTGGTACGTTGCCCCGGCGTTCCTTAGACCGAATGGCATTACTTTGTAACAGAAAGTGCCCCATTGCGTCACAAACGTAGTTTTCTCCATGTCCTCAGGTGCCATTTTAATCTGATTATAACCCGAGAATCCATCCATGAATGAGAATACTTTGTGTTGAGCGGTGTTATCTACCAGAACATCAATGTGCGGGAGTGGAAAGTCATCCTTGGGACTTGCTTTATTCAAATCTCTGTAATCTACGCACATTCGTACCTTACCATCCTTCTTTGGCACTGGCACCACATTAGCAACCCATTGAGGATAAGAAGTAACGGCTAGGAAACCGGCATTGAACTGTTTCATAACCTCGGCTTTGATTTTCTCGGACATTTCAGGACGCATGCGACGAACCTTTTGCTTGACAGGACGGCAGTCTTCCTTCGTAGGCAGTCGATGCACCACTATATCAGTATCCAACCCGGGCATGTCTTCATAAGACCAAGCGAAAACCTCTACATAGTCATGCAACATCCGGATCAATCTTTCCTTGACACTGCTTTCCAATCCTGCTCCTATTTTGACTTCTCTTCTGTCTACTTCAGTACCTAGATTTACGACTTCGAGTGACTCTTCATGCGGCTGTATAGTCCTTTCTTCTTGTAGTAACAGTCTGGCAAGTTCTTCAGGTACTTCACAATCTTCCTCACTTCCATCTTCGGCTCGGTAGATCGGATTTTCAAAGTCATAATGAACAGTAGTAGAACTATTATCAACAGGATCCAGAGTGGATAGGGATCTGCAATTCGTTACGTGCGTGTGTGTAAGAAAACATAGCTTGTTTGAAAGACGACAGGAAAGATAAAGAGCGCAATATTTGAATGCGAAAAAAGTCCATTGATTTATTGAATATGAATATGCTTATGAAATGACAAAACCCTTAACAAATTAGCTATTGTGCCCAGGGCATAGACACAATGCTTTAAGACGTTCAATTGAAAAATTAAAGATTTGCAATACTAAATGGACAATAACAATTACTCCTGACTAAAGGAGATCGGGATAGTGTCTTCAGCCTTCCAATTATTGAGTCCGTCGCCAATTGTTGGGTAGATCCAGCTATCCAGGTCACAATCACTGTCAGCATCTTCTACAGCATTAATTTGACTCTTGTCAGGGCTGAACCCCAGGCCGAATTTGTCAGACTTGTATGGTACTTCGATCAATTGACCCCAGCCAGTACGACCACCATCCTCAACCACGGCTTGAGCGTCCTTCAGAGAAATCATAGCAGGAGGAGCACGAATAACCTTGGGTACACAGGTAGTTGGCTTAAGGACAGGAACGGTCGGGGGAGCTACTTCAAATGACTGACAAGGAGTCTCAATGAATTCACCATCCATCTCGACGTATCTGAAGGTATGCACACTACTGACAATGTACTCTTCTTCTCCACACACGGTGACAATCTTACCCTCTATCGGATATCTCAACTTTTGATGGAGAGACGAAGCTACAGCACCTGCCCCATGAATCCAAGGGCGCCCCAGTAAGCAGGAGTAGGCAGGACGAATGTTCATTACATGGAAGGTAGTATTGAAGACTTGAGGTCCTATCTTGATAGGGAGGACTACTTCGCCATGGACAACACTCTTCGCACCATCGTAAGCACGTACCACAATGTCACTAGGTTTCAGCTCAATGCTTTTACAATCCAGCTTATCCAGCACAGCTGTCGGCAGCACATTCAAGGAAGAGCCATTATCGATCAACACATGGGACAAAGTGATTCCCCTACACTCAATGGAGATATGCAGGGCTTTATTGTGATTCTTTCCTGCTGGTGTCAGATCAGCGTCGGAAAAGCCTAGGCCATTGTCAACAGCCAAGTGAGCAACATAATTTTCGAACTGATCGACAGATGTTTCCTGAGGCACATGAGCAGTCTTCAAGAATTTCATCAATGCATTGGCATGAGATTCAGAAGATAACAGCAAGGATAACATCGAGATCTTAGACGGGGTATGCCCCAACTGTTCTACCACATCGAAATCACTCTTGCGGATGATTTTCAGCACTTCTTCCATTTCTTGTTTGGCAACATCTTCGGGAGTAACTTCGACCGGTGTCTCTGACTGAGAAGGATTGACTGGTTCCTTTCCTCGAGTTTCAAGGATAGGAGGTGAGATTTCTGGAGAGAAGATCTTTCCGCTTCGAGTAATTTTACTAGTCCCAACAATGCCACTAGTATTAGCAGCATTATCCACTTGCCTCACACCATGGACGTAAACATCACCGCCATAATTCCACGGAATAGCTTTGCTTGAGGAATACGGGATCGGGCCAGGTGCAATGATGATTAGGGGAGCAACCCTAGGCTCAGCAGTAATCTTCACAGGCGCCCTGGTGGCGGTAATTTTCACTGGACCTTTGGACTTAGCAATCACAGATATTTCTTCAATAGAGTTTTCCGCCTTAGGAATCCTTTCGAAGAGAACTGTACGATCGTCCATCAGCCGTTGAATACCATTTTTCAATTTCAAACAGTCCTCGGGCTGGAGTATGCAGAGATTGCAATCTTCAGCACAACCTGGAAATAAACCAGCTTGCAATAAATTCCTCTTTATGCTCGGGAGGGGAGATGTTAAGTCCGCCACATTGGAAATGTGAGAACCGTCATCTACAGCATTAACAGTCTTGTCCTGGTTAGGCATAGGAGCAGTGATGACATTAGGAGTCTCCGGAGGCTCAAACTCAATCTCTCCAGCTTCGATCATATCCTGAATCTTATTCTTCAATGGCCAGCAATCGTTTGTATCGTGCCCGGGGCTATCGGAGTGATATGCACACCTGGCATTGGGATTATAACGAGAAGAGGAAGTGTTGGGATTTGTAGGAGGATCTCTAAGGGTGATCAACTTTGCCTTTAGCATTCCCTGCAGTGCCTGTGCCAAGGTCATATTGATCCTGGTGAACTGCCTTCTTGGTCTGTCTTGTCTTTGCTGGAAGTTTTGAGCTGGCGGGGCTGCGATCGTCACTGCTCCAATGGCATGGTCACCATTTTTCTTATTATGATTCTTTTGACCATACACAGCATTCGATTCATTCTTCCCATGATAGGACTTCTTACTGCTTGTAGAAGTAGCTGCCTGTATCTTTCCACTTCGAAGGCCGCTCTCCACCCGTTCACCTGTCAGTATAAGTTCAGTGAAACCTGATGAAGAACTCCCCAGTAGATGGCTGTAGAATGGGCCAGTCAGGGTACCCATGAACAGGTCTACTAATTCTCGGTCAGTCATAGGGGGTTTGACTCTGCCAGCCAAATCTCTCCATTTCTGAGCATACTCTTTGAAGCTTTCTTTAGATCCCATAGCCATATTCTGCAACTGTAGCCGAGTAGGCGCTAATTCAGAATTGTACTGGTACTGCTTGTAGAAAGCTGTTGCTAAATCAGTCCAGGTGCGGATGTCAGAGCTCTCGAGCTGATAATACCATTCCAACTGAGTGCCAGACAGACTTTCTTGGAAGAAGTGGATCCACAGTTTCTTATCAGTGGTATGCGGCTGAATCTTTCTCACATAAGCCCTTAAATGCATCTGAGGACAGGATGCACCATCGTACTTAGTAAAAGTGGGGATTTTGAATTTGCGAGGAATGGTCACATCGGAGACCAGACCCAAACTTTCGAAATCCAGACCGGGCGTCTTCTGACCCTCCATGGCTAGCATGCGCTCTTCCAGCAATTTGTACTTATCATCTCTCGGAGAGTACTGTTCATTTTCATACTTCTCATCATCATCATCAGGGTTGGAGAAATCAGCATCCTCTTCCTCTGAATCATTCTCCGCCTCATCTTCTGGACCATTCGGGATTCCAAATTTGATTCCCGTAGCCTGTCCTTTACGCCTTCTTCCTGGGTTAATGAAACTCACAGCCTTCTTGTCTTTCTTCTTTTCGACCAAAAGAGCCTTCAGTTCCTCCTGCCCCTTGGATAAGCTTAGCATCATCTCCTTGAACTGAGCATTTTGAGTCTGGAGATCTTTGACAGTTTGTTCGAGATCCATTTTTCTGTTTAAGAGGCAGACCGTAAGAATATGGTCCTTTAGAATACCTATTATGCAATGTTATGTTATGCGATGCAATGCATGAAATGTTTTCAAGGACTTTTGGAATTTAACTTTGCATAAATCACCAACAAGAGAGAAATGTTTATTGCTACTTTTTTGATCAATGTTCATTACAAAAGGAATAATAGTAAAATACAATGAAAGCTCAAGTCTCCCAGGGGCGACTTCTTTTTGGGCGAAGATATGCATTGAGTCTTCGTTCCTCATTAAGCTGACTGGTGAGCTCTAATACTTTCTTCCTTCCTGCATTGAACTGAGTTTCGAAAGTATCCCTCTCCTCTCTCAACTGGGTCCAGGATCTCTTTAGTTCCTCAACCTCAGTAGGTATATCTGGATAAGAAATGATCTGGGTAGTACCTCCTTCGACACTTGATTCAACAATCAATGGTCCGACTGCAAGATATGGCATGACGAACTCACGAGCTCTGGCTCGTACCCATCGGAGATAAGGCTCCATAGGAATGGAGTTTTTCTTTCCTGAATTGCTTCTTTTCACCATGCCCCAAGCTCGTACAAACGTTTGGCGGAGACCTTGAGAGTCATTGTCATAGTCAAACACTATACCTTGAATGATCATTTCATGTGGACCATCTCTTCGAGCATGCCCAAACTGACGTAGGGCTAAGGCGGGATTATAAGTAATACCTCCTCTTATCCCCATGAGTGGTACATTAGGGAATTCTCCACATCGGTCGATGATGATAACATTTTCTCTGAAGTTAGAACACCATCGGATGTCTGAATGGGAGAGTGCCATTATCCTTTGAGACCATTTCAGATTCTGATCATTCTTCAAGACTGATTGAGGGAGGTGCGAAATAAACCACCTAGACAACAAAGGTACGCAGCACATGAGAGTCCCTTGCCTTTTCATAGTACGGGTGTGAAGGGAATGCAAAATATCTCCGAGCAAGGTAGGCACAGGGTTACGAGTGAGGAATGTCTTAATAGCATTCACATCTATGAATTGGTCCGGATTAGGGAATAGCACCAAACCATAGATTAGCAATGCTAGAACATCTTCAAAAGCATGGACCTTCATAACTTTCAGGAATTCTCGGGCCTTACCTACCAGAAATTTGGCGAGTAAACCCTTAACTCCACTTCTTGTTACCCAATTAGTCTCAATGTCAGACTTTGTCATATGTAAAGTTGCGGCAACTTCTTCAGACTTCGGAATCTTTTCCAGACCACTGAAAGGTATTTGATCAAGGATAGGTATCTCAAGCAGCTTGGAGAATTCTTCTAGTGTGGGTACCAACTGATAATCTGGGAAAGTGAAGCAATGATGCTTAGGATCGAAGAACTGGAATAGGACTCTCATCATATCTTCTTTGAAACCAGTGGTAACCAAATTGAGGAGATGACCATGTTTCTTGTTGAACTGAGCATGATCGGGGAGTTCTGACACCAAATCCTTGAGTTGAGGAGAGATCGTTACAAGATTGATCCGGATAGTCTTCCTGGAAGCCATAACCTGTTCAACAGAGCAAAGCTAAATTCCTAAGTCCTTGAAATGGTTAGTATGATGCCATGATGTTATGATGTTATGATGCTATGATGTTATGAGGTTAAATAAATAACACGCACAAACAAGTCACACAACCATCATTCCTAGGTTTTGAGGCCTGCATGAGTTCCATAGGTAAGTACCCTCCCCACTGAGGTTTAGTTGGTTCAACCTGTCCTAGAATAGTAACCGGGTTCTAGAAGGATCTCAAATCATCGACCTTTCTTTAAGTCCACTTCAGTGCAACACCAAGTGGTTGACCAAAGCTTCCCTAAAGTCCAATCTCAAAGAGTGTAGTATCGAGTATCAACCAACTCCAGTCGGAACCGAAGTCAGTTATCTCACTACTTTCTAATGGCCAGGATGAGTCAATTAGGGTTCTAAAGGTCTGGTTAATGCTTTGGTGACACCACGCGGAAGCCAAATTTTTCCTCAAGTAACATGAGGAACATCAGGACAACCAAAGTGTCACATTAACCGTAGCCATCATTTTAACCATTCCAGTATACGCCGGATAGTCGCGATGATCTATTGCTACTTACCTAAGGCACACTAGATCCGGGTGTAGGATCTTTCACTCAAGAATACCCAAGCAATCCCTTAAAAGTAAATCAGACAATGTGAATATGTGATCTTGTTATTAAGGTAACCTCTCTTTAAGTTACTCCCCAGCAGAGTCGCCAGTTCTGTCATACGGTGAACTGACTTGGGGTATTTTGCTTTTTATCGCAATGTCGCGGATAGCAAGAGTCGCCACCGACTTTTCTTTTATCCAATAAGGAAAGGTGGAAAAGAACAGGAAAGACCTCAATAGATTTTGGGTTCGGGAGGTACATTATACAAAGGGAAGGTGTTAGCACCCTTTGTATCCATGGTTATCCATGGGCTCTTAATTGCTGGATCACTTATCTTTTTGTCTGAAAAAGTGTCGGTGAATTGCTTGAAAAATGTTTGAAAAGAGAATTTAACTTTGTAATGATTCTTGTATGAATATATACAAAGTGGTTATCTCGTTTAGTTTTGAAAATTGTTTAAAAAAAATAGTTTAGAAATGTGTGAGGTGTAAAAGTATTTTAGGTTATGATCCAGTAATTGAGAGTTATACCTTCCTAAGGTCGTTATGGGCATTTCCTATCCTTATGAGGGTAAAACTGTCCTTACTATTGAGGAGTAAGTAATTTTTACCCTTTGGATGTTTAAGGGTCATCGTAGGGTCATCGATAGGTCATTGAAGGCAACAGTTGTAAGGATACCTTAGCATTCGAAGGGACGATCATCATTTAACCGTAGGCTACACCGAAGGGTCATCGAGGGACAAAATCGTATTTTCGAAGGCGACATCCGAGGGACCAGGATTTATTTTATGATGATTTAACCGAAGGGTCTTTGCTAAGTGTATCCCTACATTCGCGGGACATGACCGTAATACCGTAATATCATAAGGCAAAAGAGAGGTCCAAGATCACATATTTAAAGGCCACATTTTAAAGTTAATTAGGTGATTATGATGAATCTCCACATTACATTAAAAATGATACATTAAAAATAATACATTAAAATTAATACATTAAAATTAATTATTAAAATTAACACATTAAAATTAATTAAGCGATTTAGGGTGAGTCTCCACAAGGGTATCCCACAAATAAAGTGGAAGACCTAACGGCGGTTTTTTTTCTGGGACATATGAACCTTTGCAAAATTCAACAAACGGGTTAGCATACCAAATCAGGGTGCAATCGAGGATTACACCGCAAAAGAAATCACAACAGTAATAGGATCAAATAAACAATGCCTGGCCATGATAAAACATGAATGAAAAGTCATAACAGAAAAGCTGGCTACTGTCAGGTTCGCGCCTGCCTCGCCTAGCGAAGGCCTAGCGAATACTCGCTACATGCTCGCTTAGCGATGTGCTAGCGAGCGGCTGCGGGTTTTGAATTTCAGAATAGTATGACTTCAACCTGCAGCATGGTTTATGGCATCCAACACATAATTACATGGTTCAGCATTCACAATATTCAGGCACACTTAAATTCACATGCAAAACCTCAAATATGTTTATGAATTCAATTATAATATCACATGCAAGTTACGGACATAAAGCGGTATCACATGCAAATTAAGAAAATAAAGTGATAATAGTAGTGCAAACCTGTTTGCAATGGAGTGGTAATGCTGAATTGGCGAGCCGGATTGAGTTGGACGGAGGTAGCTTTGCGGTCGCCGGCTTTTCCTTCAGGGTTTTCCGACTGTGAGCGCTAGGGTTTGCTTGCTAGGGTTCTCCTTTTCCTTTTTCGTTCCCCCCCTTCATTACTGAAGTGCTGGTATTTATAATGCCATTTTTCATGACCTAATGGGCTCAGAACGAAGCCCGAAATTTTTTGTTGTCTGTCAGCCTCGCTAGGCGAGCTGGTAGCGAACGTTTGCTTCGCTAGGCGAGCTGGTAGCGAACGTTCGCTAGGCGAGCTGGTAGCGAACGTTCGCTAGGCGAGCTGGTAGCGAACGCGTAGCGAACAGACCAGTTTTGGGCCATTTTCTGGATCGGGCCGTTCGCGAGCTGGGCTTTTGTCCATTTGAGATCAGTGTCATAAAAATGATTCGGAATGCCTTAAAAAATGTCTTGAAATATTGATGGGCAAATTTTGGGGTATGACAGTTATAATTGTCAAAGGTATGATCATTATTCTAGTGATTATCCAGAAAAGCAGAAGAATCAAGAAACTTATGCAAAGCTGGTGAAACACGAAGAAGAAGAGACGTTGTTGATGGTTACAACAAGAGAAGAAAAGAGATTCAAGGACCAGTGGTACTTGGACTCAGGATGCTCATCACACATGTCTGGAAGAAAAGATTGGTTTGTCAACATAAAGCCCTCAATGAAGAACATGGTAAAATTTGCAAATGACAACACTCTAGCAACTGAAGGTGTTGGTGATGTTCTGATTATGAGGAAAGATGGCAAGAGGTCAGTAATTCCAAATGTGTTGTACATACCAGGCATGAAGAGTAATTTGCTCAGCATATGGTAGTTGGTCGAAAAGAACTACAAGGTGTCAATCGAAGACAAGATGATGAGAGTTATCGACTCAAATGGAAGGTTGATCTTGAAGGCTCTAATGTCTCAGAATAGAACCTTCAAGATTGAACTAAATGTGATGGAGCATAAGTGCCTTACAATAGCAGCCAACAGAGATGAATGGATATGGTACTACAGACTTGGTCGTCTCAATTTCAAAGACATCAGAGATTTGAAGAGAAGAAATATGGTTTCAGGATCACCAGAATTCGACATTCCAAACGAAGTGTGTGAAGAATGTGTGCAGGCAAAGCAGCATAAGAACAACTTCAGTAAGGATGTAGGAAGCAGGTCGAAGGCAATTCTTGAAGTCATATACTGTGATGTATGTGGTCCTCTCCAAGTGGATTTGATTGGAGGTAACAAATACTTTGTTACATTCATAGATGATTTTAGTCGAAAACTATGGTCTTACCTGATCCAGAAGAAAAGTGAAGTGATCGAGGTATCTACCAAGTTTAAATCTATGGTCGAAAGACAGAGCGGTCGAAAGATCGAGATTTTGAGAATTTATGATGGTGTAGAATATGTATCAAAAGATTTCGATGCATTATGTCTAAAAGAAGGGATTGTGCATGAGGTGGTGTCACCCTACACTCCACGTCAGAATGGAGTCGCATAAAGGAAGAATAGAACCATTATGAATATGGTTAGAAGTATCTTGAAAGGCAAGCATCTACCCAAAGAATTATGGGGAGAAGTTGTGTCGATTGTGACATATATCCTGAATAGATGTCCGATGAAGAAGCTAGAAGGAATCACGCCAGAAGAATGTTGGTTTGGTGTCAAGCCTAGCTTGAGTCATTTTAGGGTGTTTGGATATATAGCACATAGACATGTGCCAGATTAGTTGAGAAGAAAACTTGATGATAAGTCGAGTCAGATGATCCTGATAGGATATCATTCGACTGGAGGATACAATTTGTTCGACCCAATGAATAAGAAAATGGTGATCAAAAGGGACGTGATCATAGATGAGCTTAAAGAGTGGGATTGGACTGAGAATTTCAAGAAAGATTCAGTGAGAATCTTTTGTGATGAACCAGCTAGTGAAGTCGAAAGATAAGTTCAACAGGAAGAAGTCAGAGGTGAAGCAGGCCCAAGCAGACCTCAGAGAATAAGACACATGCCTGCAAGATTACAAGAATGTGTGATTATATCAGATGATATGGTCAATGAAGAAGGTGAGTTGGTACATTATGCTTTCTACAGAGATGTCGAACCTGTCAATGCAGCTGAGGCATTGAAAGATTCGAAGTTGATGAAAGCAATGGAAGTAAAACTGAAGTCAATCGAAGTCAACAACACTTGGTCACTTGTCGAATTGCCCCAAGACAAGAAGGCAATCGACGTGAAGTGGGTATACAAGGTGAAGTTGAATCCCAGAGGAGAAGCGACTCGACACAAGGCGAGGCTTGTGGCGAAAGGATTTCTTCAAAAAGAAGGAATTGACTTCGATGAAGTTTTTGCACCTGTTACTAGGATCGAAACAATCAGGTTGATTGTTGGTCTAGCAAACATTAACAACTGGCAGATGTGTCAGATGGATGTGAAATATGCATTCCTCAATGGCCCCTTAGAAGAAGAAGTTTATATTGCACAACCAACATAGTTTGTGAAACAAGGCGAAGAAAGAAAGGTGTACAGGCTGCATAAAGCCCGGTACGGACTTAAACAAGCTCCAAGAGCTTGGAACAAGAAGATAGATGGCTTTCTAAGGGAGAAGGAATTTGTGAAGTGCACAAGTGAACATGGAGTATATGTAAGAAGAAGCAAGAGTGAATTGCTTATACCGTGTCTCTATGTCGATGACCTATTGATAACAGATAGCTGCAAGAAAGAGATCGAAGACTTCAAAGGTGATCTCAAAAAGGAATTCGAAATGTTAGATCTGGGTGAAATTTCATATTTCCTTAGCATCGAATTCTACAAGAGTGGTAGAGGTTTGATGATGCACCAAAGAAGGTATGCAGGCGAAATACTCAAGAGATTTGAGATGCAAGATTGCAACCCAACTTCGACTCCAGCTGAGCCCAGATTACAAATGTCGAAAGATTTAGATGAAGATGATGTCGACCCAACCCAATATAGAAGACTTATTGGGTCACTTAGATACCTTTGTCACACAAGGCCTGACTTAGCATACTGTGTAGGTATGGTGAGTAGGTTCATGCAGAAGCCAAAGGTATCACATCTAGCAGCGGCGAAGAGGATACTAAGGTATCTGAAAGGAACTCTCGACTATGGTATTTTCTTTATTGAAGCTGATGAAGGAAAATAAGGCAAATTAGTGGGATACACCGACTCAAGTTGGTGTAGTGATGATGAGGATCGAAAATCCACAGCGGGTTATGTGTTTATTCTAGGTGGTGCACCAGTTGTTTGGAGTTCGAGAAAAGAGCCAGTAGTGGCATTGTCGTCGTGCGAAGCAGAATACACAGTTGCTTCTCTTTGTGCATGTCAAGTAACGTGGATGGTGAATCTGGTCGAAGAGATAACAATGAAGAGTCATGGAGCAATTACCATGAAGATCGACAACATGTCAGCTATCAATTTGGCGAAGAATCCGATAGCAAATGGTCGAAGCAAGCACATCGAGATGGGGTTACATTATCTTCGAGAGCAGGTAGCAGATGAGAAGATGAATGTGGAACACTGCATAACTGAGAATCAGATTGCAGACATCATGACGAAGGGAGTGCAGGTCGAAGTGTTCAGAAGACTAAGAGCTATGATGAATGTAGATACCTTAGACACAATGAATTAGGTGGTGTGTCGAATTGTAATTTCTTGTGTCGAAGCAGGTTGCTCAACAGAGAAAGGAAGTGTCGAACCACCTAGTGTGATGAGTTGTGTTAGTGTGTCGAAGTGTCGAAGCATGTTGCTTCACACAGGATTTCGACTTAGGCATATTTTAGTATTGTTAGCTATTTTTGACTTTTATAACTTTGGGCTTTGACTTGAGGTCCAAGTTAACCTAAATCTATAAATAGAGGGAGTAACCCTTATTTTTGTAATAAAGTGAATAGAGTATTCATAACATTGTATTTATAGTATTTTGCAATTGCAAAGTGAATCAGAAGTTTTCCATAGTTTGTGGGCAGAGAGAAACTCTGCAGAATTCAATTCCTCTTCTCCTTCATCGTTCTTTACATTTTTTCTTTCTCCATTGTTCTTCTTTTTCATTGCTATTGTGTGAGTGATAACAATCTTGTTCATCAAGATTGATTGAAATTCTCCATAGATATTGAGGGATTTCCAACGATTCCACCTCTGAATTGCTCTAGTTAGAATCATTACTTTTTGAACTCAAAATTCCAGATCACACACTGACACTCTTATGTGACAACTTTAGTGTTTATCTGTTATTTCATAACCTCGTTCTACATGTCCGTACTAAACACATCGAATTATATATATATATATATATATATATATATATATATATATATATATATATATATATATATATATATATATATATATATATATATATATATATATATATATATATATATATATATATTTTGTGAGAGAAAGAGTAGTCACTGGTAGAATATTTATTCAACATGTTCCAGCTACAACTTAGATAGTAGACATGTTGACAAAGCCCATTGGTACAACAACTTTTTCGAAGTTACTAGGCAAACTCAAGGTTGTTTCCGAAGATCATCATTCTTCAATTTGAGGGGGTGCTAGAGATAAAAGTTATATTGTTAACTATGGGTTAACCGTGTCAGTTAGAAGTCGTGAAGCTAGTGGTTAGGTGTTAGACTTAACGGTTTCAGTTAACTCATCTGATATAAAGCTACCATTGTTGTAATAACTCTTTTATGAATTGATTCATCATTTTACTTCTTGCACCTTTATCTTCAGTTTTCTGTTTTCTACTTTACATTTGTGAACTCAAGTTCATCTTCAATATAATAATACTTTATTTAATTTTATTAGTTAAAAATATATGAATGTTTTGTATTTTTTTAGTATTCCTCAGTCAAAGTAATGTCAATGTGACATTTATAGGAAAAGGTAATGTAAAGATTCAGTGATATTCACTATATAAAATTATATTCCTCAGTCTCTATGTAGATGGAGAATTATTGTTCAATGGCTTAGATCTATACATATAAGTAAAAAAAATTATACTATTAGAACATCATAACTATTCATAAATATAACTTTAAAATATGAAAATTAATAGTTGTAATTTACCAACAATATGAAAATTCTTTACTTCATCCATTCTTTACAAGATTACATTAAATCTTCATCCATTTTTATTGTATAACAAATCCAGTTTTTAATTGTATACTAACAGTTTTACATTTTTATTTAATAAAAGATTAATAATTTGTCAAGTCAGTTAAGTAATTTTAAAATTTAATGATTGAATGGAATACACAAATATAAAATTATTTTAATATATTTCTATTTTATTTTACTTTTTAAAATTACTTTAATACTTTTTTTAAAGGTTTACCAACAAATTTAAAAATTAAAAAAAAAAATTAAAAAAAGAAGAAGAAGGAAACTACTCTATAAAACAGTTGCATTGCATCGAATTCCAAAAGTTAGTTAGCAGTTATTCAGAGTTCAGTTGCATTGCACTCACACACTCTCTCTCTCTCTCAAGGTTCCCTCACTTTCTCTCTCTGCATTTTCGTTCTTTCTCTAATTCTGAATCGTTCTTTATCATCAACTTTGATATTTGAGTTCTGAATCGTTCTTTAGCATTTCAACTTTGATTTCTTGAATAATTTTTGAATTCTGAATCGTTCTTTAGCATTTCAACTATGATTTCTTGAATGAGTTACACCATAGCAGAAACTTGTTTTTGATTTTCATGTTAGGTCAGTTTGATTTTCATGCACTTTCTTGCAACTTCTATTGCTTTACGATTTCATGTTATGGATCTTCATTACTTCAATCTTGATTGTTCTTGTTCGTTCAAATTATCACATTTCGAGACTGTTGAATTCCTCTTCCATCACATTCACACATGTTATTCGATCACTATCGTTTCAACCTTGAGTCTGTTTTCATTCTTTAATATCCTGGATTGGTTTCTATGTAATTTTTATTTACATATTGTTTATCTTTTGGAAATTAAGCTGTATTCTGTTGATAATTATCATGTTTTTCTTTGATTTGCTTAATTGCATTGGTTTATTCGAGTAATTTTTTTAGTTATCATGCTGTTTTGTATTAATGTATGATAATGCTTTGCTTAATTTGGTTACTGTTAGTTTAGATTCTATGAATATTTTTTATTCCTTTTCTTTTCTAGTTGCTTAATTACTATTTTATCATGCAATCTGTATTACTAGTATTGTGTTTATATGTAACCTTAAATGTCATTTACCGAAAACAAAAAAGCATAAACTGCAACTGCTTGATAAGTATCTCAAAATGTTAATGCTAATATTCAACTATTTAACACATGCAGGTTTCAATCCCATACCTGAAACCACTGTCCAATATGAAAAGAACTCTGGTAGAGGTAATCCATAAACTGCATTTATTTTTTATACTAGCTTTTTGAAATTGATTTTTTATTAATCATCTCATGCATTTTCTGTTTGAATTGGGAATACAATAAACAAGATGGAGGAAGGGCCACTTGCTGATGAGAAAATAATGCCGGTTGATGAGCCAAAATCACTTGATGATGATCCCAAACCAGCTTCTGTTGAGCTGAACTCTCCTGACAGTGATCCGAAACCAGCTTCTGTTGAGCCGAACTCCCCTAAGAATTATCCAAAATCACCTTCTGTTGAGCCGGTCTCTCCTGACAGTGATCCGAAACCAGCTTCTGTTGAGCAGAACTCCCCTGAGGATTATCCAAAATCAGCTTTTGTCGAGCAGAAGTCTCCTGAGGATTATCCAAAATCACCTTCGGTTGAGCCGAACTCCCCTGAGGATTATCCAAAATCAGCTTTTGTTGAGCAGAAATCTCCTGAGGATTATCCAAAATCACCTTCGGTTGAGCCGAACTCTCCTGAGGATTATCAAAAATCACCTTCGGTTGAGCCGAACTCCCCTGAGGATTATCCAAAATCAGCTTTTGTCGAGCAGAACTCTCCTGAGGATTATCCAAAATCAGCTTTTGTCGAGCAGAACTCCCCTGAGGATTATCCAAAATCACCTTCGGTTGAGCCGAACTCCTGTGAACATTATCCAAAATCACCTTCTCTTGAACAGAACTCCTGTGATGATGATCCAAAATCACCTTCTGATGAGAGGAACTCTGCTGAAGATTATCCAAAGTCACCTGTTGAGAAGAACTCTGCTGAAGATTATCCAAAGTCACCTGTTGAGAAGAACTCTGCTGAAGATTATCCAAAGTCACCTGTTGAGAGGAACTCCTGTGATGATGATCCAAAATCACCTGTTGAGAGGAACTCCTGTGATGATGATCCAAAATCACCTTCTGTCGGGTCAAAATCAATGGAGGAGGATCCAAAGTCACCATCTGCTGAGCCAAAATCACCTCCTGCTGAGCCAGAATCACAGGAGGAGAATACAAAATCACCTTCTGCTGAGCCAAAATTGCCTGATGAGGACCCAGAGTCATCTGCTAGTGGAAGAAAGAGGAGTTTTGATGAAGCACTGGCGGCAGCTAAAATGGCTATTGAAGAGGAACTTAAGAAAGCTGGTGAAACTGCAGCCTCTCTAATTGCTGAAAGCGAATATAAATCAGCAATTGCAGCAAAGGAAGTGAAGGAGATGGAAAGAATCCAAAAACTGTGTGAAGAAAATGAAGCAATCCTACAGTTTGCAGAAGATCTTCTGAAGCAGGTTGAAGAAAGTGATACGAAATCGGTTCGCTGGGGATGATAAGGAATCCCAATAGAATTTCTGTTGCAACTTCGAGTTGAGGTTGACATGTCTTCTTTAGTCTGTGAATATTATCTGTTGAATCTGTATTTCATTTGATTGTTGTTAGAAACAATGATATCTCATTGATTTGGTTGTGTATACCTTCATATGGCAAAACTTGAGGGTGCTTCAAATGCCCCTATTATTCCTATACAAATTGCTGAAGTGCATCATTACGAGCTTTTAAACAGTTTCTTTCTTTTGTTAATCTCCTTGTTTGGAATATAAATACTTATGATCAATGGTGGCTGACACTATGGATGACAATGAATGGATGTTAAAAGCACAATCATCTGTTATCCAAATGGTATTAGAAAAAAATTCAGACATCCTTGATGGTTTCCATAATAAACAAACATCCGTAAATAATGTTCAACCACAAAAGAATATATACAACGATATCTAATATGTCCAAAATAATATAATAGCAACACCAAAGGGTCCAATTCATGGACTAGTGCTGCCCAACAACAAATATTTCTTGTTCAATAACAATTAACAAATACAATCACTATTGTTGTAAAATATTTCACTGATATATTAAAAAGTGATACTTACATGTTACATCTACATGCTTTAAATAAGAGAGAATAGAAAACCTAATGGGCTTTGACTAATGGACCTCATTACTAATAGAAATAATTACTATTTACAATCTAATATTTACAACACTCCCCCTCAAGCTGGTGAATGGATATCTATCATTCCCAGCTTGCAAGTAAGTTGCCTGAATCTTTCTGTTGGTAAGCCTTTTGTTAACACATCTGTCAGCTGATGCCCGGAAGGAACGTAAGATGTAGTTATCAGTCCACTATCCAACTACTCTTTGATAAAATGTCGGTCAATCTCAATGTGTTTAGTCCTGTCATGCTGAACAGGATTATGAGCAATACTAATAGTCGATTTATTGTCACAAAACAATTTCATAGGACCTTCACATTGTATCTTCATGTCTTCTAGAATTTGTTTCATCCACAATAGCTCACAAATTCCTAGTGCCATAGCTCTAAATTCTGCCTCGGCGCTTGATCGAGCAACTACGCTTTGCTTCTTACTCTTCCAAACTACAAGGTTACCACAATAGCCTGACGTAGATCTTTTGTCACTCACTGATCCGGCATAATCCGCATCAGTGTAAGTCTCCATAGTTAGATTTCCACCTCTTTTAAACAAAAGTCCTCTCCCTGGAGTTGCTTTAAGATATTGTAGAATGCGGTCTACAGCCAGCAAATGTCTCACCCTGGGATCATGCATGAATTGGCTCACCACACTGACTGCATATGTCAAATCTGGTCTAGTGTGTGCCAAGTAAATCAATTTTCCCACTAATCTCTGATATTGACCCTTGTCAACTTTGTCACTTTCCTCCTCAAAGTTTATCCTGTGATTTTGTTCAATGGGAACACTTGCAGGTTTGCATCCAAGTTTGCCAGTTTCCTGCAAAAGATCAAGCACATACTTCCTTTGAGAAATAAAGATGCCTTGCTTTGAGTAGGCTACCTCAATTCCCAAGAAATACTTGAGTTGCCCAAGGTCTTTCATCTCAAACTCTGCTGATAATTTCTCTTTGAGGAAATGTCTCTCAATCAAATCATCTCCTGTAACAATAATATCATCAACATAAACAAGAAGTACAGTCAGTTTTCCTCCTTGTGAATGTTTAAAAAATAAAGTGTGGTCTCCTTGACTTTGCTTATAGCCCAAACACATCATTGCCTTTGTGAATCTTCCAAACCATGCCCGAGGGGACTGCTTTAGTCCATATAAGGCTTTCTTCAATTTACACACCTTGTTAGCTCCATTTGTTATGCCAACACCTGGTGGAATCTCCATATACACTTCTTCCTCTAAGTCTCCATGCAAGAACGCATTTTTAACATCAAACTGTTGCAATTCTCATCCACATGAAGCAGCAAGAGATAGTAAAATTCGAACAGTATTCATCTTTGCCACTGGGGCAAATATCTCCTCATAATCAATACCATACGTCTGAGTATAACCTTTTTCCATTAGTCTTGCTTTGTACCGATCAAGTGTACCATCAGATTTGTACTTTACAGTATAGATCCATCTGCATCCAACTGGACTTTTGTCTCTTTTCCTTTCAATAATCTCCCAAGTACCATTTTTTTCAAGTGCTCTCATTTCCTCATCCATAGTTTGGACCCAATTTCTATTTTGCAATGCTTCTTCAACAGATGATGGGATTTTCACAGAATCAACAGCTGCAATAAAACTTTGATATTGTGTGGAAAGATGTTTAGTGGAGACATATTGAGAGATAGGGTGTCGATATAGGGAGGGACAAGATCTTTTATCCTTCCTCAAAGCAATGGGTAAATCAACCGGATTAGTGTCACAAGTATCATAAATGGCACAATCATCACTAGAGGAATCATTTTCAGTACTTACCTCCGGTTCAGGCGATTGAATTTGTTTCTGGAGAAGGTCAGGTTTACTTCTTCTCTGATACACTAGAGTTGGTGCTGGAGGTGCTGATTCCTGTAAAACAGAAGGCCTTGAAGGACCAGGAACACTTACTGGCTCAGATTCAGGTGTTGAACTAGGACTCAAACTCAAACTAGGTGACAACTCGAGTTCAAGAGAGGGAACACTGATAGGTGTTCTAGGGAGGCTAGGACCAAGGATCAGAAACTCAGACTCAGACTCTGACTCTGACTCTAAGTCACTTATGTTCTCCCCCTGAGACTGAGAACGAGTGAAATATGACACATTTTCATGAAAGGTGACATCTTTGGAGACAAAGAATTTTCGACTCGGAGGATGATAACATTTGTACCCTCTTTTGTTGGGTGCATAACCCAGAAAGATACATCTGACAGCACGGGGATCCAATTTGTTGCGATATTGTTTGTGAACATGAACAAAAGCAACACAACCAAAAATGCAAGACTCAAGAGTGTGTAAGATAGGAACAGATGGAAAACGTGAAAGCATAAATTGGGCAGGACTTTTATTACCTAACACTCGAGATGGGACCCGGTTAATCAGATAGGCAGTAGTAAGAATTGCCTCACCCCAATAAGAGGTAGGAACAGACATTTGAAAAAGGAGAGATCTAGCAACTTCAAGTAAATGACGATTTTTTCTTTCTGCGACACCGTTTTGTTGTGGGGTGTCAACGCATGTGAATTCATGGAGAATACCATGTTTACTAGTGAAGTTGGAAAAGGTATGATTGACATATTCTTTACCATTGTCAGAACGAATTCTTTTTATGTCTTTCCCAAATTGCGTTTGTACCATATTATAAAATTGGATAAATATTTGTGGTACTTCAGATTTAGTATTCATCAAGAAAATCCAAGTTACCCGAGTACAATCATCAATAAATGAGACAAACCATTTTGCATCAAAGATATTAGAGGTAGGGGCAGGTCCCCAAACATCAGAATGAATCAAATCAAAAGGTTCATCACTTTTATTAAAACTGGAAGGAAAAGATACACGATTTTGTTTTGCCAACTGACAAACATCACACTTAAAAGACTTAACAGAATGGTGTAAGAACAACGACGGAAACATAGACTTAATTATATAAAATGGAGGATGACCGAGACGCTTGTGCTGAAGCCAAATTTGTGAGGCTGAAGAGGAAGACTGGGACTGGAAACAGGAGGACAACACCTTTGGATGGTCATCAGAGAAGTAGTATAACCCTTCCTTTTCCTTAGCAATTCCAATCGTCTGCCCCGTGGTAAGGTCCTGAAAAACACAATGGGACATAGAAAAAATTACTTTACAATTCAGATCACGGGTAAGCTTATGGATGGAAATTAAATTGTGGGAAAGTGTGGGAACATGAAGCACAGATTGCAACTGGAATGGAGGTTGCAAGTCAATATTTCCAGTGCCAACAACACAAGCATGAGAGCCATCAGCAACAGTGATATAAGGAATACTCGAAGGTGTGGTATAAGAGCATAATAACGTGGAATCAAATGTCCTATGATTAGTAGCACCAGAGTCAAGAATCCACGCATTCTTAGGAATATTACCACAAACAGTAAGAGATCGGGAACACAAACTCTTACCAGTAACTGCTAGAGACCCAGAACCAGAAGGCTTACTCATGGAGTCAAGCATAGACTTCAACCGTTCCACATCATTCTGACTGAAGGAGGAAAGATTAGTTCCCCTCTTTTCAAAGCTTTCAGTATCCTGGACATGTGTAGCAACATGTGCCTGATACTGGTGCATGTTGCGAGAACCGCCACCTCGGCTAAGAACCTGCTCCCTCCCATGAAGTTTGAAACACCTATCCTTTGTATGCCCTGATCGGTTGCAATGCTCACAATAGAATTTGTCACGAACATTCTTGGATGATGATGGTGGTGGTCCTTGTCTTGTTGTTTTGCTAGCTACTAATGCTGACACATCCGGGGGCTGTTCATGAAGCATAGCTTGACGACGGGTTTCCTCACTACGAACAGTGTAAAAAACTTCATTAAGATCAGGAAATTTTTCCTTACCCAAAATCTGCACCCGAATAGGGTCAAATTCAGCATTAAGGCCTGCTAGGAAATCAAAGATCCTATCCCGCTCAACAACAGTATTCAAGGTGGCAGTATCCTTGTTGCACTCCATCTTCAAATTCTGATACTGATCCAACTCAATCCAAAAACCATTGAGAACTCCAAAATACTCAGTGATCGAAAGATTTCCCTGCTTAGTGTTGAAGATTTTCCTCTTTAAATCATAACAAGCAGACATATCTTGTTTCATGGAATAACTGCGACGAAGATACTCCCAAACTGCCTTTGCACTTGAGAGATACATGCAATTTCTACTAATTTCTGGAGATATGGAGATCCAAATCCAAGTAATAATAGCAGAATCATCTTTATCCCAGGAAGGGAAGTTAGGAGCAGTAACCAGAGGAGGATTTCCTTCAATATGATCAAGCATGTCGCAACATTTTAGAGTGTGTCTGATGAACTGAGACCATTGAAAATAATTTTTGCAGGTAAGCCAATAACCTTTTTGAACGACAAAATCCTTAGCATTAAATGGGGCTGGTGGATTTGTGGGAGGTGGAGGTGGAGGTGGAGGTGGTTGATCGTTAATAATCTCAGCCATTGAAAGGACAATCGAGAGAAACAAACCAAGAAACAGGATGGGTTAGGGTTTCAAAGATGAGTGAACAAAAACAAGAAGCACGATGTGCTACAACACAAAACAACAATAACCCAAACACCCAAAAACAACAACAAACTGCAAAATGTAGTAAAAAAAAAAGGACTCCGCTACAAGGCGGCTAGGGTTTAGGCGGAAGCGAATCCCCCAAAATCGGGAGCTCAGATACCATGTTGTAAAATATTTCACTGATATATTAAAAAGTGATACTTACATGTTACATCTACATGCTTTAAATAAGAGAGAATAGAAAACCTAATGGGCTTTGACTAATGGGCCTCATTACTAATAGAAATAATTACTATTTACAATCTAATATTTACAACAACTATCATATTTTTCAACTTTAAGTCTCTAACATTGGTTCAACAAGCCAAATACCATTGTTGGTATTGTTGGAGAGTGTATGCCTAAGTGCGGAGCTTTCGGAAACACTCCCATGGATTCTCATCTAACTTATCTAGAAGCAACTTTAAAGAAGTTAATCGACAGATAAGCAAGAATATGAAAAGAGATGCATTAGTGTTATAATTTTTTATTAAAAAAAATGCGTGAATTGTATTCCGGGAACTCACTAAATTAGTGTAGATTTCAAGATTCAAAGAATACTTATTCTCATCTAACTTATTTAAAAATTACCGTGAAAGAGTTAATTGACGAATAAGAATCTGAAAGGATATGCATGTGAGTAAATTTCACCACTACTAAAGTGTTTTATAATTGAATTAGTGGTTTCTTATTATTTAAAAAATGTGTAAAGCTTAATAGGTAATGTTGACACTAACAAATAAAAGAATGTTCGTATTTGAGCATTTTTAGATAGATCAAATGGTCCAACAAAACTAATTCAATATGAATGCCCAACTCAAAACTTCGCCTAATTAGACAGAAAAACCAATAAACCCTCACTAATGAACCGAGCAATAGAACTTGACATCGCGCTCATCTTAGCGGTTGAAGACTATCTAACGAGATCTCTCGTATTATGTGTCATAGTCATTAAAGATTGTTCTAATCGCCGTTCATATATAATTGTGGTCTTGTGTCACATTAAGGTACGATTCATTATACTCTTGTAAGTTACACTTATCTAATATTACTGACTTGCGCGGTGGAGTGTTAACCTTGTAAGTACGCTCCCTCTCCATTTATCGAAGACTCACTTTACCATACCAAAGACCCCCCACAATGGAGTTTCCTAACACCTCACCAATCTTTTGTTCCACGTTAGAATAATGGTGTCGTGTGTGGAAATCGTTTTTTGATTCTCACGAAATTTTATTTGAGACTTTTTTATATTTTTATTGTAGCTTATGGGTTATAAGTTAGTGTTGTAACAAATTCTATTGAAGTCGAAGAGTTAGTGTAGTTGTCGAAATATGCTAGGTTGATAACATGTTGAATTAGGTCGGACTGTTTGGCCAATTGTTTAGTATGTTAGTTGAAAGTTAGGGTTTAATTTTCCTATAAATAGCATACTAGTCATCACTTCTCTATCAATCCTTGATAATCCTGATCAGAGGGAGAAAGTGGTGTTGTTGAGATTCAATTGTAAACATTGTTCTCTATTGTGTAATTGAAATAAGAATCCAGGATTTTATACCACTTAATTTGAATTTTTCTTTCTCTTTCTTCTTTATTTCCTTTACTTTGTGGTTTTCTTAGTTGATCAAGAAACCGATCATACTTTATTTTCTAGGCATCGCTTTCACAACATCTTTGTTTCACCTCCACAACCGTTTCTATTTGCCAATGCGATCACCTTAAATTTTGATCACAATCATCCATGGTAGATTCTAAAGTAACATGATATGCGCTCATCACAACACCGTCCTTACAACTGACGTCGTCGTGCCAATCCTCGTCTCCACCCCTGGAGATCCACCTCCTCCCTTGAGACATGCAGTGTGCTTTTGATTACTTCTCCAATCGCCACATCTCCGAGATTTCAACCTCTTTGTTGGTTGGACAATGAACTTTCCATGTTCTTCCTTAATTCCAATCGTTTCAACAACTACTCCCGGACCATACGCCAAAATAACTTCCACCACAAATGCAATTTCTTGGACCGTAAATGTCTCAAAACCTCGAGTAACTCCAGGCCAAACTCGGTATACAAGGCACAAACGAACTTATAATAGTTATATATAACTTGATGCAGCAGCAAAACGTGCATCTTCTCAACAAGAGATCTCAAAGAATAGAGGAAAACCAACAAAGAGCTTTGTTATGAGTCATTGCTCAATTGAAGGTACTACAACGTGGAAACCTTGGGACCACGTTGGGTCACACTAAAGGAGGGAATCCAAATTGTCTGAGCATCAACCGTCAAAAACACTACAAACCTCAAAAATCAATTAGGTGTGTGACTAAAGCCATCAAACCCCAAGTACGAGAAAGTTATGCGACCAAGAACACCTAAACCTTGAATTCGAATATGGTGAGTTGGGCTCACCCCCTCTTGGTAGTTAGACATTCAAATAGTAGGACATAAAGCCCTCTCTCACGTCAACCTCTTACCAAGTTTTACTTTGAGGCAAGGAACAAACTGATACACCCCCCATAAGCCCAACCCAAAACAGTGTCCCAAGGCCCAATGAAAATGAGTCAGATGATGAGGTAGTCCAGGAATTGGGAAAGAGACAGCCCAAAAAGCCAGCATGGATGGAGGATTACGTGTGCGGCTGAAGGATCTAGAATAGTGTTATTCCTTTTAATTTCATTTCTGTTATGCTTTTGTCTTTTCCTGAAATCGTGTTGGGTTGTTAGAGTTTGTTAACACCCACTCTCCTTTTTATAGCTGTACTGGAGAACCATTTGGTCATGAGGAATATTAAGAAGATTTCTCCCCTTCATTAGTTTCTTTCTTCTTCTCTTGTGGAGCTAACACTCGCTCGAAGAGTGCCGATTTCGATCACCTAAGTGCAGTAGGTGTATCATTGGTGCTTTCATTGAACAATGTCTCACGACGCCATTATGAACGCCCTTCAATCCAAACTCGATGCCCAATCCTCATCCCTTAGTGCTCTTCTCCAATCCTCCCTTGACGCACACTCAGATTCCATTCACAACACACTTCATCAACACCTTCTGGAAGTAGATTCTAAGGTTGCGCATCTCCGTACTGCATCACCTTCATCCGTTACTAGCTCTATCTCACGTTCGCTCAAGTTATCGGTTCCCAGATTTGATGGTTCGAATGCTTCCGATTGGCTTTTTCAGATTGAAGCGTTTTTCAATTTCCACGACACACCGGAAGCTTCGCGTCTCCAAATCGTTTCATTTCATTTGGAAGGTCGTGCAGCTGGTTGGTTTCAGTGGGCTACGCGCAACAACTTGTTCACCTCGTGGCAAGCGTTTCTCACATCCGTTCGCCACCGCTTCGGTCCGACGGCGTATGAAGATGTTGAAGGTGAGCTTTCCAAACTATCACAAACGGGTTCAGTTGCTGATTTCCAAGCTCAATTTGAGGATCTCATGAACAAGGTTAACGGTATCTCAAAACCACTTTTAATTAGTTTTTTCATTACCGGCTTGAAACAAACTCTCCGTCGTGAGCTGCAATTTCACCGTCCCCCAACGTTGATGGAAGCCTTTGCTATGGCTCGTGCGTATGAGGCGCGTTTGGGTGACAATCCTCCGTACTCCAAAAATTGGACCCGTAATTCCACTAACCCACCTATCACAACCACCCCAATCCAACAACCTTCCACGCAAATCCCACAATCCCAAACCACACCTCCACATACAAAACCAACTTCATTACCTCATCTGCTTCCCACCCCTCAATCCACCTTACCCGTCCGTCACCTTCCACCGGCAGAGATTCGTGATCGCCGTTCTAAAGGCCTTTGTTTCAAGTGTGACGAAAAATGGAATCCATCTCATCGTTGTCGTAGCAAAGTTCTCTTGCTACTTGGTGTTGATGATGATGAACATGATATTGATATTGAGGAAGCTTCTCATGAGGATGTGTCCGGGGACATATCAAGCCTTAACGCCCTCTCTAGTCAGCTCCAAGGCCGTTCTCTACGCGTTTCAGGTGCGTACGGTAACCACCAATTTCACACTCTAATCGACAGCGGCAGCACACATAATTTTATTAATCCGGTGTTGGTGGAACGGTTAGGCCTTCCAATGACTCCTTGCCCGCGTTTCCGGGTGGCTACGGGTTGTGGCTCCTCTTTATTATGTCAATATTGTTGCCCTAATGTACCTTTACTCCTGCAAGGTATTACGTTTCCAGTTGATCTTTTTGTGCTTGCAATTGAAGGCCCTGACGTGGTGTTAGGCTTTCCATGGCTTCAATTATTGGGGAAAGTTGCTCATGACTACTCTGCTTTGACAATGGAATTTCTATGGGAAGGTCAACCAGTCACTCTTCGCGGTGACTCCTCAGTCCACTCTCACTCGGTGTCTTTACTCCAATTCCAGTCCCTGGTTCATAGCGACACAGTTGCAGGTATCTTCACCATTACACCATGCCCTGAAACTTCAACTAAAATAGACCCACCACAATTTCCCCAATCCCTCCCTGAACCCGTGTTAACCATACTGCAACGTTTTCGGCATCTTTTTGTCGCTCCGACTGGTTTACCACCTCACCGTTCTATTGACCATCGCATTCATTTGGTTGAGGGCACCAACCCAATCAATGTGAGGCCATACCGTTATCCGCAATTTCAAAAATCAGAAATGGAGAAATTAATTCGGGAGATGCTTGATCAAGGCATAATTATCCCGAGTCACAGCCCTTTCTCTTCCCCGGTTTTGTTGGTTCGCAAAAAAGATGGATCATGGCGATTTTGCGTTGATTATCGCGCCTTGAACGCTGCTACCGTTAAGGACAAATTCCCCATCCCTACCATTGATGAATTGTTGGACGAGCTTGGGGGTGCTACCATTTTCAGTAAGTTGGACCTTCGTGCGGGATACCATCAAATACGGGTGCACCCGCGCGATACATACAAGACTGCTTTTCGCACACATGAGGGGCATTTTGAGTTCCTCGTCATGCCGTTCAGTCTCACCAATGCACCCTCAACATTCCAAGCAACGATGAATCGGTTGTTTTCGCAGTTTTTGCGACGGTTTGTCATTGTTTTCTTTGACGATATTTTGGTGTATAGCAGTTCTCTTGCTGATCACTTGCAGCATCTGGAGCTAGTTTTGAATTGTTTATTCACTAACTCATTTTATGTCAAGCTCTCCAAATGCTTGTTTTGTCAAGAATCAATAGACTATTTAGGCCACATTGTGTCATCTCAGGGAGTACATGCTGACCCTGCCAAGTTAGAGGCTATGGTCAAGTGGCCTATTCCTTCCTGCATCAAACAGCTTTGTGGTTTTTTAGGCCTCACAGGGTATTATCGCCGCTTTATTGCCAATTACGCTAGCATTGCAACACCGCTT